>NW_006431919.1:21320608-21321055 GCF_000325575.1 Pteropus alecto | reverse complement strand
CACAGATGGTCCGGGAACCACACAGCTGCCCCACGCTGCTCCAGCTTGTTTTGTAATTTCGCAAGGGGAGGCGAAGTTGAGTTTGTCATCCACGTTTGATCCTGTTTTTTCTTTTCCAACAACATACGTTCGTTAAATCCAAAGAGTTGATGTTCTGAATACATCCAGTGATCAAACTAGGGCAGCAGGGGTGCAAGCCTTGTCCTGTACGTCACCTCCCTGTGCCGGGCCACCAAGCTATGTCACCTCCCTGTGCCGGCCCTGATGCCACCAAGCTATGTCACCTCCCTGTGCCGGCCCTGATGCCACCAAGCTCTTCTGCAACTCTTGTTTGGCTGTCATGACCAGTGCTCAGAGATTATTACTGTTATTTTTTGACCAAGAAGAAAGTTAGAAAGTGTCAAATGTTACCTTTCGTGAAATTAAAAAGCGGGACCAGAGATGCTT
>NW_006431919.1:21315157-21320322 GCF_000325575.1 Pteropus alecto | reverse complement strand
CGCCCCCAGACAGGAGAAGCCCCGCTTCTTCTGTCCCCGGGAAGAAGGGGAGCGGAGGCCAGGAGGGACGGACCGCGCGGGAAGCCCTTCGGGGCGTGCTGGCCCCTCGCATCCTGTTTCCGCAGCTCCCACGCGGGGGGGGGGGGTGGGGGAAGCTTCTATTGTCATAAAAATTAGCAAGCGTGTCCAGAAACACCGCACAGAAGGCAGTTCGCCTCGAGTGTGTCGCGGTCACCTCCCTGTGCCGGCCCTGATGCCACCAAGCTCTTCTGCAACTCTTGTTTGGCTGTCATGACCAGTGCTCAGAGATTATTACTGTTATTTTTTGACCAAGAAGAAAGTTAGAAAGTGTCAAATGTTACCTTTCGTTAAATTAAAAAACGAGAACAGAGATGCTTGCTAGAATGTGAGCCAGGTGTCCGTCCTGAACAAGGGGAACAGAAAGCTGACATTCGGCACGTTCGAGTAGCTCTGATGCGTTGTGCTGGGGGGTGTGCTGGGGGGGCCAGGGGAACCTCATTTTGTCCTTAGACTACAAGATCACGTTGAACTGCGAGGTGAGTGCCTCTAAGTCTCTCGTTTGTCTGGCTCCTGTAATAACTTTTATTCTCAAGTGGCTGGGGTCACAGGTGCAGTGACCTGTCTAGCAGAGCGACGGCCGCCGCAGGTAAGATGCGCCTTCAAAGCCGGCTCCAGACAGGAGAAGCCCTGCTGCTTCTGTCCCCGGGAAGAAGGGGAGCGGAGGCCAGGAGGGACGGACCGCGCGGGAAGCCCTTCGGGGCGTGCTGGCCCCTCGCATCCTGTTTCCGCAGCTCCCACCTGCAGACGCGGGGGGAAGAAAGCTTCTATTGTCATAAAAATTAGCAAGCGCGTCCAGAAACACCGCACAGAAGGCAGTTCGCCTTGAATGTGTCACATTCCTTTAAGCCATTAGGAAGTGGCCTGAAGATGACTCTGCCAAACGCCCGCGACGCAGACCCGCCGTCCGCTCCGAAAACCGCGCGAGGATCCTGATGGGGTCCCAGGGGGCAGGGTCCCAGGGTGCCGGCTCCGAGTCGCAGATCGGCACCGTTCTGCCCTGGGGGTCCGGGGGGCAGGGTCCCAGGGGGCAGGGTCCCAGGGGGCCGGCTCCGAGTCGCCGATCGGCACCGTTCTGCCCTGGGGGTCCAAGCCGGCCCCCGCCGCCCTTCCCACGCGTGCTTCAGCTGCAGATGCGATGGCACAGCCCTCGCCTGCGGGGACGTTTTCCTCAGGCTGACCTAGAGCTACGTACGCCCAGCACGTTACTGATTGAACCAAAATTAAAATTCGCCACGTGTACATCTCCAGTAGACAGGACTACACTGCATTAAAACATCTTAAGGTAATTTAAACAAGAGAAGGAATTCATCTTCCTGTAAACGGCAGTGTGTTTTCATCAGTTCCTTTGACAAGTGTGTAAATCCGTGGTAGGAACCGCGGGTTGGCACTGCCATCTGAACCCCAAAGCCGGGGCATCCGTGTTCTCCGGAGTTAGCGCCCCCTCCGCGGTCCGGCTTCTCACGTGAGAACACACTTGGCTTCTTCGCGGCGTCGACTAAATCCCCTTCTACGCATGAGAATTTGCTGCGACGGGTGGGATTCTGTGGTCGACTCATCCTGGACAGTCCTGAAGTGCCTCTGTCCATTGAGAGGGGCCCAGGAGGTGGTCACCCCGAGCCCGGCCACCGTGAGTGGGGGTCTTCGGAGACGGCGCCAGCCTCACAGGGCAGATCTGTGGAAGGAGCTGCCGTGTGCACTTAGGGACAACCAGCTTCCAGTTACTTTGGACAAGTCGAGACAGCCCGGAGCACCTGCTCACCCCGCCTGCCGGCCTGCCTGCCAAGCCGCTCCGCTCCCGGGGTCTCCCCTCCCCAGTCAGGGCTCTGCCTGCAGGCAGAGGCCCAGGGAGCCCCAGGACGCGGGTGGAGCCTTCTGAGTTCCCCTCTGTCTTCGACACTCCTCCCCGCCTGCTGCCTGCACCCCCACCCCACCCCCACGCGGCGAGCTGGGCGCCTGGGTGGACTTCTCTGGCCCCTGGAGCCCTGGCACCCTCTGTGCTGGGGCGTGACCCACCAGGGACAGCCCGCAGTCAGCGCCGGATGGACTGGTGGGTGAGGCGGTCCCCCAGCACCCTCGCCCCTCATCAGGGGGCTGCAGAACCCCATCTGTGGTGTTGTGGGGCTGAGGCCCCGCGTCCTTCCTGGCTGTTGTCCAGAGTCATTCCCGGGTTCTAGAGGCCACCTGCACCCCTGGCTTATGGCCACCTTCATCTGCAGAGCCAGCAGCAGGCCAAGTGCTTCTCACAGTGCCAATGTCTCTGAGCTCCCCCCGCCTCCTCCCTCCCGTTTCTGCCTGGAAGCTTCGAAGGGCTTTTCAGGGCTCCTGTGACAGGATCGGACCCAGCAGCTAATGCGAGCTAATCGTCCTGTTTTGCGGCTGATGACCTTGGTCACGTCCGTGAGGTCCCTCTTGCCGTGCAGCACGGCGTAACGTGTTCACAGGGCCCAGTTATTGGGGGCAGACACCCTTGGGGGACATTCCGCCCAGCACGGTGGACACAGGCACCCAGGTGTATGGTGCGACAAATCACAGGCAGCCCGTGGGGCTTGCTGCTCTCTGAGCCGTTCTGGAGGGGAAGGGAAGACGGGACCGGGGCGTCTTTGGAGTTTTGGCGGGCCCCACTAGGACAGGCCCCGCGACTCAGACTCCGCGGTTTGGACAGACCCCAGCCCGGCGTCGGGCGGGTGAACATGGGGATGCTCGCGGTGCCTCGGTGGAGCCAGCACCCGCGCTTCGTCCCCCTGGCGTTTTGGAGAGTGGGGCGCTTGTTCGAGGCCCCTGGTTTGGGGCTGCCTCAGAGGTACCCCGCCCCCAGCCCTGTCTGCGGGGCTTGAAGGAGCTGTCCGAGGTCCCCGGCCCACGAAGACGGGCAGTGTGGCCAGCCTTTCCCGAGCACCCAGTTTCACAGGGGGCGAGAACGTTGTCCTGAGGTCGTCAGAGTCTTTCAAAAACGATGAAAGTGTTAGTTTCAGCCCCCAGTTTTATCGGCCGCGTTGTGATGAGGTTTCAAGCCCAGCGTGCACCCAGGTGGGCCGTGCGGCCTTTCTGGAAAGCGCCGTGGCGGCCGGCTGAGACGCGCACTTGCCCTTGAAGCGAAAGCGGCCAGGCCTGTCCCTGCGCAGGACGGCCCCCCCACGGCCCCCCAGCTGTCCCCGCGCGCGCCTCTCGCGGTCTGGCCTGGCGCGGCCCGCCTCTGTCCTTGTAGCTGCCTCTGCACGAAGGAGCTGGGGGCGCGGAGGTGGCCTCGGGGGCTGAGACGGTCAGGGTGGGCGCAGCAGAGCATCGTCAGACCCGTGGGTGGGCCTTCGGGGGGCGGGGGGCAGCGCCACACCTATCCAGCTGGCTCAGCCGCCTGCAGCACTTCCTGGAGCGCGGCAAGCGCCTCAGTCTCTGGCCTTCCCTGGGCGATGGCTCCAGAGGAGAGAGAGGCACTTGGCGAGCATGGCAGGCCAACCTTCAGACGGTGCCCGAGGAGCTTGGTGCCACAGAGTGCGTGGAGCGGGCGCTCTCGTCCCCGTCGTCACGGTCACTGACTAGGGTGGGGGAAGGAGGTGCTCAGCAGTGGCCTTGCCCGAGCCTGAAGGTCCCCAACACACCACCAGCCCTAGAGCCAGGTGTTATTCAGGCTGAGCCAGCTTGGGCCCCTGTGTGAAGAGTGCCCCTCATCTCTGACCCCGGCCTGGGTCCCCCCCAGTGAGGCGGAGCAGCCCCAGGGATTGGCGGGGGCCGGTCGGCCCCGGAAGCAGCACGCGGGCGTTGCCCGGGCCTGTGACTGCGGACGGTTTACGTGGATGGATTTTCATCGTCAGAGTGTAACTCGTCCTGAACGAAGCTCAAGGGCA
Source organism: Pteropus alecto (assembly GCF_000325575.1). Taxonomy (NCBI): domain Eukaryota; kingdom Metazoa; phylum Chordata; class Mammalia; order Chiroptera; family Pteropodidae; genus Pteropus; species Pteropus alecto. The sequence continues at coordinate 21,316,399 of NW_006431919.1, read as the reverse complement.
CGTGCGATCCCACTCAGGCGGGACTCTCAGGCCGGCGGGTGATGGCCATGCGGGGAGAGAGGCGTGGTGGGGGATTGGCGGGGGCTGGTCGGCCCCGGAAGCAGCACGCGGGCGTTGCCCGGGCCTGTGACTGCGGACGGTTTACGTGGATGGATTTTCATCGTCAGAGTGTAACTCGTCCTGAACGAAGCTCAAGGGCACGTGCGATCCCACTCAGGCGGGACTCTCAAGCCGGCGGGTGATGGCGATGCGGGGAGAGAGGCGTGGAGGGCGCGGCTCCGGGCAGCGGCAGGAAGGGAGCCGGGGGCTGGGCCGCTCTGCGTCGGGACTGCCGGACGCCCAGACCCACGCGGTGACAGCGCTGCGTGGGCTCGGCACACGCACGCACACGCACACGCACACGCACACGCACGCCGGGGAGAGTGAGCGAGTGTGCTGCCCACCTCGGTGTCCGTGTCTCCGCTGTGACTTCGGTCCAGGGTTACACAGGACGTCCCCGCTGAGGGAAGCCGAGTGAGGGACACGCGGGAGCTCTGCCATCGCTCCCTGCAGCTGCGAGGGACACACCGCCCCCTCAGAGCGCTTCGTCTTAGAAAGGAAGCTGCAGTTAATCACAGACGCCTTAACTTGCTTGTTCCTGTCCCCCCACACCCCTCAATCGGGTTGTGGCATGGCCCGCACCCCGGCCTCGCAGGACGCGATGACCCTCGCGTCAGGATGGGAATGACGCTGCCGTCGCTGTCACCGCTGGACGGGCTGGGTGTGAGCGTGTCGGGGCGCAAGGAGCGTGTCGGGGCGCAGGGAGCGTGTCGGGGCGCAGCGAGAGCCAGCGGGAGGGCCGCTTGGTGTCCACAGTGTTTCTCTGGGTCGGGCCTAAGCACGCGGAGCGAACGTGGTCCTGCGTCCACGTAGGGAATGGCCGCCGCCGCCAGCCGGGTCGTTCGGGCAGGCCATTGCCGCTCGGGTGATCTGGGTAATTGCGAAATCGATACCTCGCTTCGCCTCCACTGAGGAAGCGTCAGCCTCTGCTCCTCAGTCGTTTCTCTGAAATGCTGAGTGCCCGTCCCTCTCTCCTCTTTCCGATTGCACCCTGTTTTAAGGGCACTGCCTCTGTAGGAGGCAGGCCAGGCTGTGCTATCCACCTGCGACGTAGTTGAAATGAGCACGGACCCCTCTGGCAGACGCTGCCCAGAAATTAATTATCACACAGAAAGCGAGTACATCAGCCTTCGTTATCATGGT
>NW_006431919.1:21309299-21315089 GCF_000325575.1 Pteropus alecto | reverse complement strand
AAAATATTACAATTTACTCTCCAAGGAAATTCATTGTTTAATACAATCTCTGTGTTTTTCGGTTGAATAGGCGAGCAGAGTTATCTGGAGAGATGCGAGTGGCTCAGGGTCCTTCGCCGCTAAGGACGGATGAGAGGCCCTTTCATATTTTCTCTTAGCTGTTACTTTGTGTTCCGTTGAGGTATAAAGTCTATATTTTGGAGAAGAAGAGCTACTAGGACTTTAGAAAATATACAACCTGGCCCTGGCGCCCCTACCTGCCTCACGACGCGCCCTGAAGCGACGTGGCCTCTGCAGTCCTGTGCTGTAACGATGAACCTGTACGAACCTCTTGGGAAAGTGCTTCAAAATGTGAATTAGGATGGTCCCTGATTCAGGCCCATAGACTGCCAAGTAGCCATGGCCCGGAGTAGTTATTTGCCTTCAGAAACGGAGCATGTCAATTGCCTTGGGCTTCTGCTCACTGGGTTCTGAGTTTGTGGGCAGTAACTGAAGAAGTTCCCAAAACTAGTTTCTGAAGGGCTTCGGCCCTTCGCAGGCTGTGGGCCCTTCTGAAACAGGCCTCCTTTGCTCAGGGCTCCTCTGTGTTTTCTCGTTTAAAGAGCCGCCATATTTCACTGCCGAACCCGCGAGCCGGATCGTGGCGGAGGTGGAGGAAACCGTGGACATCGTGTGTCACGCCATGGGTGAGTGCGGGGAGGCCACCGGCGAGCGGCCGCGAGGCGGGGCAGTAGACACGGCCTTTTCCGGGGCCAGATCGTCCTCGCTGGGCGTGTCGAGTGCGATCGTTAGAAAGGACTTTGGAGCAGAGTAGAGTTCAGTGCCCTTCTCATGACCTTGGGGAAGGTATTTGACCTTGCTGAGCCTTTGCTTCCTCGCCTGCAAAGCAGGATGACGATATTTACCCAAGAGAGCAACGGGGACGCCGCGTCCTCTCGACTCCCTTCGGATGCTCCGATTCCGCGAGAGCCTGGCCCCCAAGACTTGGGGCAAGAACTGCGGCCCCACCCAGGGGTGACTGGCCCTGGCGACCACGCCCGCCCCACAGGAAGAGGTGACTGCAAATTCTCCTAGCAGGAAGCCTGCCCGTTTTCCCCCTTTGCAGCCTCGGGTCGGCTTCACCTCGGTTGCTCAGGCAGCCCCACCCCTCGTCCCGTGCTTTGATTACGACCTGTTTACGGTCACCGTTTCACGTCCAGCAGCACAAGTAATGATACTCAGGCCCCCAACAGAGACAGGCTTTTAAAGGCCATTTCATTAAGGAAAGCTGTTAGTGCTCTAGAGATTGTCAGGAAATGGAAAGGACCCTTTTGTTAAGTGTTAATATCCGTCCATCTTAAGGGCATGTGTTTTCTTCCAAGCGCTTGGCGGTTGGGATCACTAACAATTCAGTAAATCTTCAGAATGGCTCCCTAAGAGAACTATCATCTCACGTAACTAACACACAAAAACTAAACCTCAGAAAACAAGGCCCGCGACGTGCCCACGACACAGAGCCTGGAAGGCGCAGCGAGACCTTCCTGTAAGATCGTCCCCGTGTCCGGCGCATGCGAGCCGCTCGTCAAACACTGGGCAGGCGACTGGCTGTGGCCACACGGCGGTGGGGCAGGGTGCACACCTGGAGCCGTCGGCCAGCGCCGCAAGCTTTGGCCGGGACACCCGCAAGCCCCCTGGGACCCAGGGCCGGCACCCCAGAGCTGGGGGAGCCTGCAGTCACTTCCACTTCGCAAGGGAGGGCGGTGTCACTCCTCAGGGTGCCGACGGCGCCTGAAGCACAGCGCCTGGCCGCGAGGGCCGGCTCCAGCCTCTGTCCCCGCTCCACTAGGACGGCCCCAGGGCGGGGGGAAACGGGGAGGAGGGACGAGAACGGGAATTCCCCACGGGACACGTTCACCGCCGCAGGGGCCTGGTGCCTGTCTTGTGTGGACAGCAGCGTTTTGCGGCAGCGACTCTGGAACTGGAGCGTTTGGCAGGGGGCGCGGTTCGTCTGTGACAGGAAGTGGTCACGGAGCAGGGGCACGCCTCGTTTTAGCGCACTAACAGTGTTTCCGGTCAATGGCGGGTCAGGCTCTCCGCTTGGCTAGAGGGTGCTCTCTGTGTGTGGCTTCGCGGGGTACGCTGCTCGCTCAGTGCAGAGTCAAACACACGTTTCGATCGGGTCCTTCGACATCGCGTGGCCGTCGAATGATTTACTGCTTTCCTCTAAGTCTGACCGCGAAACTGCAGCGGCATGCAAAGTGGTTCTTCTCTGGGAAAGCTACATCGTGTAATTGCTGTTATGAGATTTTACACAAATTGGTTATGCTTTTACCTTGAAATGGATTTTTTTTAATTTCCTGATTTAATGAAAAGTGACAGGAAACATAATTAAGGCAAAGAACAGAATCTGAGAATACATTATCTTGAAATATTCCGCGACATTAACTTTATTTATTAAAAGAAGACATCTCACACATACGTCGCGTCTGAAATCGAGGGAGTTCTGGTGTGCCGTTCACCGGAATCGCGTGAAGACGTGTTTTGTTGGAGTTCATTTTACATCTCGGGAAACTGAGGCACAGCACCGTCTGGACGTAGAAGTAAGCCTGGGAATTTCCGCTCCATTCCCACGGGCCCACAAGCACAGGCGTGCCCACCAGAGTCCGGTCTCGAGAGCTGGGCTCTGCCGCCTCGTGCGCCCTCTCCAGGCCCCCCGTGTACCCCTCGTGGGTGGCTGGACCCTTCTTGGCTGCAGGAGGGTCAGGCGGAAAGCCCAATGAGGCAGTTTTCTCCTATTGCCGGTCACTCAAGCCACCCACAAAGGCCAGAGGAGCTGGTTGGGGCTGGTCCAGACTGGCGAGGCCCCAGGGGGACAGTGCGCACGCCGCGGCCTGGGCTGCGTGTGCTGACCGCGCCGAGCGGGGACCAACACAGGCCCTTGTGCTCTCGGCCTGGGGACAGTCCCTGTACTTCCAGCCCAGGTTCTGCCCCTGTGAGCTTGCCCTTGGTCCCTGCGTGTGCCCCGTGTCGGGGCGAGCTGGCTCTGGGCCGGGGATTTCACTGTGTCATCAGGAGGAGGAAGGAGGCCTGGGGGCGGCCGCTGGGTGCCCAGCCGCAGTCCGAGCCACCCATCCTCTTGGTCAACGTCTTGGCCACGCCCTCGACCCGATGCGCTCCTGGGGCACAGGAAACACCCGCCCTGCAGCCCCTCCGTGTCATCGGTGGCCTCACGTGTGTCTCGGGCCATCGCAGCCCTTCCTGCGTGTGCGATGTCATGCGGCCGGCATCTGCTCCGTCTTTGCTGAATGCATCTCCCGTGCTTGTCGCTCGACCTGATGAACCGCTTTTTCGCTAGACTTCACTTAGATCAGTGACGTCCACCTCTGTAGAGGGTGTGTGAAAGGCGGCCCTCGTCGTTACTGGGGTTAGCTGTCACCGTGAGCGTGCCCCCAGGGTGCACTGCCCGTGGGCCGGGCTGTCACGGTTTTATACGGCCTGACGCAGCACACCTCCCAACACCCGCTTGAGGTCGCGATGATCACGTCCTGTCCAAACGCAAGGGAGCAGGGCCCAGGACGGGCGGCTGCCCTGCCCGCGGTGGCCAGGCAACCTGGGAGTTGGCTGCCTCCTGCCTCCAGCCCCGTGACTGTCCCTGAGCCCTGAGTGGCAGAGCTAGGCAGAGTGGAGGCCCCGTCTCTCTGGAAGTCCCATGCCCCGAGGTGCCTTCCGTCCAGACGGGCACCAGGCCCAGGCCACCTGGACAGCCCGTAGCGGTGCTGGGGGTCCACTCCCGCCATCCCTACTCGGCGCCTCTCTGTGGCCGTTCCTTCATGGAAGACAAGAAAAATCCCACCGACCGGGGCGGCCGGAAGGACTGATAGGCGCCTATTACGATGTCGCGTTTGTCCCTCATGTGCGAGATGCTTGGAAGTTAACTTCTCGAACGCCCCATTGTCCCCTCTGCCACGCAGGGGCCCCTCCCCCCACGCTGCGCTGGTACAAGGACGCCGTTCCCATCGGCACGCTCCAGGGTCCCCGGTACAGAGTGCTCCCAGGGGGAGGCCTGCGCATCCAGCAGCTGCGGCCCGATGACTCCGGAATCTTCCAGTGCTTCGCCAGCAACGACGGCGGGGAGATCCAGACCCACACCTACCTGGCCGTCACCAGTGAGTACTGCCCAGCAGCTGGGCCAGCGCCCCCCGGCCCTGCCCACGTGGCACACGCAGAAAACAGTCACATCTGGCCGGTCCCCTGGGGTACGTGGACAGGGGCAGTGGCCTGAGGTGACCGCTGAGGAGAGCCACGCCTCGGCACACCTTAACCCGCCGTTAAGCCGCGGGCAGCAAGCACGCCGGCCGTCCCGCATCTTAACGAGCGTGGACGCTGCCAGCACATGAGCCCCCTGCACAGAGAAGTGGGGAAAACCCCGTTTTTCCGGGTGGAGCTGGGAGGACGGCTGAGTGAGGCGCTCACTCCTAATCGTCTCCTTTTGAGCTCTTTTCCATTTTTTGAAACATTCATTCTCTATTGTCGTTTTATTGGACGGTTTTAGTTCTTTTGTAAGTAACAAAGACTCGAGCGCTCTGAGTAATGATGTGAAAGTCAAGGTTTTCAATTTATCTGTGGGTTTTCTTCTTAATCTCCCACAGCTGTGAGATTGTCCTTCTAAGACGCAGGAGAGCTGAGCAACTGGACTCGCTCGCACCTTTGCTTTGCCCTTTGGGAGGCAAAATGCTGACTTCCTCCGGGGCGGGAGCCTTTCGAGAAAGCAAATCAGTGTCAGGATGCTGGGGGCCGATGGCTCGTCAGCCGGGACTTAGGCAGAGAGCTATGCATATGTTTTGGTGAACTAGGGGTCACCGCCTTGAACCTGGCCCAGGGGTCAAATTTATCCTCCGCTTTGGTGCATAGGAAACCAGTATTGCTTCACACAGTAAAATAATCCCGGTACTTAAGCCGGAGGCTGGTGGGTTTGGATCAGTTAGAATTACTCAGAGCACACCTCGCCATTGTGGGCCGGGATCGAAGGGAGCAGGGGTCGGCAACTTTCTGTAAGAGGGCACAAAGTAAATATTTTCAGCTTCGAGGGGCGCGGGCTCAGCCACAGCTACTCGCAGCCACGTGACAGCCGCCGACAGCGCCAGGCAAGTAGATGCGGCTGCGTGCCAATAAAACTTTATTGGCAAAGGCACGCACCAGGCCGGATGTGGCCCGCAGGTCGAGTGGCCGACCCCATGCTCTGCTGAGAGGCCTGGGGCGCATTGCTTCATTTCTCGCCCTCAGTTTTATCATCGAAATGGATCCCGCCCAGCCCAGTTCACAGGGTTCTTGCGAGATCAGATTGGAAATTTAAATGGCAGTGCTGCTTCAACTGGTTGCCATGACAACTAGAGTGCACAGATAAATAAATGATGATGTGTAAGTACAGGATTTAGCAAAATGGACTCTTTTCCAGTTAAAATACCTTTAATGAAAGGAAAAAATAACGTATAAAACACTGTTTATTCATTCACTTAGTAAACATTCATTGACCTCTGTGTCAGGCCCTCTGGGTCCATCAGGCTTAGGGACAGAGCTGCGAAGGACAGGTGAGGCGGTCGTGCTGCCGGGACCGAGGGCTGTCAGGGAGGGGACGACGTCGAGGACGGGACGACTCAGCTGGGGACAGCGCCCTGACGGCCCGGGAGCAGACCAGGCTCAGGGGGACAGGGAAAGCTGCTTCGGGGCATCAGGGAGGTTTCCCTGATCCGGGGCTGGAGCCAAGACCTGGAGGTAAAGAGAAGCCTGTGGTGCAAACTCTTGGGGACACAC
>NW_006431919.1:21297211-21309187 GCF_000325575.1 Pteropus alecto | reverse complement strand
GCGCCCTCAGCGGGCACTCGAAGCTGGGCGCAGGATGGAGTATGAAGGGGAGAGCCGGAGGCCGGAGGCCCATTAGGGCGCTGCACCGAGGTGGGCAGAAGTGACCAGCTCTGGGATGCACTTCAGAGGCTGGAATCAGCAGGACCTTCTGCGGTCCGCGGGGAGTCCCACCTGGGAAGGGAGAGCCGGGCTGCGTCACCCCGAGTCCTGCCCATTTCTCGTGGGGACACCTGCCCAGGCCCGTCAGGGGCCACAAGCCTTGGGAGACACAGACCCCTCTGCTCAGGGGTTCCGGTGTCGTCAGCATCAAGTGGCACCAGCAGGTGAGGCCTCGCTGAAGCCAGCCCGAGCACTCACCTGCCCTGGTCTGACTTGGGGCTGGGGGGACCCACACGTCCCCCGCAAGCACGAGGACCCCCTAACGGTGGGGCCCGTGATGCTCCCCAGAAATTCTTTACTGCACCCTTGAACCTGGTCGTTTTAACTCTCAGAATGGACCCTAGCAAGGGTGAAAGGTCATCTTATGGATGATCTCTGATATCCAAAAATCAGCTTTTTCCATTTTTTTTAGACAGTGATTTTCCAAACAAATGCCCCCCCTCTCTTTGACATTCGCCTGGGACAGCCCTCCCCAGCCTGGCGCTGCCCCCACGGCGCATGCGTCACGTGGGGGACCACGTTTCCCTCTAGGCTGCACACACAGCCGGGCGTTCCTGGGAGAGGCCTGGCGGAAGGTTCTAGGCAGTCCCGGACGGTGTCCGGTTCTGTCACGGCATTGTCTCTGCGCTTAGTTCTCTGACAGTCCCCACGGGCGGGGCGGCCGCTCCTGAGGCACCGCGCGCTGAGTGTGTCACTTTAACTCCTCTGCCTAGATGTTGCGCCAGCGTTTACTCGGCTTCCGGTGGACACCACGGTCACCAACGGGACGACAGCCGTTCTGCGGTGCGGGGTGTCCGGGGCCCCCAAGCCCGCCATCACCTGGAGGAGAGGTGCGTAGCGCGCCTCCACGGCAGCCCGGCCCGTGCAGAGCGAGCCCGCGGGCCGGGGCCGCTCTACTCATCTCGTTCGCTCGTCCGAGGTCAAAGAGCCGCCCGCAGAGCACCTGCCGAGTCGGGATGGGCAGGGCGGGCACGGCCCCCGCAGCTTCACAGGCCGACAGTCCCGTCATGTCTGCACAGACACCTGAAGCGCGACGACCCCCTCCTCTGTCCCAGCCCCCCGCACGTGCCTGCGGCCTGCGGGGCCCCTGACGAGATGCAGGGCAGGATTTAGAGCCGCCCCGTCGGGGCCCAGCTCCCCCACCCATGAAACGGAAGCTTCTTCCCTGGGCGCGTTAGCAATTATGGATCGTGTCTTCTTTTTCTGAAGAAAGAGCCTAGCCCAGGCCCGTGTGCGTCCTCCCTAGCGGGACACGTGACACACTCTCCATTCCAACTGCACCTTCGCTCCCCGTGGAGGCCGTGTCACGTCCCGGGCTCCCGTGTGGCTCCCACAGCCCGTGCACGTGCCAGGCGCACGTCCGCTCACGAGCAGCCCACACGGTTGACCCTGGGGTGATGGTCTCCACCGGGGGCTTCAGGGACCTGGGCCCTTCCCGCCTCGCGTCCGCCCGCCCGCCCGCGAGGACAGCCAGGGGCAGCCGAGCCACACTGTGTTGCAGTGTGCCTCGCTCATCAGCTGGGCCGTACCTGGGTGGGACTTGGAAATGTCTGTCCTTCGCGCAGGTGGCCTCTCGACTCTCACAGGCGTGACCCAGACTTCGAAACATCGAGACCTGGGAAACCGCACGTGAACGAGGAGGTTCCTTCATTTCAGATGCTGCCCTTCTTTCTTTCCTGGCTTAGAATGTAATCGTAGCTTGATATGAAACGTATCCAGGGCATGCCAGCAGGGAGAACACTCAGAACCAGTCACCCAGAAACGGCGGGCATGGACACGGGTCCCGAGTTGTGTAGCCGAACCTCTCGGCGTTGACAGGGAGGAGCTGCCGGGCTCCCGCTGGGAACGGTGCCGAGAGTCGCCGGTGACGGCTGCACGTCGAGTCCCCCCTTCATTCTGACGTTTCCTCCAGCGCTCCTGGTCGTGGCTCTGAGCACGGCCCCTCTCAAGCCAGCGTCCCGTGTCTGACACCCCGTTTCCTCTGCCGTTCCTAGGAAACCACGTCCTGGCCAGCGGCTCCGTGCGCATTCCCAGGTTCATGCTGCTGGAGTCGGGGGGTCTGCAGATAAGCCCCGTGTCCGTCCAAGATGCCGGCGACTACACGTGCTATGCCACCAACGCCGAGGGGGCCCTGAACGCGTCCGCCACGCTCACCGTGTGGAGTAAGGGCCGCCGCCCCGGGAGCCCTTCCCCGACTCGCGCCTTGGTCACCACGGCCTGTGCTTAGGGATGTCACCAAGCCCCGAACCTCTAATTCAGTCAGAAGAGAATGATTGTCTTTATAACTAATTTATAGAAGTCTGTTAAGTGATTGACTTTTCAGTTTCAAAAAGAATAATTAGGACGTGTACTCCAAGGTTTAAAGGGGGCGTTTCGGGAGGGAGAAAAGGCTGACTTTTCAAGGTCAGTAGAGCAGGCATATCGTCCCCAAGTAGCTCGATGACAAGGCCGAGTGACGCCACATCAACCTCTATGTGAGAAAAGCAGGCCAGGAGCTGGAGTCCTGGAGAAAGTGCGTTTTTCTGAGGTGTCAAGATAACCAGCTGGGGGGCCCCAGCACATGCTGTGCGATGTTTCCGGAACATTCGCCCGAACGGAGAGGGACCTTTACTTCTCCAGCTTCTGTTTCGCCTCGTTTCCAAAATGCAGAATGAGTCGTTTTCCAGAATGCGAGGGTCACGTCACCGAGCCCGCCCCCACCCCCAGATCCACCGCCAGCGCGCCCTCCCTGCTCCGCCCGGTCCCGCATTGCCAAAAGTCACTGTGCAGAAAAGCGAAAGATCGCTCACTGACGATTTACGTCAACGGCCCACACGAGGACAGAGGATTCTGACTCGCATGAGTCAATGACGTGCTTCAGTTCCTTAGAGAAAAACTAACCCGTGCTTTATTTCACGTCCGTGGAGCGTTTTCCGTGACGTAGTTGGCGTTCGCTTTGATAAAGGACCCTTTCTAATGCACCGTAGTTCGAAGCATACCAGTTTAAGAGGAATGAATTCAAATTCTCCATGTTGTCAAGGGCTGAAAAGGAGGTTTTGTCTCATTCGGTGGTTGACTCCATCTGATTCATCACGTGTCCCTAAAAATTAACTGTGTGTTTAAGAGCCCGTGACAGACCGGTGTCTGTGTCTCTGTGGGTTGCTCACCTCCTACGCAAGAGAACGCGGCTCACAGACGTCATTCCGACACCACTAGCGCCCGGTCAGGCTGGGCCTGGAACCCAGTCTGCCAATCCCATGATCTGGGCTCTGTTCACGGTGCCAGAGCAGAGTCCGCCTCAGAGGGGCGCAGAGCGGGGAGCCATGCCACGGGGCTGTCCCCTGGGCCTTTTCCGTGGCAGTTGTGGAGTGTGGCGTGGCCGCTGGCTTGGGCGGAGTGGCACCGGGCCCCACTCCTTCCTAGCTCGGTGGCACCCAGCCAGCCATTGTGTTTCTGAGGCACAGTGTCAACTCCTGAAAGCAGAGAGTAGAGAAACCACAACCCTCACACGACCGTCGTGAGGATTAAATAAAACAGTAGAGTGAATGAAAGCACCGTGCAGAGCCGTGTGGACAGTAGGAGTCACCAGAACGTTGGTCACGTTGGGGAAGAACCAAGATTTTTAAGAGTGCAGACCGTAAGGGACATTTGCATAAGATGCTCCGTTCTCGTTTCTTCCAGAGGGTTCGGAGGTTCGGGGTGACCCGAGGGGGCCGAGGCTTGGCTTCTGGCCGCGGTGGGAAGAGTCGTTGCAATTCCCTCAAGGCCTCTGAGTGCTGCCATTGACGTGCGTTTTGCCAAGATAGGGGGAATCCGGGAGGGTCGGATGCCAGACGAGCAGGTCATCGCCCCGAGGGAGGGAACGCGCGAGCCTGTGATTTTGCCTGAGTCGTAACTTGTATTTTTTCAGATCGGACGTCCATCGTCACCCCTCCCGAGGACCGCGTGGTGATCAAGGGGACCACGGCCACGCTGCCGTGCGGAGCCACTCACGACCCCCGCGTCTCTGTCCGGTCAGCTCACCCAGTGACCCGTTAGCATTCTGTGGGCTCACGGAGCGGGGGGGAGGCCAGAAGGGAGGATTTCGGGAGCTCTGATTCCGGCCACAGAGCCCGGTCACGGCACCGTCCGGCCAAGGGCTCCGCCATCAATCACACGAATCCCATTTCCACTCCGGCCTTGTGTATTGTTTACAGTGAGCCACGTTCCACTTCATGCCTCCCGTGCGGCTTGTCACGGTTTCTCTGCCCAGGTTAATACACTGCCTGTGACGCGCACATGCCAGAGACTGATACTTAATGCAAGAAAAATCCGGAGGGATCGAATGGGGATTCAGCCGTGTTTACGCTGGGCTGTGCCAGACTCGAGAGGGGTTTTCTCCACTCCAAGGGACGGTTCCACTGTGGGGCAGGGCGCGGAGGCCACCTGCACGCAGGACGGTGGCATCCACAGCCGTCTAAAGCAGGTGCAAAGAGGGGCGCCAGCCCACTCACTAAGGGAATTGTAGCACCCCGTCTTTGAGCTCCCACGGGGAAAGCAACGGTGAAAAGTGTGACGCCCCAGGTACATGCATGGAGCGGGCACGGGTGGCCGCTTCCCAGACACTCACCGCCTTCGGCGTGGTGTTCAACGTTCAGGCTCAGCCTTGAGAATAAATCCAGAAAGTACTGTCACCCAGCTGGTTGCTCTCCAGCGTTAGCTCAGAGGCATATGGGTAGCCCCACGGGCAGAATCAGGGTGCCGCACCCCCCGCTTCCTGGGAGCTTCCACCCCGAGCAAACGTTCACCTACGCCATTAACGGAATTCGGAGACCAGGCTGTTTCCTCGCTCTTCCTGGCCAGGTGTCTGGCAAATCTTCATGCCTCCCTCCACCTGGCCCTCTGCAGCTCCCCAAGCTCAAAATCCAAGTCTGGTTTAGTGACGAGAATGTCGAAAGCCAGACAAACAAAACTGACAAGTGAATTACTAAGGGAGCCTGCGGGCTGTCCTTGTAGTTAGGTAGTTAGCCCGCCTGGGAAGAATTCCCTGGTCCCCAGACCACTGGGGAGTATGAGCTGAGGAACGGAGAGCCACAGATGAGGTCAGGTTCCCGCCGCCCTCGGCGCTGCCCGCACCCCTCGGGCAGACCTGGGCCTCCCTCCCGAGGAGGACTTAGCGTGCTCGCTCTTGGGGGCCCCCTCGCCCCACGGATTTTCTGCCCAGGACGCGTCAGGCCCTAAGTGACAATCGCAGCTGAATCCCAGCCCCAAAATGAGCGATCTCGTGGTTTCCTTCTTGTGGGACAGGTCCTGTTCTGTCTCGGGGTCATTTCAGATAAATAGCCTGTCGGTGTCTGCGCTCTGCGCATACGAAGCCTTAAAGGACAAGGTACACTTTGAAAACTCAATCAAATCCCTTTGGAGCGGGAAGCCAGGCTCCCGTCCCCCCTGGAGAGTGGGTCATCCCGCCCGCCGACATCCATCGATTCCGCTCTCTGAAAAGAAAAACGTGCGGAAACTCTCATAAGTGAGATTAAACATGAAAGAAATGCAGTTTTAAGGACAATGTGCCAGAACGGCTTGATGCTAAGAAAACGCGTTTATGGGGTGTGGTCCGTTTCTGTTTCGTTCCGTTTTTTCAGGAACTGGGTAATTCCACTCTGGGTTTTTTTGTTTTGTTTTTGTTTTTTTTTAAACAATCACTGCCTCCTTCCCCAGCAACAGCCTTGCCCTCGGGAGCATTCAGGGCTGCGGTGGGACAGGTGTGGCGTGGCTGTGGAAACCAGAACATCTGTTTCTGTATTAGGACCAAGACACCTGGTCTTTTTCCTTTTCTTCCTTTTTTTATACGTGCAATTCCAATTGGCATAGAATAAAATTTACTGTTTGAAGCACCACAATTCCGTGGTTTTAGCAAACCCACGAGGCGAGGCGGGCGGTTGCTTCTTTGTACTGCACTGGGTCAGCGGCCTGGGGCCTAACTCAAGACTCCGCTCGGCCCGCAGCTACGTCTGGAAGAAGGACAACGCCATCCTCACGCCGTCGAGCAGCTCCAGAGCCGTGGTGGAGAAGGACGGGTCCCTGCTCATCAGCCAGACGTGGTCGGGCGACATCGGCGACTACACCTGCGAGGTCCTTTCCGAGGGCGGGAACGACTCCAGGGCGGCCCGGCTGGAAGTGATGTGAGTGCTGCGGCTGTCCCCCGTCCCCCGGGGCCCCCCGTCAGCGCCTCCCGGAAGCCGGTCGGCCCCCTGATGACAGGCGACTGTCATCTACACGGGGGAGCCGCGTTGTCCCAAGCCAGCAGGCAGGGGTCGCCGCTTCGTGCCTCACAGGCATGTGCTTACGGCAGTTTCGACCTCAGTTAGGCAGTTTGGTGACTGGCTTTCGTCATCGTCGTCCCTTCTTATCGTACCCCTCCCCGCCGCCCCCCGAGTGACACCACATTGTGACACACACTCTCGACCGCGCTGCATGTAAGTAAAAGTCCACTTGGCCATCTTGGGCCATCAGAACTTCCGGTCGGTGGGAAACGCCGGGCTCGGCCCGCGGTGACGATGACATCCGAGCCCGCTCAGTGCCAGCCGCCTCCCGCGGTGAGCCGACACCTCCCATTAGGTCCTGAGACGTCCTGCGTGTAGCTGCCCCTCGCCGCTGATCCGGGCCTTCCTGGGGGCGCCCAGGGCCCAGGGGGAGCCTCCCCGCTCCGTGTTCACCCTCTCTCTGCGACTCCCCCCGTCCTCGGCCGGGAAGCTGGGACGCCCACCCACAAGTTTTATTTTCTGACGTATTTGCTTTCTGGAATTGCTGTCCCCCACAACGTTCCCCACACACACACGCACACAAGTAAAACCTGACCTTGAAGACACACAGCAGGGCAGGTGGCAGAGCAGCAGCCGGCGTCCCCGGCTGCACGGGACATGCCGGGCCGTTAGGAAAGGCAGGTCGGAGGGGCGTTTCTTACCAGGCTCTGCCACCTCCCTCCACGAGGGGTTTGCAGACAAAATTCATCCCCTAAAGAGAGAATCTGAGCTCCGCATACAAGGCAGCGCTCGCTCGTCACTGAGTCCCTAGGTTCTGGCCGAGGGGGCCGAAGGCGAAACGAGCGAGCGTGGGGCGTGGGCACATGTGCCCGCATTTGGCCCAGGCTTCCTGCCGGCCCCCGTGTGGGCGTTGCGGGTCTGCGGTGCATCTCAGGCCTGCTGCTGTCCCTCGGTCTCTTCAAGGTGACCCTGCGCTCTGTAGAGGTGACTCACTTGGGGAGCAGAGGCCGCCCTAGTCGGCCACGAAGCGGCAGGTCCCACAGCCTTGGGGGTGGGCTGGTGGTCTTGGCGCTGAGGCCACTCGGCCGCTGTGTGGACGTGCTGGGGCTCCCCGCCCCACCTCTGGCCACGGACCCCGCTGACCTTGGGCGCCGTGTGCCCTCCTGTGCCCTGCTAGTCCCCTGTGCGGGACGCCTCAGCTGTCTGCTGCCACCTCTGCCTGAAGGACCTGCTCATCCGCTCTTTAGGATTCAGCCACAGGGCCACTTCCTGCCATCCGGACGCCGGGCTGTCCCACAGTGCTTCCCGGCCCTGCCCGCGGCTTCCGGCAGCCTTGACCGCCCAGGGCGGAAGCGAGGATGTTCGCAGCTCCCTCCCTGCTGAAGTGGAAGCACCCGCCGCCCCGCTCTGCAATGCTGTCTTGGGCCCAAAAGCACTGGGGACACCGCAGGCCCCCAGTGAATGCACGCTGGGCGGTCGACTGCGTGAGGGCGTGAGTGAACGCGTGTGTTACACGCCGATGGTGACCCACCCTCCGGCTCCACGCACACCCTTCCTCTCCCTCCCCCGGGAGCTCCCAGCACCCCACCTAGCCCTGCTCGGCGCCGCCCTGGGGCGCCCCCTCCGGCCACGGTTCAGGTCAGCGGTCCACCTTTTTCCTGATTTTGATACCATTGGAGCCTGTGACCAGTGAATCCACACAAACTACCTCTGAGAACTCCAAGGTCGTCATCACTGCTCCCACGTCACACTCGCCACCGTGTCGTGAAGGCTCTGTCAGCAGAGGTCCCGTCGCGCGTTCTCATGTAGTGCGTTTTCACTCTGCACAATTTCATGTTCTGCTGATTTACATATCTTCCCTACTATTTGCTTATTTGATTTCCTCTAAGCGAAATACATTTTTCAGCAAGCGTTGCTGTCTCTATAAAATAATAGGTTTTCCGCAATGGGAAAACACCTCATCTCTAAATATAGAAATATTTGCAGATTTGTGATTCAAACCAATTTGGGGACGGCCGGCTACAAAACGGATTTGCAAGACAGTCGTTGCTGTGAACGGCTGGCGTGATGAGCACTCCAGGCCCCAGTCTGCAGGAGTCGAGAGGGCTGAGGGCGATGGCACAGGCGTCTCCAGTTCCCAGGGCGTCTCGACTCCACACCACCAGCGGTGACGGCGGTGATGGCCATCGTCGTGACTCATGATTGCAGGATGTTTTGTGCTTCTCGGAGAACTTTCAAATTGAGCTCGGCAGCGTTTTCGTGATTCACTCCGATGACAAAAGGAAAAGAAGAAGAGAGAAAATCTCACACTGCAGAGGCGACCGAGAGGCACTTACGGCAAACAGCGTCCTTCAGAAGCGCCGGAGCCTCCCCCGCCGCCCACTCAAGGGAAAAGCTACTCGGCTAAATACAGAAATTAGGAGCCCGCACAGTGGGCTCTCACAGCCGCCGGCCGTGGGCCCGCGCTTGCGTGCGGGTGCTCTGCGTGCGGCATCTCGGCACCCTCTGCTTCTCAGCCTTGCAGGCCCAGCGGGGACCCGGCACGTTGCCGTGCGCTGTGCGGGGCGCTCGTGAGGCCCCGGCCCGGAGTCCACCGAGGGAGGGCGCCACTCAGGCTGGCTGGAGGCTCCTCTCTCTCATGCGTCCTGCATTGTTGGCACCGCAGCCCGACCACTGCCGCGCTAGGCCTGTCCGCGTGCCGCTGAGCCCCGCGCGCCTGGAGCAGGGTCGGGCGCCCGCAGACGTCTGAGGGTGCCCCACGCCACGTACAGTCGGAGGGGGTGTGCGTGTTGGCACCACAGAGGAGGACTATTTTGAAGGGTCTGCCCTCGTCCCCCCCGAGGGGAGGGGCTGCAGGCGCAGAAGGCCCACGATGCGCCCCACAAACGGACAGCACATGGGTGGGCGGAACCTGGTCGCCGGTCCTGTCATTCATGCTGGTGCCTCGTGGGGACACCACACCCCCCAAGCTTCTTGCTGTTCTGAGCACCCCAGAGGGACCAGGCCCCTGAGGCTTTGTGGACCGGTCATCAGTCACGTAAAGACCCCATCGGTGTCACACCTTCTGCCGTCAGAGACCCAGTCCTGTGAACCAGTTGTCAGAACCGACTCGAACGCTCGGACTCAGGCAGTGCGAGAGGTTTCTTACAGCAACATCGCCTGTGACAAAGCCACAATGAGGGGTGAACAATTTCACGCCGCTTCTCGAGAATCGTCAGGCCCGTCACCTTCATCCTCGGAGTGAAGCCAAAGAAGATGGCGTTGACCAGGCCATCGTTTGCGCATCAAAGGGCAACGCTTTTACAGAAAGGTGCTCGTGTGACCCTCCCCTGCCAGAGCCGTCCTCCCTGCAGCCACCGCTCTGCCAGCTGCTTTCTCCTGAGCCTTTTTCTAGGCTGTTTTTCTGAATCGCGCTGGCTGGACCGCCCCACCCCCCACCCCCATAGAGTCCCGTTTCGCCATCGTTAATTTCTGACGGGCGGGGGTGCTGGGCGGCTCCCCCTCCCCCCTGCAAACTGCAAAGCGACTCAGCGCTGCCCTCCATTGCCATCATCCTCTCCAATGTCTCGTTTGTCACCCTGTCAGCATGTCACCGTCTGAGTCACTCTGCTGACCATTTATCTCCTTTCAAAGTTGGCAGAGAAATGCCAAGACGCAATCTATTCCTATTAGATAAGATTCTCTGAAATGGGCTCAGAATATATTAAAGCCTCATTTATCAGTTGCTGATGGCTTAGTCAATATTTCACGAAGCCTAATTTTCCAGATAACCAAAACTTATCACGTAAGGAAGCGGGCGATGTTTCCAGCATGTATCCACCAGTTCTCTGCATTGTGAAACGCGTCACACCGAACACAGAGATGGTTTTCACGTGCCGTGGAGGCCGGGACTAGGAGAAGGTCTAAATGTCCTGGTTCGCAGCCCCGCGACATGCGCCGAGCCCGCACTCTGTGGCAGGCCGTCACTGAGGGCGGGACTTTGAGCCAGTGAAGTGGCGTTCGCTGGGCAGCAGCGGACGAGGTGGCAGTTTCTGAGCCGCGTCCTGAGGCAGCCAAGCCTTCTAAGTTGTTAAGTCTTTTCCTTTTTCCAATCTTTTTTCAAAATCTGCCCGTCCATCTCAGGCTCCTGGCTGCCAGTTTTGCTGTCCAGCATGCCGGCTCGTAGCCTCCTTGTGGCCTTCTCGTTGGTGGCTTTTGAGCTGCTGGGGAGAGGCAACTCAGAAGCCATGTGTACCAGACCACGTCCTGAGCAGGAGCCAGCTGGCTCTGAGGACGGAGGGCGCGTGCCTGAGTGTGCCCGAGGGCTTAGGAGCCAGCATCGGCACAGGGGAGGTACCCAGCCAGGGGCCTCTAGACAAGCAGCGGTGACCAGGCCAGTCCACAGAGCACTGCGGCCCCAGAGACAGGTCAGCTCGCCGGTCAGGCCGGGCGTCTGAGTGCGCCCGCGTCTCAGGCGGAGGGGAGCGTGCCCGAGAGCCCCTGACTCCCGGCCGTGAGAAAGGCCCACCCGGGAGTGGGCTCGGCTCCCGCAGGGTCCTGTCCCAAGGCCACCGGCACATTGCGGGCCGCTGCGGGCCTCGTGGGCCACGGGCCACGCGTCCCTGTTGTCTGGCAGGAGCCTGTCCCTTTACAGTCCGCCCGTCAGCCATCCGCCCTCAGGGACGGGAGCGCCACTGTGCACGGCTTGTCCCGAGCCAGCTGCTACTCCCGCGTCGGCCACGCTGACCGCTCAGCCGCTGACCCAGCCTCTGCTGCACAGCTGTCCTGCATGCGGTCCCCCTCCTGACTGTTACGCAGATCGTCACCTGGCCTTCTGTCTGGTCACTGGGACACTTTCCAGGGAGCTGCCCTTGGGGTCCCAGCCCCCCAGAGCCAGCGTCAGACAGACAGCGGACATGTTGGGCTCGGGCGCCTCTTTCATGCCTTCCTCCGGTCCCCAGCAGCGTCCCACCCCCAGCCTCCGTCCTCCCAGCCACGCGGCCCCCACGTCCTCCACCGGCGGCCCCGCTGCAGCCCTCGGCGCTGCCGGCCCGGTACCCCCGAACCACTCCTGTCGCTCCATCCCAGGCGCCCTGCGTCGCCCCAGCCTGTGCGGGGGTCCCCTGCTTCTCCTTAGCCTGTCTGCCTGCGAGGACAGGCCTGTGGCAGCCCCTCCCCCAGCGTCCCCACACCCCGACGTGGGCAGCGTTCCTTTGCTCACCCGTCCACTCCCGTGTGGGGCAACTCGTCCTTTTCCTTCACGTGGCACTGACCGCCCCGCGGTGCCAGGCACTGGCGATGCAGAGACCGCGGGCGGAGGAGGGGCTGAGGAGGGGCTGGACGCCCAGACACCCGTCGACCTGAGCAGTCCGTACACTGCAGTGGGCGTCCAGCGGGGCGGTGACTAGTCTTGCTCAGGTTAGCCAGAGGGCACAGTGAGCCGGGAGGCTGACTGGGTTTCTGACGGGCCAGGCCCTCCGGTCGTGGACAGCGTGTGTGAGTGGACAGCGTGTGTGAGCGCACACGGGCCACGGCACGGCTGGGCTCAGGAGCCGCTGGCGTTGGTGATGGCCAGGCGGTGTGGGGCAGGGCCGCGTGTGGGAGGGGCTGGCCGCGT
>NW_006431919.1:21292077-21296965 GCF_000325575.1 Pteropus alecto | reverse complement strand
TGTCTGGAGGGCGGCGGCGGACGGAGTGGAAGTTCCGGGGTGTACCCGCCGGTCAGAGTGGAAGGATGGTCGTGACCCATCATCACCCCAGAGACGGTCCCTCTGAGTGGCTCGTTGCCATGGCTCCCTCCCGCTACAAGAGGCCACGTGGGCTCTCCCGTCGTGGCTCACGGGGCCCACGGCTTCTCATGGGAGCCACAGCTGCTTCCACGGCCGCAGGGCCCTGCAGTGGCCGCCTGGGAACCACTCTGAGCACTGGCCGTGTCCACACGCAGACGGTGGCCCAGAGCCCCAGCCGGCCTGTCTGTCTTCCAACTTGACAGTCGCCGTGTGGGAAAGTCGTCGAGGTCAGGCGGAGTCCTTGTGGGTGCCGCCCGGCGTTCGTCTTTCCAGCAGGGGCCATTAGCGACCCCGTTAGTGTACACTCTGGGGTCACCGTGAATAGCAGGGACAGTCCTGTCACCCGGGAAGTTCCGGAGGTTTGACGGTCCATCCCAGGCGCCCAGGACAAAGACTAAAGTCTTCTGGACACAGCCTCGTCCAATGTGTTCATACAAGTTGGCGTCCAGGCCGCCTTCGGGGAGACGGCCTCAGCGACTTCGGCTCCGGAACATGCCAGTCCCGGAGGAAGTGGCAGAAGCGAGACGAGCTGTCCACGCGCTCTCCCCTGGGACCCGAGGGGCACGCGTCATGGGACCTCAGGCAGGAGTAGCAGCGGCTTCTCGAGTTCAGAGCTCGGTCCCCATTAAGAGAAAGCAGAGCGACAGCCAGGCCCCAGCCGCTCCTCCCTGCGCTGACCCGAAGGTCGGCCGATGTTACGCGTGTCCGTTTGTCACTGGCATGTGGGGCCGAAGGACGGCTCTGCTGCTTAGGTGGCCACCAACGCAGAGCAGCTAACACATGCCCAAGCGGAGCAGGTGCATTTTTAAGATTGAAAATGTCGAGTGTAACTGTGGCTCTCCGAGCCGACCTGTGTGGGTCAGCAGTAATGGACTCTAAGGGAAACCCAAGCTGGGAGACGGAGAAGCAGGTCACCCTCGGCGCCCGCTGTCCCCGCACTGCTCGACGCGTTCGTTCAGGGGGAAGCCGTCCCTGACGGCCACAGGACAGTGTCCCCCTCCCAGGCTCGGGCAAAGCGAAGGCCACACCCGGGGCTCGGCAGGCATGCCCGCGGCAGCAGACCCGTGGGTGGCAGACGCCCCCTGCACTCGGGTCTGAAGCTTTGTCACCGGTAAAGACCTTTCCTACCAGGGACTTCGTTTCAGAATCTTTTGCTTTCGTCGTGCTCCTGTGTTAGAGCCTCGCTGATGTGTCACCTACAGTTTCCACGGGGTTTTAGGTAGCGTTTTCACCACGCTTCCCCGTCCGTGTTTCCCCCAGATCTCCACTGTCCCGCAGGGGACAGTGACAGCGTGACCTCATGCCGTCGGCAGGGAGGCGGCCAGGGTCCCGCGGGCGCGTGTCCTGGGAGCACCAGGCCCCGGGACGGTGCGAGGGCAGACCCAGGCTAAGCGTCACTTGTCTGTGCTTCTGTCTGTCCTCTCCTTCCTGTGCCCGTGCACCCCAGAGAGCTGCCACACCCGCCGCAGAACCTCCTGGCCCGCCTGAGCCCACCCCGCAGCCACGCCGCGACGCTGTCCTGGGTCCGGCCCTTCGACGGGAACAGCCCAGTCCTGCACTACGTCGTGGAGCTGTCTGAAAACAGTGAGTTGCGGGCCCAGGTTGGTGGCCTGGGCGCGGGCAGCGCGCTCCCATGCCCCCGCTGGCCTTGGCCTTCGCCCCCGGCTTAGACCCAGAGCAGCTAGAAAACGCTGTGAAGTTTCGTGGGGTCTCGGACGGCGAGCAGCCTGGCTTTGGGGAGATAAAAGGTGGGAAGCCACTAGCGACAAGAAGGCAGGGTGGAGGGGCCCGGACGTGGGGCCCAGGCTCACAGGGCGCCACGCACACTGGGCTGCCCCGAGCAGGGTGCCGGCTTCAGCATCGTCCCCAGGGCGACCTCCGAAACGGGTTCGTAACCCCCCATGGGGGCCGGTTCGCGTCGCCGACAGCGACGGCCGTGACAGCATCTTCCGGCTGTTTTCCCGGGCGCGGCCGTGGGGCCGAGGCTCCCGGGCCCTCCCCTTCTCCCTCTCTGCTGGCCGCCCCCCGCCCCCCTCGGATCTCCTCCTCGGGAGTCTTGTGCCCCCGTGGTTTCGTGGGGCACCTCCTGTGGGGAAGGTCACCGCGCTCTCGGACGTCTTTACTCAGACCTCCGGGGCGGCCACGGAGCCCAGGCCCCGCCGTCGCTGGCCGCCTGCCTCTCAGACGTCTCCAGCGGGCCTTCCTCGGACGCTGTCCTCGTCAGGCAGCCCATCGGCACCCCAGTGACTCCCGTGCCACCCAGGCCGGAAGCCCAGGGACAACCCGCTTCCTTCCTCGCTGTCCGCAACCCCACGCGCATGTCCTGTGGGTCAGCGGCCCGTCAGCTGTGTCCGAGGACATCGCTGGAGTCGCCCCTTCCGGCCACCGCTTTCCCCCACGAGCACGTTGCCACAGCCTCTCTTTGGTTCTCCTGCGAACCGTTTTTACACAAGCGAAAACACTGATCTTCGTAAAATAGGGTTGGACCATCTCCAGCCGCCACAGACTCAGCAGGCCTGGGAGAAAACCCACGTCCTCAGCCCCGTGTGGCCGCGCCAGGCCCCAGGCCACGCAGCTCCTTGCTCAGCATGTGCCGGCCGCACGGTTTCATGCGGCTCCCTGTGGGCCAGACGGCCGTCCCAGAGCCCGTCCCCTCGCCCACCGTGCTCCCGAGGCTGGAGGGTCACCCAGCCCCTCCTCAGAGAAGCTCCTAGGCACGCCAGCCCGGCGTAACCGTTTGCTGCGGAGCCTGCGCCCTCGCTGTCCCATCTCCCCTTGCTCCAGGCCCCTCCCGGGGCTCCCTAGGGCAGTGCTGAGCCGGACCCCAGGCAGCTGGGCTCGCACGATGGTCCACGTCACAGGGCCCGCGTTCCAGTGTGACACTGCGTTCGTACTAGGTCCCTGCTTGGGGACAGCTGGGAGTGGTGCTCCCTCGGTGTCCCCTCTGCCCGATGGAAGTCCACGTCCGTTCCTGGCGTGTCTGCTCCCGCGGGCAGAGATGCCGGCTCTGCTCCGGCTGTCCCCAGCCCACGCCGACCCTGGCCATGACGGGGGGCCCCCCGCTGTGCTCCTCAGCTTCTCAGCGAGGTTTCGCTCATTCCTGAGACACGGTGCTCAGGGCCACCGCGCTGGCTCCGTGTGTCCGGGGATTCTGTCCCCAGCCGCCTCCTCTGCGGGGCGCCGTCTCCGGCCGCCCGGTGCCCAGCGTGTGCGCAGACTGGCCCTTAGCACGTGGAACAGAGGCAGGACGCCGCCGGGGACACGGCCGGAAGGGCGCCCAACCAGGCGTCCCTGCTCCGCGTGTCCGCAGATGTCCGCACGCGTGTAGACCGGGGCCCCGGGGTGCACTTCGCCCCGCGTGTCTGTGACAGTCACGCCCACGGTGCTCGGCCTTCACCTCCTCCGCTGTAACCGTCACTGTCCGTCCCCCGCGTTCCCGTCAAGGCCTGAGGGTTTTTCCCGTCTTTCGTGACAAGTGTTGTTGCAATTTGCCTTTGCCTTTAATTTTCGTGTGTTACTCTTCGGCATACTGAAGTGTTTGATTCTTATGCAGTTAAACATATTGATATTTTCCTTCATGATTTGTTATTACTTTTGTGTTTGGATGTTGAACACCGTGGAGCATAAAAGGCGTAGTCTCATAAGTTTTCATCTTGTTTTCACAGCCTCGACTTTTAATACGTTTAACTGTTTATTCCTCTGGAACTTAGATGTATTAACTATTTTGGCACATGGCTTTTTCTTTTTTCCAAATGACCCCATTTTTACAACAAAATTTGTTGAATAATCCACTTCATTACAGATCTTTCCTCTTTTATATATTTAGAGGACTTGTTTATGTAAAAGTCTGCGTGGCGTTTATTTGGTCCCTAGATTCATCACGTGTTTCTACCAGTTTTAGAGTATTTTAATCGTTCTAGCTCTAGAAAGTGTTTTAATAACTGGGAAAGCCCATCCTCTCATCTGTTCAGTGTCTTGTTAGTTGTCACCTGTTGATTCTTCCAGAAAAGAAGTAGAATTATTTTGGCAGGTTTCAAAAACAGCCAGACTGACTTTCATCGTGTTAAAGGTGCCATCGGCTTTATGAGAACTGACTCCTCAGTGATTCTGTCTTTCCATCCGGAAGATAACGTGCATCTCCGTCTCTTCAGCTCTTTCTTCATGTTGCTGAGTGAAGTTTTCAGGTTTATGCCCGTAGTTTCTATACTTGTTTTTCTTGTAAAAGTTGTCCTAAGATTTTGTCTTGTTGCTACTGTAAATAGGATTTTTTCCCACGTCATCTTCTAACTAGCTATTTCTCGTTGGAATGTGGGAAAGTATTGCTGTTCAGACGTTTGTTTTCTGTTTGGCCACTTCTCATGATCCCTCGTAGATATTCTAATGATCTTTCGGCTGATCCTCTTAGCGTTCACGGCAGACAATCCTGTCTTCGCCAAACAATAAAAATGTATCATTTTCTTTCTTTTATTTTTAAATCTTACTGGGGTGGTCAACATAATCTTTAAAAATAATCAGCCCGATAGCTTTTCCTGCTCATTCTCCGATCTCAGTGGTGTCTGCTGGCATGTTATTGTCATGCATCACAGGACACTGGCGACTTCCGGGAGGCCCTCGTGCCCTTCCAGCCGGCGTTCCTCCGTCAGAGGCAAGTCCTCACTCCTGTCTCCACGGACCAGCTCCGCCTTCTCCCGAACTCCACCTAAACGAGTGTGCTCTCCGAAACGACAGTTCTTCATCGTGTGCTTCGTGCCCCTCATCCCCGGCCCTT
>NW_006431919.1:21291058-21292056 GCF_000325575.1 Pteropus alecto | reverse complement strand
TCTTCTTTCTAAGCAACTTATTCTCAAAATGACTAAGCATCCCACTGAGCAGTGCCGTGCGGTCCGTGCAGAAGGCCATCCTGCAGAGTCTCAGCTCCGACATGAACATCAAGTTCCCGGCCCCCGTCACGGGTCAGAGCTGATGCTCCGAGGGACTCAATTTAGTCGGGCTCGGGGTGCCCCAGCCTCAAGCTCGAGGTCAGTATCTCTCTCCTGGCTCAGAAACCCCGTCTGCTATAAGTTGATACCACACTTCGTCTTTGCCGAGGACCTGCTAGAAGAAACGTCATATCGGAAGAACACTCCCTTATACGGAGTTACCCACACAGGAGGCGTCACCGAGAGAACGCCTGTTTCTCTAGAGCAGGGGTCCCCGGACCCCAGGCTGTGGATCGGCACCGGTCCGTGTCCTGTTAGAAACCGGGCCGCACAGCAGGAGGTGAGCGGTAGGCGAGTGAGCGAAGCTTCATCTGTATCTGCAGCCGCCCCCAGCGCCAGCATCACCGCCTCAGCTCCGCCTCAGGTCCTCAGGCGTTAGATGGTCATCGGAGCCCCGGTCCCTGGTGCCACAAAGGCTGGGGACGGCTGCCCTAGAGGGACTTAGCCTCTTCCTTTTGAAACTCCGTGTCCAGTGTGGTGCTTTGGTGCCCCAGTCGCCAGGACCTGAAGCTAAACTGAGTGCTGCACCGCCTCCCAGGGGCTTGGGGGCATCTCTGCATCTCCTTCGTGACTCTGGATCTATCTCCCTTGAGTTTTCATTTCGTCGTCTTTGTATATTTTCATTTCAGAAGGTCTTTAACTCTCTTGAAAGAGGAGCTCTCTCTCCATCTCTCCCTTTCTCTCTCTCTCTCCACACACACACACGCACACACGCACGCACACACGCACACATGCACACACGCACACATGCACACGCACACACGCGCGCACACATACGCACACGCACGCACGCACGCACATGCACACACGCACACATGGAGGCAGACAGGGCGCCCGGC
>NW_006431919.1:21285655-21290633 GCF_000325575.1 Pteropus alecto | reverse complement strand
TCGCGCACAGCCGTCAGCTGCCTCGCACGCGGCCCCTTCCCGTATGCACGCCGCTCCCCGCTTGCTATCGTGGCCTGAGAGGCTGACGAGTTTTGTCTGTTCTGTTTGCTGAAATGGCAGAGGCCTGTTCTCCCTGACGTCGTGACGCTGTGTTTGGAGCATCCCTCGCCCAGGCGCTCGCCAGTCGGCCCAGGGCTGTGAGGAGGCGTTTTGTGGTCCAGGTCGTTCTTCTCTGGGCTTTTGGGTTGAACCTCGTGCTGGGACCACTGGCTCCCGTTTCAAAGCCCATCCAGGGAGACAGCGTGTCACAGACGTCTCTGTCTTCACTGTCCTGCTGTGCCACCGGCCCAGACTGGGACGAGGTAGAGAGTTCTGGGGTTTCCTCCCCCTCGGGCCCCAGTTCTCAGGCAAGACGAAGAGGTGGCCAGGGGCCCGAGGTGGCCCCCAGCCCCCCGCTGGCCCTCGCCTCTGGAGGGCCCTTCCCGAGCCTGTCCCACAGACCGACGTCACTTCCCACGCACGCGTGCCCTGTGAGCACTCGGCAGATTGCGGAGTGGCCCCACGGCACGTCAGCTTCTGCGCAGGGGGCCCCCGCTTCCACCCTGTCACCTACCAGCCAAGTTTGGACCCGTCCCCACCCACCCCCACGAGGTGTCCCTCCCGGAGCCGAGTCCCCACTTCCAGATTCGTCCAGCCCCCGTTGCCTCTCTCTGGCCTCTGTCCACTTCTCTGAAGCAAACGGCTCCCAGTTCAGTGCCCCACACGCTTCTCAGGAGTGTGGGTCCCCTCATGGAGCCCCGTGAGCAGCTTCTGGTCCTACGGCTTGTTCTCAGCGTCACTGTGGCCGTATTTCTTAGCAGGGAGTTTTGTTTATTTCCTAAATGCTTGGCTCTTTCGTTTTTAACATTTAAGGCAAAACCTACAGCATTTATTACTCTAACTTTTATTGTCCCTCTGACGGCCATAATCTTGGACTCAATCTCTCTTTGTTCCCCCTTTTCTGAGACGGAAGTGAGGGTGGTCGCATCTGCCCCCAGGTCACTGTGAGGGCCAGGTGTGTCAGGCCCTCTGTAGGTGTAGACGCTACAGCGTAAACAAAATGGATTCCGGTGGAATCTCTCATGGGCGGCCGTGTAGACGGGCAGCTGCTATTACTGTGACCCAGCGCTGAGCGTCCAGGAGTTTTGTGTCATTCCTCCATTTAAAATATTTTTTTCAATTGCGGTAAAATACACATAACATAAAACTTACCGTCTTAACCATTCTTAAATATAAATGTTAAGCAGATAATGTTAAGCAGATTCACATCATTGGGCAGCCATCACCACGCCCATCTCCGGACGTTTACTCCCGCGTGCCTGAGACTGTCCCCGCGGAACACGACCCCCCACCTCGTCCCAGCCCTGGCCCCGCCCTCCCACTTCCCGCCTCCGATTTTTACCCTCGGGACTTGGTGCCGGTGGACTCACCCAGCTGTGCCCTGTGCTGGCTTATCTCACGCACCTGCGGATGGACACCTGGGCTGCTTCCACTTTCTGGCTGCTGGGAGTAAAGCTGCCGAGAACGTGGGTGTGCAGACAGCTCTTTGAGACCCCGTTATCGGTTCTTCGGGTACTTATTCTCAAGTGGAACCTGGATCCCGTGGCAGTTCTATGTCTAGGCTTTGGGGACCCGTCACACCGTTTTCCATCCGGCTGCACCGACAGGGTCCGAGGGTTCCGACTTCTCCACGTCCTCGCCGACGCGTGCTGCTCTCTGCTTTTCTGACGGGAGCAAGGGGGCTCTCGTGGTGGCTTTGACTTGTCCCCCACCTTGACAGAGAAGTTCACACAAAATCGAGCAACCGTCAGTGAACGGCCCACGCTGGGCCGCGTTTCTGCTGCGTGTCAGTTGTCTTCGGAACGAGACCTGTGTCCCCACTGAAGCTGGACGCACAGAGGCTCGTCCCCCCAGACCAGCCCGTCACCCGCGTGCAGGGGAGGCTCTTTCACCCCCTTATCCCTCACCCCCACGGACAGACGCCTCTCTTCAGTCAGGGAGGCTGCTTAGCAAACCACTCGCCGTGAGCTGGTCGGTGCCTCTAGGGGGGCCTCATTCTCCCGAGCTGAAGAGAGAAGTTGGCCCGGGCTTCTCCACAGTTAGTCGGGACGCGCACGCTGCATTTTTTAAGGAAGCACAAAGAGAGGGCGCGCGATCAGCTGTGGATCACCCCATCGCTGGAAACCCACCGCCAGGAACACTGAAATGCCCAGCTGGTGGCGAGGACCGCGTTCCCAGAAAGCTGTTTTTGGAAGCGGCTTGATTTGAAATCATTAAAAAGGTTCCGCACTCGCGGTCCAACTGGCAACGCCGCCTCGGACCAGTGTCGCTTCGTGCTGAGGAATCCGGCCGACGAGCTCTGACTGGGTGTCGAGCATCTCTGTGACAGGTCCACGGGAGCTGCCTCGGACGGTCTCATTTCGCTCTGGAGCAGAGCGTGGCGGCTTCTCGGTGCCCCGTGAGGGACTGCAGTGTGTTTGTGGTGACCTCCCAGGCGCACACCTGTGAATCGTCACAGTTAGGGCTTCGGGTGTCCGCAGCAGTGGCTGTGACGGGGTGGGGGGGGGTGCGTGCATGCAGCGGGCACCGTCTGCCATCTGGGCATCACCCAACACCTGGAAACCGTGTGTCACCCCTTTGTCCTCGTCCCCAGGGTGGATGAAAGGGATTCTTTCCACGTCTTCCAAGGAACAAGAAAGGAGGGTTGGTTTCCACAGGAGCCATTCCCCCACGTTTTACTCCCCCGATACCTTGAAAACGCAGGTCGGGCGTCAGAGCAGCTCTGAGTGGCCACCGACAGAGGGCCCGCAGAGGCTCTGCCCGGTCCGTGCCCCCGGGCGCCACTCTGCAAGGACCCGGCCGAACGCGCGCTCCAGCCGAACGCCGCAGAAACAATCCCGCAAGGGAGCAGGGGGCGCGGCACGACCTTCCGGAGCCTCGCGGGCGGGGGCCCCGCTGGCTGGCGGTCGCTCTCGCACACCTGCCGGAGGGCCTGGCGGGAAGGTGTTCAGACTCGCCGTGGATCCCGTGACGTCTCTCGCCAGCCGCAGCCACTCGGGGGCGTGGCGCTGTGACACGCTGCCATGCAGAGGGGCTGCGAAACGCACATCCCATCCGTGCTCACCGCGCTCGTTCCCTCTTTCATCAAGATGTTAATGAATATAGTTTCTATCGATCACCCGGTGACACGTGCAGCATCCTTTTCTGGGAGACAGATCTGCAATCCGCCTACCCACGTGCGCGGGCGGGGAGCTTTTCCCGTTGCTCGGTGATCGCAGGAGGGAGGAATGTTTTGGTCCCATTTGGTCCCATGAGCAGGTGGAGCAAAGACGCCTTGCGGGTGGCAGTGCGGGGTGATGGGAGGCACGCTGGGCGTGGAGCGGGAGGCCAGGCTCATCGCCAGGCTCGCCGGCCCCGGCCGCGTGCTCGTGACCTCGGTCTCCACGCCCGCTGCCTGGGGGGCGCACTCCGGTCCCAGGGCCTTCGCGGTGAGCGGTGCCCGCCCGTCGCCACCCCGGGCCGCGCGTGGACGGGGCTGACTTGCTGCGTCCCTCTTTCAGACTCCCCGTGGAAGGTGCATCTGCCCAACGTTGGCCCCGAGAAGACAGGCGTCACCGTGCGCGGCCTGACTCCAGCTCGTACCTACCAGTTCAGGGTGTGTGCCGTGAACCAGGTGGGCAAGGGCCAGTACAGTGCGGAGACCAGCAGGTGTGTGGAAGCGCGTGCCGTGGTGCGCGTGCCGCGGTGCGGGGCAGGGGGCGGGGGGCAGACAGCAGCCTGGCGTCCGCTGCCGGACACCGACCGAGGCCCTCAGTGACAGCACACAGACACGGCGGGGGGCCGTCCCTGAGGAGACGCAGCCGGGCCGGCCGGGCCTCCCCGACTGCTCCGGGGACGTGTCATGGGCTTCCGTGGCGCTCTGGCCATGTTGGCCTGAGTTGTGCCTGACAGCACAGCCATCTGCATACCTGCAAGGCAGAGCTTTCCAGGTCCAATGCCCTTCACCCACCCTGCCTGCCAGCCAGTGGGAGCGGGGGCTGCCACCCGGACAAGTGAGCACCGGGCCGGGGGTCGTAAGGGGAGTGGGGCGAGCGGCAGCATCTCCGTGACGGCGTCACGCTCTCCAGTGGTCTTGATGCTCACCCGTCACTGGGGCGGCCACTGCGGACGCTCGTGTGGATGTGGCATGGGAAACGTGGCCCGATTTCGACGTGCCCTCTCCCACCAGCCTGAGCTCGCACAGGTCACGAAGCGTGCCGGAGTGGAGCTCTAAGGGACTTCCTTAAAACGTGGGAGTTTGATACGGGAAAACAACTTGGACGGTGTCTCCAGCCGTGGGCCTGCGAGCCCGCTCGATCAGGCTTGCCATCCTTTTAAAGACGGAGGGCTGGGGTTGTTCAGACAGAATAAGGTCACCTCCTGTGTCTTCCTGTTGCTTGCTTAACTGATTTTCTGTTATGTCGATTTGTTGTCACTGTTTCATGCATGTCCCTTCAGTTGGATCAGCTGTGTGTTTTGCTCTGTTCGCCAATCAATTTTAGTAAATAGCTGGGCTCGTGGTTCCGCGAGACAGAACGCAGATGAGCCCTCTGTGTGGTGCACATCTCTCTCCCCCCGCCCGCCTTTCGTTCTCAGGTTGATGTTACCTGAAGAGCCGCCCAGTGCGCCCCCGAAAAACATAGTGGCCAGCGGGCGTACCAACCAGTCCATCATGGTCCAGTGGCAGCCGCCCCCAGAGACAGAGCACAACGGGGCGCTGCACGGGTACATCCTCAGGCAAGTGGCCGCGACGGCCGTCTTTAGGCGGTCGCTATACAGTCGTTATAAAGAGCCGCAGACTCAGGTATTCACAGTAGCCTGACAGTAATCAGGAGATTCCTCCAGCCGTGAGACTCGGGGGTGGGGGGACCATGGCAGGGGCGGAGGCTGCCGTGGCAGG
>NW_006431919.1:21254481-21285618 GCF_000325575.1 Pteropus alecto | reverse complement strand
CAGGGGCGGGGTGCCGTGGCAAACCGCGGATGTGCAGATGTGGACCGCCCGGCACGGGGCCTCTGCACACCAGCCGTAACGCGTACACACAAGGTCCGAGTGCCAGTGGTCGCATTTTGGCAAAAGAGTGGAGGGGAACTTTCCAGGCTGGGAGCAAGATGTGCTACGCGTGGCAGCCCTTTCATTCCGTCTGCGTTTTCACCCGGGGCGTTATTAAATACGGTGCTTTTTAATGAACAACAATGCAGTGGATTCAATTATTAGCTGGTTGCTACCGTGCCAGTATGCGGCCAGGTCTTCCAGCATTTCTAAGACGTTTTAGAGTCTAGCTTTTTATGTGCAATCTCACAATTTTTAAATGTTGGACGTGAAATCAGCATACTTTAAAAAACGGGGAAGGCCAAATTCACACCTCAGTAGGCCAGACGTGGCCCAGGAGTGGCCAGCTCGCTGCCTCTGCCTTGCAGGGCTTGTTAGTTTTTAATGCCGAGGAGCCTTCACCAACTCAGCAGGTTTGAGAGAAGAAACCTCCTTTGCCAAAATCACTGCTAATTTTAAATTTGCGCCGAAAGTGATCATCGCAGTGGTTTGTTGACACGAGCAAAGAGAAAAAACGAAGCAGTGTTAAAGGAGAGAGATTCTATCTCTTCTAGTAGGTTGTGTGGCTGCGGACGTATTTGGGACTGTGACTCTGACTCCCTTGCCAGCCTTGGGGCAAGAGTCATGGGCGTCCACTACGGCCGCCCCCGAATGCCTCGCCCGTGCCCGTTCTGGGTGGACGAAGAGATCGTGGACGTGCAGCTGCTTTAACTGCGCTGCCCTCACGTGTGGCGCTCGGCCCGTTCCCGGCGTGTGCCCTGGTGATCGTCACCGTCCTTAGTGCGTGTTTACGGGGGCGCCGCTGACATCAGCCTGCAACCAAGTCACGCCTGTCTCGAGTTCTCCCTCAGGCGTGTGAATGACCCCTCTGCGTACGCCAGACCGTCATCTGCCCGAAGTGGCTTAAATGCAGCCGTCCCTCGGGGTGCCTGGAGGGCCCCCCAAGCCTCTGTTTCGAAGGCGGGTGAAGAGACTGCAGCCTGCCCCCTGATGTCAGGGGACGCTGCGGGCGCCGCGTCCTGCTGATGCTCGCAGGGGAGTCAGTTCCCCGCCCCCTCGGGAAGGCAGCCTGGCGCTGCCGCTGCCCGAAGGCCGAGGTTCCGCCAGACGTCGGCCGTCGCGCTCATTCCGTGCTCACCGGCTAAGGAAGTGACAGGCCTTGCCCTCCCGGCCCGGCCCTCGTGTGCTCGTCACCTCAGCCACCTGTCCTTTCCGGGCCCGCAGAGGGAAGCGGCCTTCAGCTCCCGCTGCCACGTTAGGACTTAGAGTCACCCTCGGAGCCAGCTCAGGCCACAGCTCCGTCGCAGACCCCACCTCCGCGAGGCCCACGGGGCCTGCACGCTCCTGTTCCGTGGCATCGCAGCTGTCGAAAGGACTTTGCACAACGGGAGCAGCAGAGTCGAGCGCTGGGAACGAGGGCGTCAGGGCGTCTGCGCTCACAGGGGCCTGAACCAAGAAAGCCCTGAAATGCGGGCGGGGCCCCAGGCCTGCGAACGTCAGAGCATCCGGGCAGTGAAGATCGTGCCCAGAGGCCTGTGCTCGGACACGTGTCCGCATAATCCTCGGTCTGCAGGCCGGCTCTGCGCGCAGGCGTGAGCCCTGCAGGGCACCGGGCTCCAGGCTGGGCCCGCAGAGAAGAGGGATGAAGGGATCACCCAGGCTGGGGCCGGAAGAGGCCGTCAGGGCGCCTGCTGCTCCCTAATGAAACCTTCATGGTGATGGGCAGGGTGCTCCTCGCGAGGAGCACAAGGGTTTTGTCCTCTGTAAACACTCCCCAGTCATTTCCGCGTAAAAGACCATCTCCTTCTGTCTGAGGCCGTCTCCGGGGCAACGCAGCCCGCCAGTCGGAGCGCGGTGCCCTGCACTTCCGTTATTAGTCGTGACCTTCCCAGACAAGCTCGACGGCTCCAGGAGCACCCTGAGCCGCCGGTCGGGATGGGCCCGCCTGCTGCCGCACAGGAGGGCCGCCCGTTTCCCGGACGCTAAACCTGCAGTCGATTTTGCACCATCCTGTCATCACGTGATCCGCCTGGACAGGAGAGTGGCCCATGGTTCCCTGTAGCTCGCTTCTCTCTTAGCCCGACACATCATTGAGGGGGCGGAAACCGAGCTGGGAGAAGTTACGAATCTGCTGGGCACCGCCCGGCTCGTGCGTCTTCCTGCCCGCCCACGCGCCCCACGCTAACGCCCTCACTTTCCCGAGCACGTGCACTGCGACAGGTCCCCACGAGTCAGCTCTTCCTGAGGGCCGTGCGCAGCAGGTGCCACGTCAGGCGCCAGTGACCCCGGGCCCTGTTCTGCCAGGATCCGCCGGTGTCTCCGTGGGTGTGAAACCGGTTTCTGCCTTCTCCCAAGCGGCTACTCGTCTCCGGGCCGTTTATTCCAAAAGCCCACATTTTGTACGCGGGGAGCTTTGGGAGAAAGGCCTGGCTCCCGGCTCGCTCCCTGCCAGTGCTTCCTCCCGTTGGCCCCTCCTGAAAGGCCACCGGGCCCCGTAAACGAACTTAACTCCCACCACGAGAGCCGTCTCTATTCGCTCGTGCAGGGAGCTCAGTAAAGGGACCCCAACTCAGTAGGGGTCGGGAGGTTAATGGAAAGGAGGCAAAGATGTGACCTGACACACCAATCACGGAAGGACACCGACGTCCCCAGCACCTCCCACTGGGCCAGCTACGGCCGCACGCTGCCCCCGTCAGGCCAGACGCAGGAGGAGGCCTTGGACCTTCCCGCGTCCAGGTGCTGCCTGCCGTGGGCATTTATTTTCCTGTCGACCGAGCCTCGTCGCGTACGAATGGTCAGTAGCAAGAGGGCGCAAAAGACAACTCAGAAAATCCCAACTTTCACGAGGAGCCTTTTGCTGCCGTTCCCACACTTAGTGCGTCTCAAGCCAACTTTCTCTTTTGAGCTGTTTTCCACCGAAGGCCTGAATGTGGGGGTTTCTTCTCTGTTCTAATGGCGGGCAGCCCCAGACAGCGCAGGTAACTGACCGCGCCCCCCGTGGCTGGCTCAGGGTCGAGCCTGCAGGCCCCAGCCTGCCCCACGGAGCCCGTGGGCTTCAGCTGCCGCTCTGGCTCCGTGTCCTCCACCCGTTCCCTCACCCACTTATCTTACAAAGCCACGTCTTCCCGAGGCGAAAACCGCTTCTTGGCTAGAATTTAGATGCTTTGGAAGCTGCGAGGTGACCGGGGAAATTGCTCCCGCCGTGCCCGCCCCTCACGCTACCCAGGCAAGCTGACTGACGTCTGCAGACGAAGTCACGGAAAAACATTTGCCACTCAAAACAACGCTGGGGAAGGCCTTTCTCAGTACAAATCGCGAGTTCCTAATTTATGCAGCTTCTAAGACCAGAGTCCTCTGTGTCGCTTTTTCAAATAAACACGACTTTAAATTTCTGCCATTAGTACACTGTAGAGCCTACTACACACATGGTCTCAGAGGTCCCCTGAAAAGCAATGCATCATGCTTAGCGTGGGACCATGGGACCAGTATTTCAGGAGCACGAACACCTTTCAAAGCCACTTGCTCTGGCTGTGGGACCTGCCTGAACAAACCTGGACCTCCCAGTTAGAAGCGGGGCTGAGGCTCCGTCCACGGAGGTGACAGGTGACAGGCGGTGCTCACCTGCTTCGGTCCTCCCCACATCTCGGAGCCACAGGAGGGGAGTGCCGCTCAGACGGCCGAGAGCAGCGCCCCGATGGACACGGGCCTGGAGTCCTTGCGCCAAGTTCCTGCACTCCCTGGACAAGCCACACGTACGAAGCTGTCATTTTTCCTTGACCGTTAACACAGTTCAGAGGTCGGCGCCTTTTCGCATAGCGCTCATCATCACGGCGAGGGCAGGCGGCACTTTCACAATGGTTGGATTAGGAGGTGGCGTTTCTAGGTGACCTCTCGGCCTCGCGAGTGTTTACTTTGCAGGTAAAGCCAGCGTCTGGCTCAAGTCCCTTCTCTACGGTCTGCCGCAGGTACCGCCTGGCCGGCCTGCCCGGAGAGCACCAGCAGAGAAACATCACCAGCCCGGAGGTCAACTACTGCCTGGTGACGGAGCTGATTATCTGGACCCAGTACGAGATCCAGGTGGCTGCTTACAACGGGGCAGGCCTGGGCGTCTTCAGCAGGGCAGTGACGGAGTACACCTTACAGGGAGGTAAGCTGGCCTTCCCCGCCACACTGCGCACTCTTTGCTGGGGAGCGGGATCTGCAAAGTTTGATTGGAACGTGTTAGAAACAAAAATAGAGCATTCGATCCTCTCAGGCAGCGGTCCTCAGCCTTTGTGGCACCAGGGACCGGGGCTCCTATGAGCATCAAACGCCCAAGGATCTGAGGCGGAGCTGAGGCGGCGATGCTGGCGCTGGGAGCGGCTGCGAACGCAGATGAAGCTTCGCTCACTCGCCCGCCGCTCGCCTCCTGCCGTGCGGCCCGGTTCCTCACAGGACATTGACCGGTACCGTCTGCGGCCTGGGGGTTGGGGACCCCTGCTGTAGGGGCCTGTTAGAAGGAATCTGTCGTGTGTTTAACTCAACCTCCCTGTCTATTCCGAGCACGATGGAGGCGGCAGAAGGAAGCAGGTGACGTCATAATGGCTTCTTTCCGGTTACCGCGGACAGGAGGTGTGCGCCACGCCCTTTAACCTGTCCTCTCAGTTCTGTCAGGCCCTGTGGCCTGGGTGTGTTCTCCGTGGCATTGCGGTGTGTTCTGCGTCTTTGGAGTCGTACGTGATGCTGCAGATACTCTCGAAGGAAACGATCACTTAGCGTTTGTTTTGAGTGATACAACATGATGGTCAGTAATGGAATTTTCCACTTGGTGCTTTTTTGGCGGCGGGGCGGGGAGAGGGGTTCTTTTTCAGTTACACAAGCAAACAATGTCCTAGATCTGTAAAAATCTCTCCCCCAAAAAATGGCCAGGCAGGATGTCATAGAGCCAGTGGGCCTCACTGCCCACCTCAGTACCTAAGACCCGGCCTGGCACTCCGAGGCTCCCTGCCCTGCAGCGTCTGATCCCCGCTGTTTCCTGGGGGGGCCGGTCTCGGCCCCGGGAACAGCGGGCCCTTGAAACACCCCCGTGTCCGCATCTCGCTGCTGGAGCCCTTAGTAATAGACAGAGCCTCCGGCCACAGGTGCGTGTGCCGGAGCCGCCCGCGTCCCTGCCCAGGGAGGCGTTTTCCCCTCGAAACCCAGAGCCCTCCCCGCTGCCTCCGGATCACAGGGTCGTTTTATTTGCT
The DNA here is from genome assembly GCF_000325575.1 of Pteropus alecto. NCBI lineage: Eukaryota > Metazoa > Chordata > Mammalia > Chiroptera > Pteropodidae > Pteropus > Pteropus alecto. Next base: position 21,280,294 of record NW_006431919.1, on the reverse strand, counting down.
TAGGCGTTTTTATTGCTCCCGGGCCTTGACCTCTACCATGCTGAGGTTTCTGACTGCCCACTTCTGTCCCCGAGTCATGCCTGAGACCTAATGTTCCTTCATATTACATGCCGATATCATCATCCCTTATTGATTGGCTGTCTGCTGTCGTCCCAGAGTTCATAAATCCTCCTTTATGAATTAAGTGCAGTCGGTCTGCTTTACAGCAACTGGCAGAAATATTTAAAATGCAAGACAACCAGGAGGGACTTGCTCGTCCACAAGTAATTCGTAATTACTCATCGGAACATGAAAATGCCTGAAAACCTGGACAATTAACGTTTGCGTTAATTAGTCTATGTAATGAAGTGACAATAAATTTGGAAACACCGTGTGACGACGGGCGCTGTCACGAGTCCCGTATCACTGTGAACGCTCCGAGCAGGTGCCGGGCGCCCAGCCCCACCGAAAGGCCAAGGGCTTGGAGGCGTCAGAGCTCGGCTGCTGCCCACTCGGCACTGGGAGCGTCACAGAATTAGAGCTGGGGGCGACCCGATCAGAACACTGCATGAGGGACGGGGACCCGCACTTGGCGAGCAGGCCAGGAGCGGGGATGGGGGAGTGGGGCGAGATGGCCGCAGCGAACCCAGAGCCGAAGCCGTGAGGCCGGCAGCCCCGCTCTGTGCTCGGGGGGCAGTAAAACTGTCTGGTTCGTCCACCGTCGTTCTTTACACGTTACGCCGCTGCACGGAGCCGGTGTCCTGACCTCGAGAGACCACGAGGAGAGCGTGGCCACTGTGCAGGTGCCGGCGCTGTGGGGACACCCCGTGCGGGGGCTGGGGGGGCGGGGGCCTCGCGCCCCGCGTCGAGCCGGCAGAGGGTAGCGAACTCCTCCTCGTTACTCAAACGCATCCGTGAACATACAGATGTTGCTTTTCCTGTAAAGGTTCCGAAGACAAATCGTAGCATAAATCATCGTTCTGGGCACACCGAGGTTTTAATTTTTTCCCCGGTTTTCTCTCTTTATCATTTTTCTTCTCGTAACAGGTATTTTTGTGCTGCGATGATTTATTCTGGTTTCAGAACATTGCCTTCTAATGAAAGAGAAATATTTCATATTTTAAAAGAAATGGAAAAAACATTTGGTTATCCACATTTCTAAAACATTAGTAAAAGCTCTTAAGTGTTCACTTGGGCTTTGAAAGGTTTTCCGGAGTAAGGATTACAAATGAACACTCTGTTTGCGAGCTCCATTCTTATCTCCTCTTGGGAAATTCTCAATGTGGCATAAATGACATTGCACAAAAGATTTGTTTCTCAGTCCCTAAGACTTTCGAGACCTCGGGCTGCGCCTACAGAGTAGGGTAACGTTCCAAATTCTCGCAGCGTCACCGAAAACACTGTGAGCTGCACAAGACGATGCGGGATGTCCCGTCGGGCATGGGCTTCTTCATCTGGCCTTCTAGAATTTTCAGGAAGGGGAGGGGTAGGGAACTGGCATGTTCGAGGAAGCCACTGTCTCCCTGCTGTTGTCCTGTGCCGTGCACTCACGCTCGTCACGTCACGCCATTCACCCCAGCCGTCCCGTGACACAGGCATCCCTGTGTCCACTTGACGGAAAACGTGGACGTCCGGGAGTAACTAACTTTCCCCAGGTCACGTTGCTGGAAAGCGTTGAAATTTATGCTGTTTTTCATTCACCACACACAAAAAACACACAAGACACATACATTCTACACACGACATACACACAGAACATACATACTACACACACACACACACACACACACACACACACAGCGCAGGCGCGCGCGTCCGGGCAGCGGTCGGGCCCTCGCAGCGCACGCTGTTCCTCGACGTTTTCTGTTCTGTGCCATCGTCTCCTTCTTTAACAACCGCTAACTCGGCTTCCTGGTCCTCGGGGGCAGGTGTGACCTGCGCTTTGAAAAGCGCTGGACCGGAGCAGCGCGAGGCGTGCGGTTTCGCTGACCTCGCGCCCTGTTCGGAAAAAGCCTCCGTGGCCTGAAGGGCACATCGGTCAGGGTCGAAGGCTTCCCAGGGGAGCCAGCACCGAAGCCCACCATCAGGACCAAGCAGGGGTCTGCCGGGGACGTGAGCCGGGGCAGCGGGCCTCGGCGCAGAGCTGGGATTTGGGGCCGGAAGACACGGCGTGGTCCCAGCTCCTGTATCTATCTGTGCAGCTGACCGCGCGAGAGACGAGGGGTCCCCAGGGCTGGGCGTGCCTTCAGCTGCCACTGGAAGACACAGGAGAAATCAAGCCGATCTGAAGTTCCTGGGACCAGCACGTGGCTTTGTGCCACGTGCCACCTCGAAGGCCTGGGGACACCTCGAAGGCAGGAGCCGTGTCGGGTCTGTGTGTTTGTGTCCGCATCGCCCAGTGCAGGCACCATGCCCGACACGTGGACAAAGCGTCGACAGACGTCTGATTAAAGACAGACGCTTGTTCCCAGTCCGCTTCCCAGGGCCACGCCAGTTTATCCCGCGAGCCCCGTGGTGCCCGCCTTCCCTCCCGGGGCCCCATTGTCTCGGGCTCTGCTGGCTCGGCCCCTGCTGGCTCGGCCCCATGCTCTGTGCCTCCCGGGGCCCCGTTGTCTCGGCCCCTGCTGGCTCGGCCCCAAGCTCTGTGCCTCCCGGGGCCTGAGACGGCCTACGTGCTCTCTCCTCCACACCCGACAGCTAAGGACGGGGAAAATGAGTTCAGGAAGGGACACACAAAACTGTGTTAATCTCTTTTCTCACGCAGGCCATTAAAAAATGTTTGAGCTTGTTTGTCCGAGATTTGACATCTAACAATGCGTTAGGAACGTTTAACGCAGTGAGAACAATCAGGTGTATTGAAATCACAAGAACCGCCTAACAACACAACGACACAGCTGTGGCCTGTAACGACCTGGGATCGACGCTAACACGACGCACATCTTGCGTACGGCAGGCGCAGCCCGTGAATCCTCCGTGGGGAGCGCTCTCCGCGATGCGGAAGGCACGTGCCCTTGACTCTGTGGGGCTGCCTGGGGAACCAGCAGGCGCTGGATAGACACTTACTTCATCCCTCATATTCGAAGTCATTCACTCGAAGGATATTGGAAAACGGAGTACGCGATCGTAGCTAAGATGTAAAGGCCCAGGCACCCTCTCCCAGAGCCAAGACGCTGCCAGGGGCCACCGCCGCCAGCAGCTCCATCCCGGCAAACGGAATGTGGGCGAGAGTGAGGGGACTTTTCTAGGCAGGGTGGGCCCTGAGTGGTCACCACAAGGCTGCTCACCGACCAGGAAGACTGACATCGCACTTGAGGATGAAGGCGGATGAAACGGGGTCGTGGTAAGACACGAGGTGCATGGTTCATTGGTGGCAGGTAGTGTTACTTAACGAGCACAGCCAGCTGTGTTAGAACTTAGACGCTTTGCTGTGCAATGCACCACAATTTCATCCCGCACCAAGTCGAGCTAATTTTACAGCCTCATCGGCAGGCTACTTCGTGTCTCTAGGTGGGTCTTACAGCGAGATGCAGAAGTCAGTCATCTTCCTACCGCAGAGGCCCGAGTCCCTGCGTCAGCCCGTCCCACAAGAGCCCATGACCTTCTCCGCTGGCCCTTCACAGTGTCACTTTATTAATTTTATTTGACAAGTTGCAAATCTCCAAAACGTCAGATAGCTCCACGGCTGGCCCAGGTTTCTTTTGATTAGTCACTATTTCAGGCTGATTCGGCCTTTTTACGTAGACCGGAGAGAAGATGAATTGTAACACTAAACTAGAATGTACCTGGAGATGCTGCAAATAAGCTTTGCATCACCTACATCATACTGTGCCGGTACCTGGATGAAATATCAGAAATAAACACAACTTGCATCTCTCTTTTCAGCTGCAGAGAACGATTCAGGAGAAGCCCCTGCCAGATACAGTGTGAGGCTCTATAGGCTGTAAATAACAGTAGACATTCTGGGCAGAAAAGGTGGAGCAGAGGCTTGTGGGGACAGGAGAGGGCTTTCTGTCAACCAGTTAATCAGGCTCTAGATAGAATGACAGTGGACGTGGTTCCATAGTGTAGCGGTGAGCACGTCTGCTTTACACGCAGAAGGTCCTGGGTTCGCGCCCCAGTGGAGCCACGGTCCATGGTCTACGGCCATGCCGCCCTGAACAAGCCCGATGTCCGATCTCGGAAGCTAAGCAGGGTCGGGTCTGGTTAGTACTGGGATGGGAGACCACCTAAGAAGACCAGGTGCCATAGACATAAATAATAATAAATAATTTTTAAAAAGAGAGAGAATGAAAGTAATAACCAAGGGAGGGAAGGAGGGAAGCGGGGAGGAGGCGGGAAGGAAAGAGGAAATAAGCAGGAAAAAAACTCTAGAGCAGTCTGGTCCCGGGCCCAGCAGCATCGGCTGGCCCGTCAGAAGCTCCCGGGCACTGCCCCAGCCCCGCCACACCGGGACCCTGCAGCTGGGGCCTCCACCTGTCTTACGACAGACCCCTCCCATCCCCAGGCCCCTCCCGTCCCGCGCCCGGTGACAGAGCCACCCCTCCAGGATTTGGTGGCTGGAAGAGCATAGCACCGAGAAGTCAGCCCAGGCACCCCACCTACCACCCGTAAAAGAGGGGGCTGTGCTCGGGGAGGGTCGGCCCCACCCAGCAGAGAGAAGCACAGGATGTGAGACTATCCCGTGTGCGGGGAACGTCAGCACACGGCGCCTCTCAGAAGAAACCTCAGCTGTGTTTTTAGAAATGCCAGTGGTTGGGTCAGAGGCCACGTTCTTCTTTAAGGTGAAGGTCATGACTTTTCTGAAAAGGAAGGAGGATTTGGGCAATGGCCAGCTGGCAACCGAGGCGGCGTGAGCTGCCTGGACCAGGGTCCGGCAGTGGGGATCCAGCGGCGTTTGGAGGAGACCTGGATCTCAGAACGGCTTCTTGCCCACATTTCTGTCTCCAGCGTTCAGAGGAAAGCAAGGCTAGGAAGGCCGCACGTGTCAAGCCGGGCAGCCTGATCGTATTTCAGCAACAGCTTCCTTCTGCTTGTGATCTGTTCTCCCTGTCAGGGTTAATGGGATTTGTGTAGGAACAATAGGTTTCTGACGAGAGATGGGTTTCCTCTCTGAGAAGGTGGGAAGAACACGTTCAACAGAAACTTGAAAAATGAGGGATGGACGGGAAACACACGGATGAAGCTATAAAACACCCTCTCGAGGCCGGACTGCGGACTCCGCTGCAAAGGAGGAAGGGGAGAAATATGGCTCTACGATCTCCGGAGATAGTCACTAGAGTCACCTTTGGTCATTCAGAGCAAGTCACATCCTACCAATCTCGTCTCCCTCGGGGGGGCGTACTGAGTTGATAGGCGTAAATGCCATATTTATTCTGTAGCTTGGTTTCCACTCATTCATTTATTCACTTATTAATTCTTTCCATAAACATTCTTATGGCTAAGATGAAGAAATACGGATTGGCGACAAAATAATGAGATGGATTCCTGGGGTTCAGCTATGCCCAGAGTGTGACTTACTTGATTGACCACCACTTGCAGGATGACTTCAGCTGCAAAACTCATTCTCCTGGGCCTTTCTTTGTCACATTTCTGTCAGTGACTTAAAAGGAATGGAGATGGCATGCCTTTCAAACATGCAGGTGTCACAGCTGAGAGGGGTAATTCATACATTCCATCCCAGAGTCAGAAATAAAAAATAAACTGCTTCGTTAGATTGATGGTTGAAATCAAGTTGAAATGTAAAAGGGATCAGCCAAAATACTACATTTGGATACATACAAGTGATCACGTGACAACAGGATGGGGAGACATGACTTGCCAACAATTACCATAAAAAGACTTGCGGGGAGAATCCCGGTCAGGATGGTGGTGTAGGTGGACACTGTGCTGCCTCCTCTCGTGACCACATTAAAATTACAATTAAACTACAGAACAGCCATCACTGGGAGTTGCCTGAAATGTAGCTGAACAGAAGTCCTATGACTGGGGTCACATGGAAGAGGCCACCTCGAGACTGGTAGGAGGAGTGGAGATGCGGAACGGGCTGGTCCCACACCACATGTAGCAGCTGAAAATCTGGAAGGACGTCTCGGCTGCAGAGGTCCTCTAAGGAGTGAGGGGTCCGGCCCCACACCAGGCTACCTAGCCCAGGGTTCCAGTGCTGGGAAGAGAAGTCCCCACAACTTCTGGCCATGAAAACCAGCTGGGGATGGTGACTGAGTGACATGGAGGGCTGCAGGAGTCGCAGACCTTCCTCTTAAAAGACCCACGCGGACTTACTCACTGACAGACTCACTTGCTCTGAGCTCCAGCATTGGGGCAGCAGCTCTAACGGTGCCAGGGACACAAAGGGAGGGACTGAGCCGTCTGGCTTTAGGGCGAGGGCTGGAAGGATGGCTTACCAGACAGAAGTGCTGGCGAAGGGTGTGGTTCTGGTGTTGGGCCCACCCCCTCCCAGCCGGCGGCCACCGTATTGAATGTCCCTCAACCTGGCTGACACATTCTCCCTGGTGACTCCCTGAGACCCCACCCCTCCCAGTGTGCGGGCCACCCAAGCTACACTGAGACCCAGCCCCAGGGACTCGCCACGAGGGGTGCTGGGGAAGTGGGGGCTCCTCGGAGGAGGATAGCCGAGTAGGCAGCGCTCTGTAATCCTGCGGTGTGGGGAACAGACAAGAAACAGGGTGTGTATTTGGCCTGCAGGAGCAGAGCCTAGCTGGACAGTTTATAATTTTCAAATAACCTGACAGCTCTATGTGCAAGGAACAGTTTACCCAGCAGACAGACGGGCATCGGTGGGCAGGAGTTTTGGAAGGAAAGGTTTTAGTTTAATGCAAGGAGAATCCCTTTCACAAAGTAGGGCAGAACCCTATCCTGGCATCGTGTATTGGGCCACTCATATGGCCTTTGCCTCTCCAACATGTCACAGGAGAAGCGTTCTTTACCAAAACGCTGGTTATCATGACAGCACTGAACACTGAGTTGAGTATATGCGTTTTTTCCATTGCATTCCGTTCCACTGCAGTTATCGTTCCTGTTGTTGATTTTCATATTTTCCCAACTTTGACCACGGGAGACTCTTCAAGTTGGTGTGTGGGTCTTTTTGACAAGCCCTCCCTGGTGATCGACAGCTTCTTTGCTTTTTGGAATGACAGAATTTTCCAGGCTCATCTTATCTATTGACCTACTTCTGACTCAGAATCATCCAATTATCCAAGAAAGCCTGTTTATTTTTATGCTTCTGTGTTTGTTCTTATTTCTAGGACTTTTTGCAAGAAATTCTTCTTCTTAATGATAAAATCATCATACTGCCAATTCAAACGCAGAGGTTCAACTTGGCTGAAAATCTCAGTTCCCAATGAGATCAATATAAAACGTATATAGAGAAATATGACAGAACTAAAGCCAAAAGTTGGCTGTAATTTTAGTCTAAGCACAAAAACAAAAAGAAAAACCAGACCAAAAAACGGTCTCAAGCTTTCTCAACAGTATTGGTGATCGTGGTGGTAGGAGTTAGGTTTGGTTTTTTAAGGCAATTATATGAGTGTTGCAAGATAAAACAAATAAGTATTAAGTTTTAAAAAGCATCATTGGTCATTTTTGGGAAATGCTAGGGAAATTGATTTGTGTAAAGCTTCCCAATCATAAATCTCAAGTTGCTAATGAGAAACTTGACTTCGATTGGAGAAGGTGACATTTTTAGTACTTGGTTTTGTTCTGGATGTGGCACCATTCGCACCCCAGCAAAGCTTCCACTGCGGGTTGATGGGTACGGACGTCACCAACTGCACGTGATGCGAAGCGTTTTCCTGACTCCCTCAAAAGAAATTCTTTTGTCCAAAGTGATACATGTTTTTGGTGTGTGTGTGTGTGTGTGTGTGTGTGTGTGTGTGTGTGTGTGTGTGTGTTTTATTTATTTTTTTTACAAAGCAAAAATCAGGTGGGACTATAGTGTTTTGGATTTTGTTAGACTCACCATTCTGATGATGTCATTTAGTGAAGAGTCTAGATCCACAGGCCACCTCTTACAGAGAACTTCTAGAAGCAATGGGCTTATAGAATTTGCTATGAATTCTTTATAGCTTTCTGTTGGCATAGGCATACAAAACTTATAAATGTGTTCTCTAGAACCTGTTCATTCCCAAGTGTCCACTTCAGCCTTAGGAGCTTGTTTGATGTGTGGCATGTTGTGGTGCCCTGTCCAGATTAGTTGCTCGGGGTGACACATCCATCCCCAGTGTTGGCGCTGGCTGTGACCTTCCTGGGAACTGCCCACTGCCAAGGAGACCCCCCTCCCACGGTCAGCCTGTGGCTAATGACTGGCTGCTGTGGGCATGGAAAAGCCCAGCCCCCTGGCCTCACTGCGGGACAACTCAAAGGGCCACCACTGCTCGCACTCCCTCCCTGTAGGACCAGCCTCGCTGACTGCCATCTTGCAGAAGCTTCTGCCCAGTCCCGGCCCGCCGCTTCCTTGCAGGTGTACTACGGAGCGCCCGGAAGGCTGATACACAGAGCCCTTGGTGGCCAGAGTCTGTTTCCAGGTTTTGTTTGCTTTTGTCCTGTTCTCATCGTAACAATGTCCTAAGCATGTCTTTCGAGGGAGGCAAACTGCTGCTGCCTACTCAGGGGGACACTCAGCCGTAGTCACGCGCCCAAAGGACAGCGGAAGCTTTTTTGACTGAATAATCCTCTGACTTAGTTTGTCTGTGGGTCGTCGACATGTCATCTGTGCCACTTCCGCTAGTGTTGTTTGGAAGCTGTCCCTGCCCTGTCCCCTGGGCTTGGCTGGTCCCAGACGTGGCGCCGACAGCCCTCACACAGCCTGCCACGCTGAGCGGCTGCGGTGCGCGGAGCGAGTCGGCTTTCCGCTGCGACACGCCTGACATTGTCTGGGCGTCTCGTGCTCCGCCCAGCGCAGCTGCCACCAAGCTCGTGAGCACTTGTCCTTCGCGCTTTGTACGTGCGGTGGTTTTCCCACGTTTACCCTTTGTCTGCGTGAGATCGACGCTTGGGGGCAGGTGCTGGCGTAAGTTGCCTGGCCTCGTCACTCCATCTGAGTCGTCTTCCATCAGATGCCAAACTCAGGCTGAAGAAGGTGACGCGGACGGGACAGTCGAGCCTGGGTCGTCCTCGTCTTCCCTGCGCAGGGAGCTCTCCTGCCATCGGACCCGGTGAACCCGCTGACACCCGCCACCCCAAAGTCATCCGTTACGCTGGGGACATACGTCTCTGCAGATATAAAACAGTATTAACAGTGCTGGCGTACTTTTAATAAATATGTCTTTAACTACAAAGTGCGTAACGTGGACTGACCACGGGACTCATGGCTTCAGAAATCAACTTTTCAAAATGTCAGTTGCATGCATTCTTAAGAATGCTTTCCGATAAATTGGGTTGAAAAATCCAAAACATGAAGCGCGTGGTAGGCAATATTGACACAGTCCTTTTTATTTGATTGAAGAATTAAGGTTCTGAAAAATTCATGACAAATATTAATTATTGCAGCCTGGCCCAGAATATTTCAAAAAGTTAATATTTTGAAGCTGGAAAACTATTTCGTCCTCATTAATGAGTTCATTTAATTATGTAGCTGATTATTTTAAAACATTTTTTAATTTCTAGAAAGAATGATTCATTTTGAAATTCTAAAGATTCAGATCTTGCTGAATTTACATCGCTAGGCAGGAAGAGAGGAAGGGGAGGAAAGCAAGAAAAGAATTTTTGAATCATTTCTATTTTATTGGGGAACAGCTAATACCAGAAGATAATCGTAAACCTAATTACACGTGTCCTCTTATGCGACCAGATGGAAAAACGAAGTTCATCGGAAAAAAAAAAAAACCCCCAACACACTAAACAACAACAGAAATCGCTGATGAGAGACATCGCAGCTTTGTGAGGCCGGGCGTCAGGGAAGCGGTCTGCCGCAGACACAGTTCAAAAAGTTGACAGGACAAGTCACATGCAGAGTGTTGGTTTTTCAATGGACTTTATTTTTTACAACAGGTTTAAGTTCACAGCGAGCGATTTCCCGTGGACCCCGCCCCCCGCCCGGCCTCCCCCATCAGCTGGGGTTCACTGTCACCCAGGGTCCATAGCTGACACTCGGGCTTGCTCTGGGTGGTGCACATTCTCTGGTTTGCACAAAGTGTAACGATCCGCGTCCACCAATAGCACGTCCTAATGAGAAGTCCCACTGCCCTGAGAGTCCCCCGTGCTCCTCCTGTCCCCACCCCCGGCGACAACCCCTGCTCTTTTGCTGTCTCCGTACTTCCGCCTTTTCCGGAATGTCGCAGAGCTGGCGTCCTGAGGTGTATACGTGGCCTTTTCAGACTGGCTCCTTTCTCTTGCCAATACGCAGTGCGTACGTGTAGTTTTCAGATGTGATTTCTGCGGTCGGGCTTGTTTGAGGAGCTGTACACAGGGGGGCACCACCATGAAGACGGACGGTGTCAGCTCGCCAGCCCCTGTGCCACCTGGCGGAGGTGCCACTCCGCCCTGCGGTGCCAACTCCTCGCCACTCCAAGGAGCCATCGTCGGGGAAGAGAAACGGCCATCGCCTTATCCCGGCAGAAACGCATCCGTAACGGACAGAACGCCTGCATCCGAAACCGCCCTGCGTTTTCCTCTTCGCGTGACCCACCTGTCCGGTGCCTGCAAGTGCCAGGCGTGCACCGGCCAGAGCAGCGTGCCCCCAGCTGTGAGGATCAAGACAGCATCGATGGGCTGAAGATGTGTCACTTTAAGGCCGAGAACGCCCTGGGGTCCGTGCTGGGGGAAGCGTAGTGAAATGGGTGTGAAAACCACAAGAGCTGGACTCCTGTCGCTGACCCCTCCAAGGCCCGCAGCAAGGGCATGGGCAGGTGACACCCGAGATGCCGGTCTTGCGGGGAGAATCTTCCTGTTGACCTCATCTGGAGCAGCGAGAGGCCACGACTTCCTGCTAAGGCCCCATGCGGGGGCTGAGGCCACCACGCCCGGCAGAGCGGCTGGTCTCGAGCCGGGCCCTTGGCTTGTCCCAGAAGGAGTGGATTACGAACCCTCAGCAATCAAGACCTTCCAGCCACAGCGGCTGCTTTATTGGACACGCGGTCAAGGGGGATTCAGCGGCTGCAGGTCTTTTTCTCACTTGAGGGAAATTTTAATTCCATCGTCCACAAATTTATGAGTCACTTCTGATGACAATAATTAGGACAAAGAGAAGAGGGCTGAGAAGACTTGGCGGTTTTTTTAATAAGGCCCGGGGTGGGGGGCAGGGTTTGGGAGCAAGGGATCTGAGGGTTTGGAACCTGTGTCCTGTGACTTTGGGGGTGAGGCTGCGGGAGCTTGACGGGAGGAGGGCGCAGGCAGAATGACCCCTACATCTGTCTCCAGGTTCCCTGCGAGTTCCGGTAATGAGAAGGGAGTTCGTTTTTGCGTATGGTATGAGGTGGGGGCCAGTTTTGTTTTTCGTTTTCTGTTTTTTTGCACATGGACGTCCGTTTTTCCTAGTGCCATTTGTGGAAAAGATGGTCTTTTCTCCACAGAATTGCCTTTCATCAAAAACCAGTTGATACGTATGTGAGCAATTTCTGGGCTCTGTGTCATCGATCGATGTGTTCATCCTTTATCCAGTAGCACTCTTTATTAATTACTGTAGATTTATAGTTACTATTGATATCATATAGTGAAGATTGTCCAATCGCGTTCTTCTTTTTCAAAATTGTTTTGGCTATTCTAATTCCTTTGCTTTTCCCTATAAATTTTAAAGTCAACTTGCCAATTTTTAAAAAGTCCTAACTGCAGTGTTAATTGGGATTTTTAAAAAGTCCTAACTGCAGTGTTAATTGGGATTTCATTCCATCTATAGATCAGTGTGGGGAGAATGGACATTTTTATTATGTCGTCTTCCGATACGTTCCTATGATAGGACTGTTTTCTTGGGCCTTAGGTTGCTTTGGTCAGTGTCTTATAGTTTTTAACACACAAATCTTGCATATGGTTTTTGAATTTATATCTCGTTTATGTTTTAATTGCTATTTTAAGTGGTATTGACTTTTTAATTTCAATTTCCAATTGTTCGGCGCTCGTGTTTAGAAATATAATTAGCTTTCGTATTTCGATCCTGTGTCCTGTGATCTTACCAGCTGCAGTTCTGAGAGTTCTTATTTTGACTCGAGAATTTTTTTTATAGACAATCATATCGTCTGAGAATAGGGAGAAGGGAGCTTTTTTTCCCCTTTTTAATCTTTATGCCTTTTATGCCTCTTCCTTGCATTACTGCACTGGCTTGCGCTTCCAGAATAAAAATGGTCAGGAAGACACCTTTGCTTTGTTCCTGATCTCAGGGCAAAAGCATTCACTCTTTCATCTTAAATAAGATGTTAGTTGTAGTGTTTTAAAGATGTTCTGTATCGAGTTTACAAAGTTCCTTTTTTTCCTACTTTGCTGAGAGGTTTTTCTTTTTAATCACTATTGGATATTGAATTTTGTCCAATGCTTTTTCTGAATCTATTAAGATGATCGTATTTTTTCCTTATTCTGTTAATATGATAAATTACTCCAACTCATATTTTAACGAGCCTTGCATTTATATGATAAACCCCACTGGATCGGGATAAGGTGTGATTTTCATATTTTGCCCAATTTGATATTCTAATATTTTATTGAGGATCTTTGCACCTGTGTTTGTGAGGGATATGGCTCTTTATGTGTCTTTTTCTGATTTGGTGTCATGGCAATGCTTTAGAATGGTTTTTATTTCTTCTTCACCTGCTGGGTAGAATTCACCAGTGAGCCGATGTGCTTAGGGTTTCTTTGTTGGAAGGCTTTAATCATGTATTCAGATATTTAATAGCTGTAGGACTACTCAGATTATCTATTCCTTCTTGAGTGGATTTTGGAAGGATGTTTTATAAGGAATTTTTCCATGTCATCTAAATTATTGAATTTTTTTAGCATAAAGATGTTTAAAATGTTCTCTACTTTTCATGTCAGTTGGATTTGTAGAGGTGTCCCGTGACGTTGGTGATATTGGTAATCTGTGACTTCTCATTTACTCTTGATAAGTCTGGCTAGAAGTTCATTGACCTTTTAAAAGAACCAGCTTTTATTTTCACTGGTTTTCTCTATTACTTTTCTATTTTCATTTTATTAATTTCTGCTGTTTTTCTTTACTATCTCCGTCTACCTACATGTTTTTGGTTTAATTAACTGTTATAGATTCTTACGGTAGAAGCTTAGATTCTAATATAAACATTTAAATGCTGTAAATTTCCCCCTAATACTTCTGTATCCCATAAATTTTGATATGTCGTGTTTTCATTTTTATTAAACTGAAAATGCTTTCTAATTTTCCATGCGACTTCCTCATTGACTCACAGTTATTTTCAGGTATATTGCTTAATTTCCAAATATTTGGGGGGAGTTCCACCATCTTTCTGTTTTTAATTTCAAGTTTAAACCTGTCAGGGCCATATAACATACATTTTCTAATTTCAATCATTTGAAACCTGCTTAGGTTTGGTTTTCGGCTCAGACTCTCAGTTAAGTTCCTGTGCACCTGAAGAGAACGTTCGCTATTGATGGATAGAGTCACCTAGGTCAAGGTGCCTGATGGCGGAATTCACGTCTTGTCTCTCCTTTCTGATTTTCTTTGTCTCATTTTTTTTTTTTTTTTTTTTGAGAAAGGGGTATTGAAGTCCCCATGTATAATAGTAGGTTTTTCTGTTTTTCCTTTTGGTTTTATCACCTTTGTATTTTGAAGTCTGTTTCGTACACATTCAGGATTGTTACGTCTTAGTGAATAGGTCGCTTCATCATTACCTCGTGTCCTTTGTCACTGGTTTTATCCCTTTCTAGAACATCTGCCGTATCTGATGTTAACATAACCTCTCCAGATTTATTTTATTTGGTCTTTCCATAAATATTTGTTCCATTCTCTTACTTTTAAGCTATTTATGTCTTCATATTCAAAGCAGGATTTTTTTAGCTACCGTATATTGGGTCCAACTTTTATCGGGATGCATAGACTTTACATTTCAATGTAGCTACTGATAGGAAGGGATTAAAATCCACCGTCTCGCTAATCGTTTTCTGTTTATTCTCTCACCGCTTTTCTCCTTTTCTGTTGTTTTTGCCTACCTGCTTCTTGAATTAATATTTTTATATTGACGTGTTTTCCACTCTTACCTTATTTTTATCTCTTTTCAAATTTCTTTAGTGATTGCTCTGGAGTTTAAAATATACATCGCTAATTACAATTTAGTGATGTATATTTTCTTGAAATAGACCGCATGTGTAAGAACTTCATCACAGTAGACACCCATCTCTCCCTCCCACCGTTTGCGCTCTGGTGGCCCTTTATTTTATTCTTACCTACAGTAAACTACTACTGTTTTTGCCCTAAACAATTATCCCAGGTGTGCCCCTCACTCCAGACCCGGTCCAGGTGGCCTGACCTGACGCCTGAGGCTTCCCAGGGCAGAGGCAGACAGAACGTTCTGTCTAGTGTGTTTATTGCTCCAGAGAATGACTTGCCTGTTTCAGTTATATGTTTCTGCCTTAGATTGTAACCTCCTTGAAGGCAAGCCACCTGGCAGGTATATAATTGGGCTCAATGTCTATTCAACAAAAGAAAGAAAGAAAGAGTGGAAAAATTTTTTAAATGGTGGCCTTTATGACAGACAAACAGAATTTGAGCCTCTAAATGAATAAGCAACGATACATATGGGAGGAGGGTGACTTTTTTTTTATATATAAAGGATAGTTGGGCTTGAAACACAGTAGTATGTAATGGGGGAGGCGGATTTCTAAATGAAACTGTGTCTGACCCCAAATACTGGGCAATCAAAAAAGCAGTCAGAGGCTTTTGTTTGCTCTGCGTCTTGGGACTGTGGGGAAGGCTCACCCTTCAGTGAGGTGATCCCGTCCACCTTTCTGCCTATGCCTTAAAGAATTCCGCAACAGAAAATGAGAAATAGCCCATTCTTTTTCTTCAAAACGCCACTATTGGCTTCCAAAAGCATTCCTCACACATCGGCGTTGTCAGCGCCGTGATTGCCTGTGAACCTGAACGCAGCTCAGAGTCTCTCTCCCTCTCCCTCTCCCCCTCCCGCTCCGGTGCCGCCCGCTGCTCGCTTTGCTGTCTGGACGATGCTGCGACAGTGCCCACCGCGCCCCCGCAGAACGTGCAGGCGGAAGCTGTGAACTCGACGGCCATCCGGTTCCTGTGGAACCCCCCGCCCCAGCAGTTTATCAACGGCATCAACCAGGGGTACAAGGTATGTCCGTCACGGTCCTGTATCACGGTCCCGTGGGCGGTGAGGAGGCCGCCCGGCCCTCGCTGCATCAAGTCGCAGAGCATGTTGACCACGCGGGGTCCCCTGAGGTCAGCAAGGGCCAATCACCAGCTACACTGGCTGAGAAACTCACATCATTAGTTTTCAAGAGGATGGTTCACACGTAACAGCAATTTCTCATGGGAAAGGCCATTCGTTGTAAATTCACCCGTGGGACACCTGTCTCGGGTGATCGTAATCGGCGTTTGCACAAACCACTCCTTCCTGGAATGGAGCCCCTCTAGGAAGCCAGCGCGGGGTGCAGTGGAGTGACCCTCCCAACAACTAAGTCACATCATCCCCCCCTGCCCCCCGCCATCAGGGGTCCTGCTGGTAGACCCGAGACCCAGTTGACTCCAGGCACCGCCCTGGGCTGGAGTAGAGACACACAGACACACCGCCACCACCACCTTCCGTTTGTCCTTCGTGCATGTTGGGGTGCAGTTTCCCAAAGCGCAGTCTATCTCACCTTTTAGATCAGCCGCTCCTGGTTGGACCTGGAGCCCTCTGCCTCTAGCAGAGCTGCCAGGTAAACTCAGCCCAGCTCCTCGGAGAAGGGGCCCGTGCAGTTTGCCCGACGGCTCTCTGACTTCAGATTCATAGAGCAGGGTTTCCTCAGACACACAGTCCATTTATTTTTCCATTCGGATTCAATTTACGAAAGCACTTGTTTTGTTTGCTAGAAAGGCAAACGTAGCTAAAAATTGCCCTGCCTTTCCCTTCCCCCCAGAGGTATCTACAGTCAGAAACCTTTTTGAAAGAAAGTCATATTGATCAACCAAGGCAATTTCGCCTTCTCAACTCCTGTCAAGTCTTATCGGCAAGACTGGAGCGTCCATTCGATGGCGTGGTTGTCGGTTTGAGCCATATGAATGTGTTTTGTGCCCCTCAGCATGTCAGCTCTGTGCCTTAATTAACCTGGAGATGCCCTGTGCCAGGCTTCCACGTCACACTCACCTGCGATGTCGCCAAAACGTTAGAACGACTTCTCCTGGAATATGAATTTATTACTACAGAGTCGTAAAATAAAAAATAAGGGATTGTAAGCTGACAAGGTCCTTGCAATCTGTGAGGTCAACCAAGGGTCGCCTCGCCTAAAAAATATAAAAAATAAATAAAAAATAAGTTGTAATCAATCTCCTAAAATCCTTTTCAGAAAACTAGTGTGATGTAAATGATAAACAATTGCGATCGTTCCCACCGAGTGAGGGACTTCTTTTTTGAGTCAGAGTAGGTGCCTATCTAGAAAAAATATCTCTATTTATGTTTCATTGTACCAATGCAGTCAAATAGCAGATGATGTCTTTTTTCTTTACTGTTAAAAAATAAATACGCTCTGTATCATAAGTGAAGGGCAGCCGAAGGTTGAGGAATGGCTGTCACAGCATGAGTTAGACGGGATACTTTACTTACATGCACGTGTATAAAATATACATAAATGTGCATATTTGTATTCAATAATCCATGAGGTATCTTTTAAACTCAGTGTTTCTCGGTAAGGTTATAAATGTAGGATTTGTGGAGTTTCTTAATTATGACTTTGCTTTCTTCGAAGACAGAAAATAAATTTTTCTTCAGTTGCAAAGTAAAATTCTGATGCAGACTTGAGAGTGAAGACATGCACGAAAAATGGCCTCTTTCCCCCTGCTCCATCCAGCTTCTAGCGTGGCCGGCCGATGTCCCTGAGGCTGTCACCATCGTCACCATCGCTCCAGATTTCCATGGGGTCCACCACGGGTACATAACCAACCTGAAGAAGTTCACGGCTTACTTCACGTCAGTGCTGTGTTTCACCACTCCGGGGGACGGACCCCCGAGCATGCCTCAGCTCATACAGACGCACGAAGACAGTGAGTAACCCTTGGCCGTGTAGCTTATCAACAGCCATACGTCGGTCGTCAAAGAGGTCTAGGCCACCGCCCTGTCCAGCACCGGGCGATAGCGCAGACAGGCCCTTAGGACGCTCCGTCGTCTCAGAATGTTTGTGGTCCACTCGACTTGGGGGGACAGGACACTAACGAGAGCTGGTAGCGTTGGGCGGAGGGGGACCACGGAACGGGGAGGGAGTCTGGCTCCCAGAGTCGTGGAGCGCCAGCCCAGCCCCAGCGTGTGTCGGCCCTCGGTCTCGCTGGACTTCTCTTGCCCAGGTTTCAACTTCCAACCCCCTCACTCCCTTCCCGAGGACCCCCAGACCCCCGCCCG
The DNA here is from genome assembly GCF_000325575.1 of Pteropus alecto. Lineage (NCBI taxonomy): Eukaryota > Metazoa > Chordata > Mammalia > Chiroptera > Pteropodidae > Pteropus > Pteropus alecto. The sequence goes on along the minus strand of NW_006431919.1, from coordinate 21,262,796 downwards.
AGCGTCCTGACCCCCCCAGGGGCTTTCACCTGAGCCTGGCCCCCTGACCGTCCACCTCCATCTGCTCAGTCCAAATCAGCTGCTCTGCCCTCAGCCAACTGACGCTTCTAGAAAATATCATGTAATGACATGACTCTGAGAAAACGAGGCAGATGTGCACAAGATTTATCCATAGGGAGGTTGACAGCAATATTAGTAACTGAAAAAAATGAAAATCATTCAAATGTTCCAAAGGGGGTTAACTGAGGACATTGTGGAATGATAATATAATAAGTATTTTGTAAAAGTACTTTTCGAAGAAAAAAAAGAACAGTCTGCAGCCGGGTTGGGGACCCCTGCTCTAAGTTGTTGGGGTTTTGGGGTGTATAGTTGTCTGTAAACTTCCTTATGGTCTTCATGGCTGCGGGGTATGGGTTGTGTTCCCTGTTTGAATCCTGATTGGTGATCCGTTTTTTCTGGGGTGCTTGTTTATTTTGTCATTTTTCCTAGAGACTTATCAACTTTATTGATTTTTTTTTTTTGAAGAACCAGCATTATGTCTCGTTGATTTTTTTCTCTATTGTTTTCCCATTTTTAATTCCATTGATTTCTGCTCTTAATATTTACTTTCTCCTGCTTGCTGTGGGTTTATTTTTCTTTTCTTTATTTAATTTCTTGAAATAGCACTTAGGTTATTGACCTGAGGCCTGGCTTCATCGCTAGTGTAAGCATTTCGGGCTATAAATGTTCCTCTCCACACAGCTTTAGCCCCATCACACATATTTCGATATGGTGTCTTTCGTTTTCATTCAATTTTATGAATTTCTACTTTCGTTCAGACTTCCTTTTTGACCCATGGGTCATTTAGAAGTGCGCCATCAAAGTTCCATGTATTGTAGATTTCCTATTGTCTTTCTGCTGCTGACTTCTAGTTCGACTGCATTATTGGTCAGAGAACACATCTGGTATAATTTCGATTCTTTTAAATGGGTTGAGCTTTGTTCTGTGGCCAAGCATATGATCAGTCTTGACAAATGTTTCATGAGAGCTTAAAACAATAATGTGTATTCTGCTGTGGAATCTGCTTTTCAATCATAAACTTTATACCCCTCATCAGCGTTTAGAATTAAAGGAGAAAGTTCATCAAGTTTAGCCTTTTCTTTAGGAAAAAAAACAATTATGGCTATTTCATCAAGTCCTGTGCCTGTTGTGCCTGTCATAATTACAGTTGATCGATTGGTTGATTCACTTACCCGTCCATCCCACGTCCAGACGTGTGTCTCTACTTACGTTCAGATGCTTATGCAGTCCCTGTCATGTGGGCGGTAGCCAGCTGGGTGCTGATGGGGTCGCAGAGATAAGCAAGTACGTACAGCCTCTGCCTTTAAAGCCCCGACCTCATCAGACGTGCGGGGGCGTGACCGAGGCCAGTGCCACTGAGGAAGCATGTCCCCAGAAGCGGCTGTTGGTAGCCCGGGGAAGGGCGACCAAAAACGCCTGGGGAAGGAGGTAAGTCTTGTGGAGATGAGATGGAATTCAACCCTGATCGATGAGCTTTTCACGCAGAAAATGGATGAGGACGTCCGGGCAGGAGAAGCAGGACCCATGAAGCAAAGAGAGCAGAAGAGCGTGTGAGGAAGTAGGAGGGGCTTAGCACGGCCGCGGTGTCGTAATGAGGGGAAGCAGCCTAGAAGGACGCGCCGCGGGCTGGCCCCGGGGGCCTCAGCCGCTCAGTTAAGGCTGCTGGATAGACGGTCAGGGCCCGAGACCACAGGATTCCCACTCAGGTGTCGTCTGAGTACGCCTGCGGTTTAGAAGCTGCGTCCGGGGTTTGTGACGGTGGACAGGGATGAAGGTGAAGGATCTGGGCGGGAGGCAGGACATTAGAGCGCTCACGTCCAGGCGGGGAGACGGCACTGGGGGGCGCTAGAGAGCTATCGCGGACACCGGGTCGGCTGAGATCCAGGAGGGGGCGCGGGGTTCTCCTGGGGGACTTGGCATGCTTTGGCTGTGGCACTGGGTAGGTGGCGATGCCAGTAAGCAGACGGTGTCGAGTGTCAGGGAGGCCACCAGGTCAGCTGGGACCCCACCACGTGCAGAGCCTGTGGGACTCGGCGCACGTGCTCGGTGGCAGCAGAGTCCGGAGAAGGCTTTCAGGAGGCCTGGCAATTAGTGATTTGGATCTTATCTTCCAAGAAACCTGTATTCCCAGGTTGGGAATACAGCTGAGTACGTGGCCGAACCACACGTGGAAATCCCTGACATCGGTTCTGCCTCAGAGTGTCCGGGGTGTGAGCACTGTGGCCGCTGAAGCCACCCACGTGGATGAAGTCACTCTGGGAGTCAGGAGGGTGGCCCGTATGGGGGCTCGAGAGAAGGGACCCCTGGCTGGGCCGTGGCCGGCTGGGCTGGGGAGGGGCTTCGTCTTCGGGCCTAGGAGTGCGTGAGGCCAGCGGAGGGCTGGCTCCTTGGAAGGGGACAGGAGTCGCTTGGGGGAAGGGCGCTCTCTCCACTCATCCGCAGGAAGAGGGAACCCCATCCCTTCGCGTTCCGGGGGGGCGGGGGTGAGAGAGGGATTCCTGGGGCAGGAGCCTGAGCGCTCGAACCGACACTGGACTCAGAGCTGGCAAGGAGTTCCGGAACCCTCCATCAGGCGTCCCCCTTCTGGCCCCTACAGCAGGGCGCTTTCCCCTGTTTAATTTATTGCGACCAGAGGTAAGGGCAGCCTCACAGCCGGGTCCCCTGACGTCCTTCAGAGGACATGCATTTAAAATTAAAAGTGGCAAGAGAAGAGACTTTTTCAAATAAAAAAGAGAAGAACCTGCTGGGTCCTCCTCTGGAAACCCCGTCAGACAGACAGACAGACGAGGCTCGGGGGACGCGTGTGGCCCCGTGCCGGGAACCGGACACCGCGGAGGCGCAGCCCCCACCAGCGAGGAGAGAGAGACCCGGGGGGTCTTCCTCGAGACCTGGGGGGACTGGCAGTGCTGTCGTCTGTTTAGAATCTCCCCACGGAGCCACCGTTTTGTGGTAGGTGGGGAACCCGTCTGCCCGACTGAGGAAGACAGAGCATCCTGGAAAATGTGGGGTGTCACCGAGGGTGGAGGCGGGGCTGCCATCGGCCCGGGGGTGGCCGTGGGGAGGAAGCCTGGAGAAGCAGCCCCATCGCTGCCCAGTGAGGTCCCACCCAGGGCTCCCCCAGGGCTCCCCCAGGGCGCCAGCAACGTAAGAACGTGGGGTGGCGGGTGGCAGGGGTTGGGGTGCAGGAAAGAGGAAACAGAATATAAATCCAAGCCGAGGCGTGACCAGCCGGTTCCAGCAGCGCTGGGGGACTGCATATTCGGACGGGAGACACAGAATCCATAAAAGGAGCCAAAAGCTTCCCTTGCCGCTCAGTCGATGGATGTGTCAGAACGTCTTTCTGGAAACCCAAGACGGGGGGACGAGGCGGTCTCCACGGCTATCCCGCGTCACCCTCCTCCGCCCGCAGGGAGTGGCATTGGTCGGGCTGAGCGCACATAAACGTCTTCGGGAGGGTGGGGTGGCGGGTGGCAGGGGTTGGGGTGCAGGAAAGAGGAAACAGAATATAAATCCAAGCCGAGGCGTGACCAGCCGGTTCCAGCAGCGCTGGGGGACTGCATATTCGGACGGGAGACACAGAATCCATAAAAGGAGCCAAAAGCTTCCCTTGCCGCTCAGTCGATGGATGTGTCAGAACGTCTTTCTGGAAACCCAAGACGGGGGGACGAGGCGGTCTCCACGGCTATCCCGCGTCACCCTCCTCCGCCCGCAGGGAGGGGCATTGGTCGGGCTGAGCGCACATAAACGTCTTCGGGAGGTTTTACCCGATGAGTGCGTCTGCTGAGGCTACTACCACTTTTAAAAAGTGCACGTTGCATTCAGAGGCTTTGTCCATGTGCCAGCTGAGTGCGAGGTGCTGGAGTCCCCGAAATCTGCCATCCCTGAGAGCAGGGTGGGGTGAGGCTCATCTGCGGGAACCCTCGAGCTCTGGACTTCATGCTCTCCCATTTTAAGGTTTAAAAACTGCGTTTTGTTATCTTTAAAATGACCTCACGTGGCAGTTTGCAGAGGTCCCGGGGGGTCAGGGCACAGCGTTTGCAGTGGGGGCCGGTGAGCCCGCTGCCGGGCACGCGTGCCTAACCGTGTGGGAAGAAAGCGTCTCCCTCCCCCTCATCCCGATCCTCCCTCCCCGACTGTCCCCGCATGTCCCCGAGCTGGGCCCTGAGCGCCGTGGGCATGGGACACGCAGCGGCAAGCGGAGCAGGCCGAGCAGAGCGGCCGACGGGTGGAGGAAGGACGGCCGAGTGAGCTGGCGGGCGCCGCGCCAGGCCTGGGGACCCGGGAGCCGTCACACCCCCGTCACCATGCGGGCTGCCCCCGCGGGGGTCAGGTGCCGGAGCAGCCAGGGGCCCTGAACCAGGAAGGCTGGACCGTGAGGTGGGGTCAGAACCCCCTGGACGGCCCTGCCGTCCCCACGGCCGACCCACTGTCTGCCCCGTGGTCCCTCTGGGACAAGCGGGAGGTCCTCGTGCTGGGCGGAGCTCTGTGCTTTGTGGCCGTGCAGGCTCAGAGCAGGTCTGCGATGTCCTGCTGGCTCAGGGGTCCCCGGTCTGGGCCTAGTCAGCCCTGTTTTGGCCACTCAGGCGTTTTCTGAGCTGCTTTTCAAAGTGACAATAAGCTCCTGTCAGAAGGGACTTTGTATTCAGGTGACGTGATAACTGACCCCTAATACTAATCACAGCGGCCAGCGTCGGTCACCATTTCCGTGGTGCCGGGGGCGTGCGAACCGCTTTCATGCCTTACTAAATTTTATTCACAGTGAGCTTGCAGACTGAGCCATTTTTACTTCCCCGTTTCACAGATGAGCAAACTAAGTCTAGGGCTTCGAGAGTTCAGTAGTTGCACAGCCAGCAAGCAGTAGCGCCGGCTTCAAACCCGGCTGGCCGGCTGCAGCGTGAAACCACGGTCTGCACTGCCCTCCAGTGCTAGGGGAACGGCAAAGGGACCCCCGGAACACTTATGCTGGAACTTTCTCAAGTCCCATCCTGCCCCCATGGAAGCCCCGGGAGAGCAAGTGGGTGCTTGCAGCCGGGAATTCTAAATCGGGCATCGCCCCTGGCCAGGTGTGGGCCGGCCCTGCCTCTGGCCACGCCCCTCGTCCTGGCTTCACAAGTACCCACGGCCTCACACAGGCCCGACGCGTGGCTGCAGGGCGTGTCCGGGGCGCTGGTGCAAGTGATGGCCGTTGGGCATCCAGTCCGGTTCCTCTGATCAGGAGCGGGGTGTGAGTTCCCTGCAGCCAGCCTCCGGCTCTGTGTGGCAGGGATGCAGCTGAGTAAGACGATTTGCCTGGCCACAGCCAGGACGCCTTTCACACCCCGAGTTCCCTCCGGGTGTTTGCGGTCGGTCCCTGAGGCATTCTGGCCTGGCCGACACCTCCCTTTATAGCTAGAACTTTCCACCCCCAGATCTGACCGAAAGAGAATGGGCTGTTGCATTCACAGATGACTTTATTTTTAATTGCTAGAACCAGGAGCTGTGGGACATCTGAGTTTCACAGAGATTCTGGACACTTCTCTCAAGGTCAGCTGGCAGGAGCCCCTGGAGAAAAACGGCATCATTACGGGTAAGTGTCCCTGTGCTCCGAAAAGAAAAACCACATTCGCCCCGACACAGCGTGGACGTGTGCCTGCGGCTTCTGTAGGGCGGCGGGCCACGTGGCAGAGGGCAGGGCCTCCGTCCCCACACCCCGGACCGGGCCACCGGGAACGCAGCCCCCTTCGGCGGCACTTCCCCACGTGGGCTGCGGCCTCCGACTTTGGAGACTTACTCTCCTTCCGTGACCCTGACAAACCTCTCCAGCCTCTGATCAGTGAGAGCCAGTGACGTCATGGCGCATTCTCACAGCGGCACGGTGAAGTAAATGGTGACATCCTGCCCGACTCACACGTGACGAAGCTGGGCCCAGAGAGGGAGGCGACCTTGCCTTCATCCAGCCAACGTGCACTAAGCGCCTACTGTGTGCAGGCACTTTGCTGAAATGCTACGGGTCGGGCAGTTATGACACTCAGCCCTGTCCCTTGATGGGGGCGCGTGACGAGGGCAGGATGCAGTCTGGGTCTCCTGCCTCCCAGCGCCGTGCTCCTTGCCCTCCCGCAGTGCCTTGGGGGACCAGTGGGTGATGAGGGGCAGTGGAGGCCGGGCCGAGGGTGCTCGGGACAGGCCGAGAGCCAGGGCCGTAGCAGCCGAGACCTCCTGTGGCTCTGGGGCTCTGGGGAACACGGCCTTCTGCACCGTTCTTAATTATTTCATTTCATAGAAGAGCTTTCTGAGAGACCTTCCAGGTTAAAGCTTAATTTAAATCTTGATTTGCAAAAAAAGAGAAAAAGCCCCCTAGGGCTGAGGGAACCTCCGGGGCTTCGTCTCGGTGACATGGGAGGGGAGGGCCTGTGTCCCACCACACAGTGGCCCTGGAGCCTCAGGCTACCCCATGCCCTCGCTTCGTCACCTGTGGGTATCCGACACCCCTCACGGGCTGCGGTCACGTTTGCCGAGGCTGGAGCAGCTCGGCCACCCGTGGGCATCTCCTCCGCTTGGTAAGCATCACGTTCACTGCTCTGGGGCCCGGCCACGTGTCCTGGACGCACACCTGTGGCAGGCACTGTCCCCGGAGCACCTAGGACGGCCCTCGTCACGGCAGGGACCCGACCCAGCGCTCCCGCAGTCCACCCTGGGCTCCAGGGGGCCCAGCACCTAGCAGGGCCTTCCCGCCCTGCCGGCGAGTCCCCCGGGACCTGAGCTGAGTGGCCCCCCGTCCGTGGTTGTGTGGCCCACCAGCCCGCAGAAGCCTGCGTCGTCCCTCGTGTGCCCAGTGGTCCCTGAGGCCTGTCGAGCAGCCAGGACACAGAGGAACGTGGCAAAGGGTGCTGCTGGAGACCTGGAGCGCGGTGGCCCCACTGCCTGGCCGCAGGGCTCCGGCCCCCTCCCTCCTCGCCGGACACAGCGCGCGCAGGAGACGCTGGGCATGTCCACGAGCAGGCCCCACATGGGCGCGTCTCAGCCCATCGAGGCCTCGGGCGGCAGAGTCCCAGGGTCAGTGGCCGAGGCCTTTCCCTGCATCGTAACTGTGCCGGAGGTGGCCTTGGATTTGTCTCCCCCCACGCCCCGGTGCACACATCCCCTCCTCCGGGGCCAGGACCCCTGGTGGGCCATGTGACCGGAAGGACTGCCTTGCCCTCGGAGCTGGCCTGTCCGTCCGGAACACACACGTGTCACTCTCGTCCGGAATCTTGAAGGAAGCCCACGGAGCGATCACGGGCGGAGCCACCTCCCACGGCCGAGCGGTGGGTGCCGGTCGTCGACTTACGACCTGTGCTCTCACCAGCAACGAGGCTTAACGAACTCACTTCCGCGTGTCACTCAGACAAACAGCGACAAGCGACAGGCTGCGTTGGTTGTGGGCTTGCGTCTGAAGCTCTGGCTTTCAGAGCCCGCGTCAGGCCGGATCCGGAGCCGGCAGACGCCCCACGTCTTCCCCCCAGAGGCCGCCGGGCCCCATCTCACGTCGTCTGGCCTCTGACAGCCACTGTGAATGTGCCCGAGCCCGTGAGGTTGGGACGGCCGCCCGCACTCTCTGGGAAAGGCCACCTAGGGGTGAGACCCGACGGCTTTTCCTCCGTCTCACGGGGCGTCTCTCCCACCGCCCCCCCAGTGACCCCGGCCCTCGGCGACGCTGTCCCTGGCACTGGGCTCTCCGCCCCTGCAGACAGGTCAGCGCCCCGCAGATGGAACTGGTTTGGCGGCCGGCAGCACCGAGCAGGCCGAGGCCGGCCTTGGCGAAGGTCACGGCCTTTGGGAGCACGGCCGAGGGGAGCCGTGTTTGTCAGCGCAGCCGGCCTCCGAGGCGCCACCAGGAAACGCGACCCATGGCAAGAACTGATAACCTGGGCCTTGCTGGCCCTTTGTGAGATCTAGCCATGGCAGGCACCCACGTGATATGTGTTGCTTGTGTCGCCAGCAGTCCATATTGATTGGATGTGCCCCAGGTGCTGAACACGATGCCCCCCGACTCATCGTGATGCCAGCACCTTCGCCGCTGCCGCCGCAGACCCTGATTGATGAGGGCCGGGATGCGGACGGAGAGTTCGTGATTGGATGCGCTGCTTTCTCCTAGAGAGTTTACTTCAGACCAACAGAAAATTATTTCTGAAGCTCTCTCGGTCATTCGTCTCAGTTAGGCAGCCGTGGAGCAGGCCGGGAGCCGGTGGGGGCGGCCCTCCCCTCGCCCCTGCGTGCTGGCGCCAGAGGGGGACACC
>NW_006431919.1:21253727-21254417 GCF_000325575.1 Pteropus alecto | reverse complement strand
GCCCGCGGCCCCGGCGTGCCCCCTCCGTGATGCGTCTGTGCCCGAGGAGTTGGCCCTTCGTCCCCAGCCGGCTCTGTTCGCGTCTGCAACAGTTGCGGCCAAGTCGCCAGCGTCGGCTGACGTGCTGGCGGCTCCGTGTGCACCCCGAAAGCTGCACGCACACTGGAAGGCCTCAGCCACCATGCGCCACGGCCCCGGCGTGTCCCCTCCGTGATGCGTCTGTGCCCGAGGAGTCGGCCCTTCGTCCCCAGCCGGCTCCGTTTGCGTCTGCAACAGTTGCGGCCAAGTTGCCAGCGTCGGCTGATGTGCTGGTGACATTGCAGAGCGGGCCTCGCTCTGCGGGCCCCAGGCCGTGTGCCAAACATACGCTCTGCTCTAGCAGATTTCGATGGCGAGCAGCCTTTAAACAGGTAAAACTGTGGACGGGGTCGTCTCTCTGTGTGCTCGGCGGGGCCCCCGTGCGCCCAGCTGCTTGGACCTCCAGGCTCCACCCACCAGGTGAGGGCTGGCTTCCAGGTCCCCCACCTGTCAGGCTGGGAGGGGAGGTGGCCGGAGGTGCCGTGGGAGGCGCAGAGGGCCTGGGCAGACCTGCGAACCCCTGCCAGTTTCCGGCACGTTCGCCGCCTCTCTGTGCGGGGCGACGATGGCCGCGGCCTCAGAGGGCGGTTGTGGCGGGTGCGCGTGACCTCA
>NW_006431919.1:21252580-21253626 GCF_000325575.1 Pteropus alecto | reverse complement strand
GAGCGGGCAGCCTGCGGGACACGAGGCCTGGCGAGTGGGCTGGCCCTGCCGGTGAAGAAGGGCGTAGTGGCCCACGGGACCGGGACGGGGACCCAGAAGCCACGAGTGAGCAGCCTTCCTGCCATCGGCAGCTGCTGTGCGTGGGGAACTCGGGGTGCGCTGAGGCGTCCAGGCATAGGGCCACCCCTCTGCCTGCCTTTACCCCCACGTGTCCCATCTGCAGCATCCGGCAGGGGACCCCGCGCCCACGCACAGAAGCCGCCGGGCTGCAGGAGGGCCGAGGGGCGGCAGACAGGCCGCGGCGTCTGACGTTACATTTCCTTTAGTATTAAAGTCCCGAGACGCTGTCCTCTGCGTTCGTGTTTCCCTGGAGGACGAGTTTCTAACTCTTCGTTGCTTTCATCGGAGCGAGAAGGAACTTTTAGGGGCCCCCCAGTGCTTCGGCACCCCAAGCTCATCTGGGAAGGAGGGCGCACAGTGCCCAGCGGCCTCCCTGCCCGCGGCCGGGGCTCCCTCCTTCTGTCCGCCTCTTACGAGACGCTCCGACCGGCCGTTCTCTAATCGCACGAGCCCCCTTCCGGGGGGACGCGCGGCTGGCGGGGGTCTTTCCTCTCTGAGCCCAGGACGGGCGGGATCCGAGGCTGAGTGAATCGTGACTCTGAGGCCCCATGGGGCGGGACAGAGCACAGGGACAGGTGGGTTTGCGCAGGAAACGGGGGTCTAGGGCCCAGAGCTACAGGCCAAACTCACGCGCTCGGGAAGGGGACACGGTGTAAGGCGAAGCCCTCTGCAGGGCGGACGCGCGTCCCGTGGGCCATTTCCCGGAGGAACGGGCGCCGTGTTCCCCCAGTGAGTCGAGGCCAGGAGCAAGCTGCCGATTCAGGGGGCCGTATAACGAAAATGAGAGCTTATAAAATGGAAATGCTGCTGAGACGCATCCGTAATTTGAGAGGAGAAGGTGAAGTCGCGCGCAGCAGGCTGGCCGTCCACATCCATCACGCGAGCCACGCGCCGGCTGCCGAGGGCACCGGAGAGGCAGCCGCCCT
>NW_006431919.1:21241907-21252316 GCF_000325575.1 Pteropus alecto | reverse complement strand
AAAATCCAGGGCCTGTCCTCCCTCACCACCTACACCATCGACGTGACCGCCGTCACCGCGGCAGGCGCCGGCCTGGCCACCTCGTCCACCATCTCGTCCGGAGTGCCTCCAGGTCAGTGGGGTCACGCCCCGGGGGCCCTGCTCACTTCCCGTGGAGGTTCTGGAGCGCGGGGTGGTTGGCGTTTCTGTGCAGAAGCGGCCGGGGGGCCTTTGAAAGGGGGGTGTCAGCTTCCTGCCGAGATGCTTGAGGGTGAGCGGGTGACAACTCGTGGGAATGGCCGGGGCAGGGAGGAGAGATCGGACTCCCTACACCGACGTCCCACCCTCCGAGGACACCGCAAAGCGAGGGCCGCACAGGAGGGACACGCAAGCCGTTGTTCCAGAGGGAGGAGCGGGGAATGTGGATGTTAAAACCATAGCGTCCGCGTAAGAAGTGTCCAGACCTGCAGACCATTTTTCTAAGACTGTAGCTGAGTTTGCCTGAGCCAAACTGACGACGGTGGCCGGGGAGCAAGATCTCAGAGGCTCACGCTGTCCCTTTGCTGCTTTTGGAATTAAGGGGAGACGTAGGTGGGGTTCGTGGAGGTGGGGGAGCAGGGCGGGGCGGGGTGCAGGGTGGGTCACGTGCTCTCGTGAGGGCGGTCACGCCTCGGGGGGGTCTGAGGAAGGACAGCCCTGGCATCTGACAGGCGGTAAACCAGATGCACAGAAACAACAGGCAGGGCTGGCTTGGGCACAGGCGAGACTTTGGCTAAGAAGTTGCGTGCCGGGGGCGTGACCGCCTGCCGGGACCTGGCCAGCCAGGAGCCCGGGCCCGGGCCCCCTGTGAGGCTGTTGCTCGCTGTAGAATCCCTTTTGTTCCATAATAGGAAGCATAAAACTATTCATTCAAGAAAACAATGGACATTTGGGTTTCGGATAAGAAGAAGCAGTCCGAGAAGGTGGAGGGACAGGAGGCGGGGGACGGAGGGAGCGAGAAAGTCCTGGTGAACGTGGGTGGGGGGGGCGTCCTCGCCAAGCCGCCCGCTGCGGTCGGTTGCCTGGCCGCAGTGGGCGTGGGGACACCTGCCATCATGTGCTTTTACATTCACACTATATTCTCAGGGGTCCAGCTTTGCGAAATTGCCACTCACCTTCTTCTCCTCGGTTTTCAAGTTCATGTTGCAAATGAAAACGCTTCTCCGAGGAACTCGCAGATGCCCGTGAGGGAGCATCGTGGCGCGATCAGCTCGATTTTGTAATTAAAGCTGTAGGCCTCTTGCCGTTTAAAAAATGTCCATTCGCCATTTTTTTTTTTTTTTTTTGGTCGTTGAGAAAAGCACGACTGCCTCTCTCGTAAGGGCCTGAAAGGTCCCTCCCGAGCCAGCGCAAACCCCGCGCGGCGCACCCCCCGCCCCGGCCCAGTCCTCGTAACCTCCCCATTTCTCGGAGGGGGGGACACGCCTGGTCCGAAGAGGATGCAGAGCAAGTAAAGCGCACGCGGTGAGAAGATCCCCTGGCTAAGCGAGTTCACACTCGCTGCCCCCCCTCACGGCCCTGCGCCCATGGCACGGCCCAGCGGGACCACGGTGTCCTCACCACCGCACAGACGGCTTTCTAGAAGCCGTGAGACCCAGCCTGCCGGCAGAGGCCCCGCGCAAGTCCTCTGTCCACCGACAGACGATCGCCGATGTCCCCTTGGCAAACCAGGGTTCCAACACTGCCCTGCCGCATGCCGCAGTCACCAGGGCTCCCCACGCCGATGGCGGTCCCAGCCCGGGGGCACCTCCTGGTCTGGGCGAGGCCGGGGCTCGGCCTGTGGGACAGGTTCTCAGCTGGCACTGAGGAGCTGGTTGGGACCACACTTTGAGGCAGCCAGTATTTTTTTTTAAGCATTCACAAAATAAATGTATTTATTTAAGGAAGAAATCTTTTTTACAGAAAGATACCCTTTATGGCACGTACATAGTCAGTTCCCAAAGCACATATTTAAAATATTGTTAGTGCTTTAATAACAAGGTGACGATGACACGCTGTTACACGTGTTAGAAATCCCTCATCCACAGCCACTGAGGGTGACGTGGGAGCACAGCCATGTGTGCGAGCAGGTTTTTCCCGGGGACAGTGTGGACACTGTCCAGCGGGGGCAGGGGACAGGCTGGCAGGTGTCAGGAAGACACCCTCCCCCAGTGTCGCGTGGCCAGCACTGCCCTGGGCTGCGGCGTAGGGCCCAGGGGGACAGGGTCTGGTTGTCCCGCGGGCACCTGGCCACCGAGGCGAACGGGAGCCAGGGAGTCACTTCACTCCAGGCCAGATCACCTGTAGCTGAGGTTGACCCTGGGACATCCCGAGCTCTCTGAGGACTGGCCGGAAGCAGGACTGTGTCGGCAACCCCTTGGGGGGTCCGGAGCCCGTTGGCCGTGCTCGAGGGTACCCCCGTTAACGACTGAGGGGCCACTTTAAGAATCCACAGAGCTGAAAATATAAAGAGTCACTTGTCCTTCGATTTAAACATTTTCTGCTTCAGATTCATTAAACTTGATGTGGAAAGGACCCTTGAGACCCTAGAGCCCCTGCCTGTGCCCATACTGAATTGATCACCAGAGCGTCTTATTGTCGCTGCTCAGGGCCGAGTCGGGGAGCCTCCCCCAGAACCGTGCAGCAGGACGCTCAGGGCCGAGTCGGGGAGCCTCCCCTGGAACCATGCAGCGGGACGCTCAGGGCCGAGTCGGGGACCCCCCCCCGGAACCGTGCAGCCGGGTGCTCAGGGCCGAGTCAGGGAGCCTCCCCTGGAACCGTGCTCCCCCAGAAGCCCTTTCTGCCGTGGGGACTGCGTCCCTTCCCCTGCCTCACCCCATCGTCTTTCTCGAGCGTGTCGCCCCTGTAAGAGCTGTCACTCAGAGCTCACAGGACTTCACTTCTGAGTGGCACAGCCTCCCTGGGGGCGGAGCCACCGGAGGGTCTGGAGTCGGTGAGCAGACTAAGGTCACAGGCGGCCTCAGGTGGCAGAAGCCCGGAAGCCCTGCCCTCATTTAGGTGCCAGAGCGTGAGCACAGGTGGAGTGGGCGGGCTTCTGCACCTGGATTTGGTGGCCGTCGGAACCGGACCCAGGAAGCCTAAGGCTCGGGACCTGCCCACCTACCGTGTCCTGCCGTCTAGAGACACCGGCTGTGCACCCCTCGGCCCTCCCCCACCCCTCCCTCCCAGGCATCAGGTCATTGTCCAAGGACAGCCGGGTTTAGGGCCCTTTCTTCACGCAGCGAGCGGCAGCTCCACAAGCACCTGCTCTGAATGGGACGCGTGAAACATGACCCGACCTTCGGAGCTCATCATCTAGGACGCCACGTCAGGCGGCCAGGGGCTTAGGAGGTGACCCTGGGGAAGTACGGGGCACACTACGCTCGTGTTTCTGCAGGGCTGTGTCTGTCGCGCCCGCGGTTTTGGAAATGAGCTTTTTCCAGGCATAGACGCGTTTGGAAGATGCTCGCCCACGGACGTGCCCATGCGTTTTCTACGGTGCGCGAGAACTCACGTCTCTGCCTCTCCTGTCCCTCTTCTTGCCAGAACTGCCGGGTGCCCCGTCCAACCTGGTCATTTCCAACATCAGCCCTCGCTCCGCCACCCTCCAGTTCCGACCGGGCTACGACGGGAAGACGTCGATCTCCAGGTGGATCGTAGAAGGGCAGGTACACGCTCGTGCCGGCTGAGAGCGGGGGCGTCCCACGCGCAGCACTCGGGGACCGCCACCACCCAGCGATGGCTTTAAGGAGTCGTTGGTCAGTGGCCGGAGCTGACAGAGAGCGGAGGACGTGGTGGTCATGTCTGGAGGGGAGCCAGAGGCTGGGACACCTGGGGTGCTGGGGACAGGACGCGGGAAGACACGGGAAACCGAGCTGTGAGCCTGGATGCTAGTAGCGATGACGGGGTTCGCAGGGGTGCCCCGCGTGTGGCAGCACAGCTGGTTGGCTTTTTAAATTCTGTGTCCCAAGCAGCTCCCACACACACTAACAGGGTTAACCGTTTGGTACAACTTGTCTACCCCACGAGCCGGTGCCGCGTGTGTATGCGTTCAGCCATCGGTGATAACAGAGCGCGCTTACGGCCAAGCACTGCTCCAGGCATGAGGACGAGGCAGTAAACGAGGGCTGACAGCTTCTGCCACAAAGGAGAAAGCTCTCTCTCTCGGGGGAAAAAAGTAGGTCCTGTCGCTGGGAGGGGCACGCATGTCCCACGGGAGCAGCAGGGAGGCCAGAGGCTGGAGGAGGGGTGGGGACGAGTGACGGGCAGTGGGTGTGCAGAGCCCCGGCCGCTCGTGGCCCAAGACCTCACTCAGAGGGTGATGACTGGAGAGCCACGGGAGGGCCGCGAGGGGCAGGGTGACGTGGGCCGTGCCGAGCGCCACACTAGCCGCTGACGACAGCGGGCGCAAAGAGCCCAGTTATGAGCAGTAGCGAAGGTTCGAACAGTTATTGTCTGTAGTAAAATCCTAGTGGTTTCCCTGGCTGTGCTCACTCCGTTGTAAGACAATTCGCTCTTGGAAATTGGCAGTAAATTAGGCAACAAATCCCGTACACGGAGTCAAAAGTTTCATTGAACAACCGTTTCTGGAAACTTACACAGGATTTTGAAAGTGCAAACCAACTAGTTGGGACCGATCAATAAATGAGCTGGAAAAATTATTAACTTAGATAAAAATAACAACATGTCCCTACCTCACGTCAGACTCAGAAAATAAATCCCCAGAGAATGAAAACCAACACTGTAAAGCGAATTTTAGAACTCACGGAAGAAAACGCGGTGCCCGCCTCCTCACCCGCGGCCACCCGTGGTCCAAAAGTACTAAACGGAGAATTCCAGAAACACGCGGCCCCTCGGCCTGAAATTGCACGTCGCCCTGAGTGACGTGATGGAATGTCCCACCGCCCCGCTCCGTGCCGCGCAGGCCGTGAATCGCCCCGTCGTCCAGCGTCTCCGCGCGGTGCGTGCTCCGCCGTGAGCCACTTGGTAGCAGGACAGTGCTGTGTTCAGGTCACATTTCTCTTAGCAATGCCCTGGAAGCCACTCACGTAACTTGTGACAGCTCATCGTTACAACTATTCTATCGTGTTGCTAGTTATCGCTAATCTCTCGCTGTGCCTGCTTCGTAAACGTTATCGTAGGAACATAGAGAAAAGCATAGCGTATGTCGGGTTTGGTACTATCTGGGGTTTCAGGCACCAATCAGGCCTCGGACGTATCCCCAGGGATAAGGAGAAAGATGGCGATTCACGTGCAAGCCGTTCTAGCATCTTTAAGTCCATAGAGGTAGCTGGGCAAGCACCCTAAAGGCCTCGGAAGCGCGTGGGGTAGCCCGGGGTGTCACACAGCGAGGGCCGAGGCTGCACGCTCTGCCGGCTTCGGCGTGGGTGGCGGGCGAGGCTGGGCCACGGCGACAGAAATGCCAGTGTCTTCCTGGCTCCCTGCTCAGGAGCTTCACCGTGTGCCCCCAGCCAGGCGGGGACACCACCGCTTCCGCCCACCTCCCGTTCAGCGGACCCAGTCTCGGCTGCTCTGCCGCAGGGGAGTCTGGGAGAGTCGCTGGCTCTGCCGGGAGGGCGTGGCGTGCCGAGCACAGCACCTCCTCTGCCCAGCCTGTCTGCTTTAGGACTCTGCCCCACAACCTTTCCGTTTACATTTTTAACACGAAGCTTCTTTAACAAACCCAAAGGAGAGAGAGTAATAAAACGAACTCCCGATACCCGTGACCTTCGTCTGTTCCGTTATCTAGATTTCTCTGGTCCCCCTTGTCGTTGTCGCTGGAGAGTTTTAAAGAACATCTCAGAGCACGTGTAATCTCGCCCCCAAGTATCCAGCACGGGGTTCTGAAACGCACGCGCACACGACAATGTGGATGTCACGAACGTAATGCTGAGCAGAAGAAGCCAGACTCATAACGTCAGTACATACTGTATGATTCCATCTTCGTGACGTCCCGCAAGAAAAAGTCACCTTTGGTGTTAACATTCTTGCGTCCACCGTCGGGGCGGGCATCGTGGCCGGCCGGCCTCGGCGGGCTAAGAACGTCGTTTCTTGGTCTGGGTCTGTGTCACGCTTGCGAGCTCACCGGTGAGCTCACCCACGGTTCGTGCACCTGTTTGTTTGTCTTGCTTCCATGAAATCTGACATTTTAATAGGGGTTCTTTCTCTCATAATTATAGTACCACTATCACACCTAATGAATAAAATTCCTTAATGTCATCTTAAGTTAGACCATGTTCAGGTTGCCCCAGATTTTTCAAAAACATCTTTTCACTATGGTTTTGACGAAAACAGGATTCACGCGAAGTTCACACTGTGCATTTGGTTGTCATGTCTCTTAAATCGTTTAAAAAATTGATCAGCTTTATCCAGGTGTGATTGACAGACGATGAACTTCACGTATTTAGAGGGTACAGTACGGTAAGTTGTGACTCAGACGTCCACGCCCACATACCTGTGGAACCCTCGCCATCAGGATAAGGACACAGCCATGACCCCTGAACGTCCCCTGTGCCCTTCGTAGCCCCTCCCCAGGGCTCCCCCCGCCCGACAGCCACTCACCTGCCCTGGTCACTGTAGATCGAGTCTCTCTTCACCCAGACCCTCTGTTCCCCGGGCCGTAGCCTTGTTGACAAACCCGCCAGTTGCCCCATGGGACGTCCTTCTTAGAGCTTGTGCCCCCCACTTCCTTGCCCCTCTGCCCCATGCTTCCTGTGACCGGGGACTTCAGCCCAGACCCCCGTCCGACTCGCCACGTTGCCGTTGCTGTCCGCGTCACGGCCGCTGTCGTCACGGGGCCCACGTCCCAGGCGGCACTGCGTGCTTCAGACCACAGCACGTCAGGGCTCGGCGCCCAGGTCCTACCCTGGGGGACGCCACGACCGAGCCACAGCCGGGCCCCCACCTGGTCGCCCCCTCCTCCAGCTTTGTAGCTAAGGGCCTGATTAAGTGTTTTCTCAGGATATTCAAAATGGTAATTTTCTATCTGTCCTCCCTCATCAGTAGCTGGAACTCGGAAGAAGCGCCTCCCCTCATCCTCGGGCGGGTGGCCGGGCTCAGGAGGGCGGTAAACGCTCCCTGGTTCCCTGCACCTCCCAGCTTCCGAGTTCAGAGCTCGTTTCTCCCCAGGGGATGTGGATTTTCCCTCTCTGCCCCCTCTCTCTCCCTGGGCTCCATCGTGAAGGCCGGGTGGCCGGGCTCAGGAGGGCGGTAAACGCTCCCGTGAAGGTGTGGGTTTTTATGTATTCAGTGCGTTTCAACCCCTGCAGCCATTATTCCTGTCGAAGCTGAAACTGACCCATCCTGGCCAGTGGGCAGCCCTTGCGTCCTGGGCCTTTTGACACGCGCACCCCCATCTTCGCCGGTGGCCTTGCTTTCTGATAGGACGGGACGTCCTACGATCCTCTTGTGCCTTCCTGCCCCCAGCTCACACCGAGCCACCCCTACCAGGGGCCTTGGGTCCCGTTACCGTCACATGGCATTTGAAGGCCGGAATCCGGGCCCTCCGGGTGGGGGAGGGGTGCCGTGTCCACTGCTGGCCGTTGCTTCTGGACCCTCGCAGTGGACAGAGAGGGGAGGTGCACATTTTTCTGAAACATGAGTTCGTACTGATATTTCCGATTCAAATTTAAGATCACTTTGAATTTATACTTTACCCTTTCCCTTGCACTAAAATTGTACTTTTTAGAAATATTAACATAATTGTTTATTTATCCTACTATTATATAAAGAGTTTCAAAATTGGAATTTCAGGGGTACAGCTAACAGTAAGACAGAGTGCAATTTAAGTATTTGTCCTGAAGTTATGTCACACCACAGACGAACAGTCAAAATAGCGAATTCGAAGCTCCTAGAATTCCTTTCTCTGTGTCCTTACGTCACCGACTGAATGCAAAATTAGACGCGTTCATTTCGGGGTTTTGTTTGGTTCATTGATTGCCTTCTTTAAAAATCACTTTACCTTTCAGCAGGTCGGTAAAACGTTTTCACTGTAATTCCGTATTGAGCACGTAACTTACCTGCGTGACCTCAAAGGTGTGTTTGGAGACGTGTGTGCTCCCCCTCCCCCAGAAGCCCCACTTAAGGTCTGGGGTTCGCCCTCCCCGTTTTTCGCCGCACAAGCAGCTGTCTGCGTCCCTGCCCCCCTTACCCGGCCCGCCACCCCGGCCTTTGTCCAGCCGGCCCGGCGGCCCGCGGCTCACTCTGCCGCGGCTGGAGTGCCCTCCCCCGCCGTAGCTGTCTCCCGTGTGGGGCGCTGGGGCGCCAGGCCTGCTCATGGAGCGGTCCTCTGCTGGCGGGAGTCCGAGACGCGCACTCGATCGCGGCCTGAACGGATGTCCAGGACGTTAGCGGCGGACACAGCTCATCATCTGTGCGATCTGATAGCTCCCCGGGTCAGAAGCTCGCCCTGGGCTTTAGGGCTAAGCTGTAGGGACGGACGGCAGGGCTGCACTCTTGTCTGGAGGCTCCGCGGGGGTCTGTCTCCCTGCTCCTCAAGGCGTCCTCGTTCACTTCCTTGTGGCGGCAGAACCCAGCTGGCTGTCCCCAGCTTCCGGCAGCCCGTGGCCCTGTCCTCCACCTTCAGAGCCAGCACTGGCTTTCCTGTCCTGTCTCCCCATCCTTCCCGCTCATCTCGCTGACCCTCTTCCGCGTCCCTCTGCCACTTCTCAGGACTCCTGTGGTTAGATCGGGCCCACCCAGCCAATCCGGGATGACCTCTCTGCTTCCGGGCTTTTAAACTTAGTCTCGCCTGCAAAGCCCCTGTAAGGTGCGCTGCTCACAGGCCCCAGGGATTAGGCCGTGGAAATCTGGGGGGACGGTGGGGGGGGCATTATTCTGCCTGGAGGTCGCCTTCAGCCTTTTTGCATCATCGTTTTGTATTTCTGCCCCTGAGTCTTCGGGGTGCATTCCTGGGAGTGCGATTGCTGGATTAAACAGTGACTCTATGTAATTCTCTAGATTTTACCCAGTTCCTCTGCTACAGGTTGTAACACTTTGCATTCCCATCAGCCATATGTGTAATTGTTTGACATACCACAAGAACGGGTCTGACTTATCAATCTTTTCTTATGAGCTTTGGGTTTGAGTCATAGACAGAAAGGTTTTCCCCACTGTCAGGCCGTAAAGGGCTCCACCCGATCTCCGGTGAGCGCTGTCATGGTTTCTCGTCTGCATTTAGATTCCCGTTCTTTTGGAATTTGTCCTTACCCTTGGAGTGAGGCGTGAATCCATTTTTATTATGTTGCAAATAGCAGTGTAATTGTCCCAGAGCCCTTTGTTCAAAAGCCCGTATTTTTGCTCCCTCTTGATTTGTAATATTAACTTTCCATGTCCACTCGGGCTATTTCTGAACTTTTCACTCTGTTAGTCTGGCTATTTATGCACCAAGTCCACGTTTAATTACAGAGACTTTAAGGTATGTTTACTATCTGGTGAGGTCTCCCCAGCCGCCAACATACTCGCACACTCACACTCACTCTCACACACTCACACTCATGCTCACTCACTCACACTCACACTCTCACACTCACATTCACACTTTCACACTTTCACACTCTCACACTCACACTCACACTTTCACTCACTCTCACACTCACACTTTCACACACTCACTCACACTCACACTCACTCACACACTTACACTCATGCTCTCGCTCACTCTCCCACTCTTTCACACTCACACTCACACACTCACTTTCACACTCACACTCACACTCACACTCACACTCACATTCACTCACACTCACATACTCACATTCTCACACTCACTCACTCACACTCATACTTTCACACTCACACTCTCACTCACACACTCACTCACACTCACATATTCACTCACACACACTCACTCTCACTCACACACTCACACTCACCTTTTCACACTCACACTCACTCTCACCCACACTCACTCACACTCCCTGGGCAGGGAGCTGCCGGGCGGCCTTCGCCGTCCCCCAGACCCTGCAGCACGGAGCTTGCTGTTCCCCTTCGAGCCACTTCTCAGCCGCGTCTTCCTTTGGAGTCTGACCCTTGCAAGGCCGCGCTCCTCAGCGCACCCGCGGGCCAGCGAGGGAACGGGAGCGCCCGCGCCGTGGAGCCCGCGAGGCCCCGGACAAGCCGACGCGGGTCTCACTTCCCGAGGCAGCTTCTCTAGGCCGTTCTGGTTCAGCGATGCTTGGACCGTTTGTGCCCTCTGACTGCAGAGGGAGGGGAGCGCCGCTTCCCCGTCCCAGGGTGCTCCTTGGGGGGTGCAGATGTGGGGGGGGGGGCGTCTGCCATGTCCACCTGTGGCCCCGTGTAAACCCGTTTGTCCGGGCCGCCCCCTCCCCGGCCGCTCCGAGCAGGGCTCCATCCTCGATGAAGATGCTGGTGGTGTCGCTGTGGATGCAGATAAAACTGTTGCTTTCGAAGAT
>NW_006431919.1:21237641-21241399 GCF_000325575.1 Pteropus alecto | reverse complement strand
CCCACCTCCAGCCTCTCCTGCACCCCAGGCGCTTACTGTGGTCCAGCCCCGCACAGAACCGGGGCCTTGGGGAGAAATAAAAAGCCGTCCACCTGCAGCAGGTAGGAAGGTGCTGAGACCTGGCGACGTCCCCGCCCCAGAGGCAGAAGCCGTGGGCCGTGGGCCGCGGGCCGAGGAGGTTCCGTTCGTGAATTCCTTTCGAAAATAGGAGGCGTGGCCTGAGAAATAAGCAGCCCTCCTAAAGTGTTGCTCTGAATTGTTCACGTTCCTGTGTACGTATTTTCAGTGATTTTTTTCTCTCCTTACGAGTCTGTGAAAGTGGCATAAATTTGGCGACGTCAAGGCTTAGAAAAATCGACGCTTCCTCAGAGCAAGACACTCGGGTCCCCAGCTCGGCCCTCGCTCCAAGTCTCAGCGCAGCGCTCCATCCCGACCTGGGCCCGGCGGCCTGCAGGACGGGACCGGCTGGGACCTGCGGGGTGTGTATGGCCTCAGGCCGGGTCAGCGGAGGGACAGGCTGTCAGAGCAGAGCGCCAAGCGCAGCGTCGGGCACATAGTGACAAGCCGTCGTCCAGATCTAGGAGCGTCCGTTTGCCTGTCGCCTCTGATGGGGGCGAGATTCGAGGGTGTCCTTCCTCCTGCGGCGTGGTGGGCTGGATGGTTTTATCTCATCGCCTCGAGCCCTGGAGCTGGGACTGCTAACGGCTGGTGGCGTCTCCTCCTCCTCCCCTCACAGGTGGATGTGAGGGCCGCTGCGGCCCTTTCGGTAACTATCTGTCAGCGTTTCAATTATACTAAATCCTGACACAGTTGAATTTCTTTTTCATAATATGAAGAAAAAGAGTGACATTATTTCTGAATCGCCTGTCTCGAATGCATAGGAGGGCTGTCACCAGCTCTGATGGCTTCTTCAGTAATGACACGGTCACCTGGGTAAATATGCCAGACCGGCTGCTTCTCTGCTCTGGATAATGCGCCTCCTGAGCAGTCGGGCACCGAGGTGACAAGTGACGATGAAATGCACACTCAGAGAGTTTGGAAAGTTTATCGTTTGCCTGGTCGTCTGCATGGCAGCCTCACAGTGACGTCCCTCCGTCCGTCAGCCGGCGTGGGGAATCTGTGCAGGGCGAGTGGTCTGAAGCGGCCTTTCTGTTCATTAGTCTATCAGATCCTTTTAGGTCCTATTATGGAACTTTTAGAAATACCACATGAGGAGAAAACACTGCAGCCCGAGTGACAACTCAAGTAGGGCCGAGAGAAGTGTTTTACTGCACGTCATCGTCAAGAAATAGAGGTCAGTGTACACGTAGACCACAACCGTCAAACCACATTAAATTGCACGTGTCACGTTTCCCTGTTCTCTGTGAGGCCTGCTCACATTCTTTCTCTCGAATTCTGATTTGCCTGTATGATTCGTTTTTCCGGTCGTTAGTTTTTATAGTTTTTCCATTCAGTCGTCCGTTCATCCGGCAAACATTTATGAAACACCTACAGTTTGATAGGTTTTAGGTTTCGTGCTACGTACTAGACGACGAAGATGAAAACCTATTCGTTTCTGCCTCCGGAAACTCATAATTGGGGGTGGGGGGTTGAAGGATGATTGAATGGACTCTGAAGATGGATACAAATAAGACTTGTTATGAAAATGCTGCTGAGACAGCGCCAGACAGCAAGGGAGGCACCGGGATAATCCAGGAAGGCTCCGCGTCGGAGGCGAGCTTAGGTTGGGCCTCGGAGGGCGAACAGCACTTTGGCGGGGAGGCTGGCGTTCAAGCCGAGAGACCAGCTCGGCGAAAGGCTGAGAGTTAGGGACGGCGGGGCACCTGCTGCTTCAACCTTCAACTTTTTATTCGGATTCTAGTGAGGCTGACAGAGAGGAGACGACACACTGAGGAGACAGTTTGTTCCTCATAGTTCCGGGGGGAGGGGGGACCGCCACCCAGGGCCACACGGGGGAGCACCAGGGCGGGTCGGGGGTGGAGAGAGGGGACAGACACGAGCAGGCTCAGGACCGGCTGGTGTGGGTGGCTCCATGGCCTCGGCACAGGCCTGCTCTGCTCGTCTGGTCCCTGGGTGGGAGGGCAGGTGGCCGGTGGCCGGGCTGTGAGCCCACCGAGGAAGGGTGGGCGGGCTCGGGCAGGGGGTTTGCGTCTGAAAGGGGCGCTCCTGGCGAGCGGTTCGGTCTTGAGGCCTCGGCTGACCCTGGAGGGGCGGTCCCAGCACCCCAGATGCCCAAGCATCAAACACAAACCAGAAACGTGACTAATACAGTTGTGGGGAGCTGAGTCGGGCTTGTGGCAGGATGAGGTGCAGGTGAGACCGCGAGGGGCCTGCGGCCGGTGCGCGGGCCGGGAGGCCTTGCTGGGGCGTTTGTTTCTGTCCAGAAGTGTCCAAGACACCGCGTGTCCTGGTCTCAGCATGGTGCCACGAGGTCGAGCAGAGACAGTCACCGGCCTCCGGGAGAAGCCTCCCATGGGAGGAGAGGGCTTTATGGTAAAACTAGCTGAACGTTTCGGGGGACGCATTTAGGGAATGGTGAATCACATGGCGGAAGCCTGGGGAGGGCGTGGGAGACTGGACAGGGAAGGGCGGGCAGGACCGGTGTGATGTGCCCAGGTGACGAGGCCTGTTCCCATGGGCAGGGAGCTGGGTCAGAGGGACAAAGCCACATGCCGCTGGGATGGACAATCCCACCTAAGCTGTCACTTTATGGCCACAAGAGCTGAGGCCTGTGCTTCGAGGACGTTATCGGGCTGGACCGTGCAGGGTGACTGGCTGGGGAAGGGGGCTCCGGGCGCAGAAGCACCCGAGGGCGCCCTTAGACCCGTGGCTTCCTGAGTGCTCATCGTAGAGGGACCGGCTGGGCCAGCGTCCCCACATGGGCCCGAGGGCAAGGGGGCCGGGCAGCCGTGACCCCGTGGTCTGCTCCACAGTCGAGAGGCTTTGACGAGCGACTGCTGTCTCCTTTATCTGTCTCCGAGCTCAGCCACCAAAACAGCTGGAGCAGCCAAGGCCCAGCCGCTGAAATCAGCGAACGCCACCCGTGGGGTGACAGGCGACCCCAGTGGGCAGACTGTGGCCGAGTCAGGGAGCCAGGAAACGGCTCTGTGTCCCATCCTGGTGACAGGGGACCACGGTGTCATGGCCAGAACACGGCCGTCCAGAGGCTCATCCCAGGAGGAAGATGTCAGCCGTGCTGCAGGCCTGTCGGGTGGGATGTACGGCCCAGAGCCGCTGGGACTCAGACGTCACCTGGCCGTCAGGAGCAATGAGGCCACGCAGTCTGAGGTGGCTTGTCAGGGACACCCAATGCCAGCAGGAAGGACACTGTCACTGAGGGAGACAAAGGCAGCTGGCAGGGCAGACCTGGGAGAGACCTCATTTTGAGGTCAGTGGGTACGAAGGAGGAACCAGAGAAGCAGCGACTGGACAGCCAGGGGGGACCCGGGGACCCTGGTGTCAGAGACGCCCCCAGAGCTGTGTTTAAATGAGGGGACGCACGTCATTGCACCATACTGCTGCTCCTGAAGATAGGGAGAATGTTCGACAGTTTGAAGTAAATAAAGAACCGACTAGTAAGGCCAGGAGCGGGAGCGGGAGGGGGTGGGGACCAGGAAAGGTCCCCGAGTGCTGGGAGGACCCCGCGGCTGACGGTGCAGGCCCTCGTGGCCTCGGGAACTGGCCTTGGGCCGCGCTCGCGCTGTCTGCCGGTGCCCCATCTGTCCCCTTCCTCCAAGCCGCCTCTCCGGAGGCCTCGT
>NW_006431919.1:21232370-21237553 GCF_000325575.1 Pteropus alecto | reverse complement strand
CGAGAGGGAGCTCTCAGCCTGGCGGGCCTCCACGGAACCTGCTCTCCGAGTGCTTTTCCTGTCCCTCGGCTCAGCGTGGAGGGAGCCTGCTTCCCCGCACCCCGCTGCAGCCTCCTCTGCTTGCGGCGACCTTTGAGTGAGGTGGGTGACTGGCCTCTGAGGAGCCTTTGCTCTCCTGGCCTCGGGGGCGCTGAGCTCAGGGCTGTCGCCGCAGCCACAGGCGGGCGCTGGAGGTCCTGCCGTGGAGCTGGCTTCCCGCCCTTGTGTCCGAGGCCCCTCCCACTGCGGAGGCTTTCCCAAGGCTGACGACCAAGGTGTGACGTGGCGAGGCTGGCCGGCTCTGGGACCCCAGGCATTCAGTGTCAACGGGGCCCAGCCTCGCGGCCAGCTGGTGCCAGACGCAAGCAGGCGAGGCAGGCAGCCCTCGGCCAGCACGTCCTGGGGCCTCGGGACCGCAGCCCCCGATGGTGCTGACGCCACCGCCTGCTGAGAGGGCCTTGAAGAGTGTGGCACTCTGCGTGTGTACTAAGTTTTGTCAAGCGCTGTTTGTCGGCTTTCAAAGAAGAAGAAAACCCCGATCCCAGCTTCCCCGCAGAGCTCTGATTTACTTCATCTTCAAAGCGTCTGCGGCCGGCTGTGTCCAGTGTATCGTGAGCGAACAGCCAGTTTCTGGAACGCTCTGTCGTGATGGTCTTAAAACCTCGGTGGAGCAGAGGAGCCCAGCAACGGCTCCGGCTGCACCCTGGGAAGAAGCCTGGTCTCCTCAGATCGCACCGCAAACGTTTTGTTGTAGAAGTTCAAGTTTCCGCGCAGAGGTCTGCATCTAAAATTCCATTTTCAGGAACAGTTTGCTTCGGGGGCTCAGTGTGAGAACCCGTTCCCAGTGCTGGTTTTGAGCTCGTGCATGGTTCATGGTGCACCCGACAGGTTGGGCCACGGGGTCGGGCTGGACCGTGGAGCTCCGGGGTACCACGAGTAAGACCCTGAGCCCGCCTCGGGGACCCTCACGGGGCAAAGTGGTATCGAGCGTGGCAAGACCTCGCCGTGAGGCAGGGAAGGCGGAGCCTGCGCCGAGGGCAGCGGGCACACGACATCTGGAAAGGGCCAGAGAGTAGGTGCCTCAGGCTTTCGGCCACATGGTCCCTGCTGCTCGCCACTACGGGGCCCCGCATGGGAGCACAGAGGTGGCCATAGCAGCCCAAACCCCTGAGCACGGCCACGTCCCAGTGAACCCAGATCCCAGGGCAGAGCGGGCGGATGCGGCCCGGCCGCCGTCTGCAGACCCAGCCCGGACCCGTCTGGGAAGCCTGCCTGTGGCTCCCCTGTGTAGGACGGGGCCGCGTTTGGCTGTCCCCTCACAGTCTGGCCAGACGCCGCACCATGGGTGCTGACGTGCAGGTCCCGGGGACAGAGGGTCCGGCTGCGTCGCCCATGCACTGCGGCCCTGGACAGCGCTCGCCCCCTCGTGCCTCCCGGGACTGCCCCTTCCTGCCCTGCGGGTCCCCAGAACCAGCCTGACCGCCCTGCCGGGTGCGGAGGAGGAGCGGGAGGGGCGGGAAGGGCCTTCGCGAGGCACAGGTGTCAGAGGCTATGTGACGTCTGCAGGCGGTGACAACGCGGCAGGGCCGTGTGGCCTTGGCGTCGCGGTCCATTCACTCGGCAGAACGAAAGCCCGTGGGCGGCCCGCGGTCACCCCTTAGAAGGCAGCTGGGGAACGGGGACCGCCCTTCTTCCCTGGGAAGATCACAGGGAGAGTCACCCTCCCGCCGGCACGGCCACCTCCTCCTCCTAGTTCCGGAGCATCGCCAGGGCCCTGGAGCGGTCGCCCCCACTTCCTCCTCCCCGGCCGCCGGCACCGCCAGCGTGCCTTCCCCGTGGGCTTCTCTCTCCCGCGTGCTTTATGAAACCGAGTCACACGTGGCTTTTGGGGTCTGGCTTCTTGCACATGACATGTTTTTGAGGTGCATCCACCCTGCAGCACGTGT
Source organism: Pteropus alecto (assembly GCF_000325575.1). NCBI lineage: Eukaryota > Metazoa > Chordata > Mammalia > Chiroptera > Pteropodidae > Pteropus > Pteropus alecto. The sequence continues at coordinate 21,235,568 of NW_006431919.1, read as the reverse complement.
CACACTCCTCGGGTGGGCTAGCGGCTGGGAGACTTGCAGGCGCCCAGGGGCTGGCCGGCGGACCGCAGGGCAGGCACGTGTGGACTCGGCCATGCCCTCACACTCGCACGGGCCTGGGCCTGTGGGTCTGGCTCTCAGGGCAGCCATGAGTCCCCCTCTGCATGAGGACTTCCCCTGACGAGCCAGCAGGGTGTCTTTGGTGTGTGTTTGGGGCGGGAAGGGGCAGGGTGGGGGCAGGACAGACCGAGTCCCCTAGTTAGCATGTGGCGGAAATGGTGCTGGGCCCTAAGTGAGGGTACTTGGGGCCGCGTGGGGTCCTGGCCACGTCGTCTTTCTCTGGGCCACTCTGTGAGTCCTCCCTGTCAGCGGGAGGTGGGACAGGGTGGCCGGTGGGGCCCCAGCGGTGTCCAAGCCCTCAGACGTGCGTTCCTAGAGACGTGGCTCTCAGGTCGGCCCTCCGGGGGCCCAGGTCCTGCCCGTGTGGCGGGAATGGCACAAGCTGAACCCCCAGGGCACAAGTTGGGGGGCATGTGTGTGGGACTCAGCTCTCCCCCCCGGGGGGCACCAGCTGGCCACAGGCAGCAGCCCCACCCTGCTCTCGCCCAGCCACCCAGCACCCCCTCTCTGCAGGTGGGCGCCATCGGTGACGAGGAGGAGTGGGTCAGCCTCTACGAGGAGGAGAACGAGCCTGACGCCCAGATGCTGGAGATCCCCAACCTCACACCCTACACACACTACAGGTGAGGGGCTACCACACCCCGCGCGGGCACAGTGGGGCGTTCCGGCGGGCAGCTTCTGTCTGCAACAGCAGGGCCCGTCATGTGCATGCGAGTGACACACTTCCGAGTGGCCATAGCAACGAACGGACCCTGTCGGAGCAGGAGTCACAGGCGGGAACTACCCCGAGGGAGGCGAGCCCCTGCGAGACTGGTGACAGGCCTTCCGTCGGCGCTGGCTGGAAGGACGCCGTGGGGCGGCTCGTTGCTGTGCAGAGACATGGCACTTTCCTTGACACATCTCTGTGGCCGCCTGGGACTGCGAAGCCCTGTGTGTGAACAAAGCACTGTCCCTCCTCAGTGACAGCTGCCGGTCTCACTAAGCGGGCGCCTAACGGGCCATTCGCCCTTTCGCGTCTTGATCCTGAAACATAGCCGGGCGGTAAATCCTTGGCCTTGACCAGGGCCGTTGTGACCGTGCGCTGTTAGGGGTGTTATAACTTCCCGTCAGCTCATCGAAGGCGATGCGGTTTCCGGTCATTGCCACACGTGGAGCTGAGAGTGTCATTGTTCTGAGCTGGTCTCAGAAGGCCGGGGACGAAACACGGACAATGACTGATTCAGGGAGTCAGGGTGGAGCGGCGTCTCGGGAGGAGCCGTTTTCAGCCCGGCACCGAGGGTCAGGTGGTTTTTGAACCTCATGAGAGATGCCGGTTCGTTTTCGCGTCCTCTCTGAGTGTAGCAGTCGAATGGCGGACCACGCCCTCACTTTTAGAAGAAAACGTTTAGCATAAAATGAGCTGCTGGGGTTCGAGAACAAGTGAAATTATTACCAGCTCTGTCATTATTCCTGAGATCAGAAACTGCGATGAGAGCCCAGTGTCCCTGCCTGAAATCCCTGTACGTCTAGGAAGCCTCTGTCACAAACATGTGTTTGTGCTGTGGGTATTTTTCTCGTACATAAGTTCAAATCCAATCATTGCAGATGTGAACGTAGACAGAACTGGAAATGGGCACATGGGCTCAGTGAACGTCCAGCCCCACCCTCATTTTATAGACCGGGAAGCGGGGGAGGTCTGCTGCCCACGGGTGGCCTCCGCAGCACTGGGTCCTGGGGCCACCACTCCTCTCCCGAGCCAATGGGGACCGGGGCGTGGCTGCCCGGGCATGAGAAGGGCACTGGGCGTTCACGGCTGTCATTTGGCGGTGACGTTCCAGCACGTCAGTTCGGTTGAACAGCTGCCTGAACTCAGAGCCCCGAGACCACCCTCCGCCCGGGTCAGCGGGCTGCAGCTGGTGGCAGTCTCCCCCAGGGCCGTCCCCCCAGGCCCCCACTGAGGACACAGCACGGCCGATTCGCAGCACGTTTATCGCTGTTTGGCATCTTTTGGGGAAAAGGGCCGCGTGTGTCATTCGCATTTTCAGTGAGACCAGGTGGCAAGAGGGGGACGCGCACGAGCCCCCGAGACGGGCGTGGGGTTCCCGCTGTGGTCCGCCTTCCCCGCTGGCCCTCCTGCCCCCGCTGCAGCGTGACTGCCATGGCTGCTGTGCCTCCAGGTTTCGAATGAGGCAGGTGAACGTCGTCGGGGCCAGTCCCGCCAGCCAGTCGTCCCGGGTCATCCAGACGCTGCAGGCGCCGCCCGACGTGGCGCCCACCAGCGTCGCCGTCAGAACCGCTAGTGAGACCAGCCTGCGGCTGCGCTGGGTGGTGAGTGGGGGAGGTTCCCGGGGCGCACGTTCCCGGGGTGCACGTTTCCGGGGCGCACGCGAACCCACAGCTCGGTCAGTTCTTAGCCACGCCATCGTTCTAGTCCAGACTAATCCCGTCATTAAGCCAAAAAGTATTGCATTTCGCAATTGGTGTTGGGTCTCAGGCCAGCCCAGGCCACGTTATTAATTAGCAGTGTCACTCACGGCTTCTTGGGGGGTGGGGGGAGATCTGAGGTGCTGCAGGCCGGGCCCCTAAGTCCTTAAGCTAGGTCAACACGGAGCCAATACTCAGGACTTGGGAGAGACCCAACTTGATCTTTAATCAGAACACTTCCCCACAAAATTAAGCCAAAATGTATTAAAAGAAAATTACCCAGCCGAATTTACTGACAGGATTTCATTTAATTCACGGAAGAAAAGTTCTGGGGAAGTTTTAGAGTAAAGTTTCTCAGGATATCCCCCAGGAGTGTTCTCCACGCGGCCGGCCTCAGAGACAGGCCCGCGCGTGGACAGCGCCGCGGGCGGCAGTTCCGTGGCTTCAGCTCCCCGTGGCTCGTTGCAGCCCCTGCCCGACTCGCAGTATAACGGGAACCCCGAGTCGGTGGGCTACCGGGTGAAGTACTGGCGGCCGGACCTGCAGTCGCCCGCGCGGGCCCACGTCGTCCACGGCCGGCTGGAGCGGGAGTGCGCCATCGAGGAGCTGGAGGAGTGGACGGAGTACGAGCTGCAGCTGCAGGCCTTCAACGCCGTGGGCGCCGGCCCCTGGAGGGAG
>NW_006431919.1:21229756-21231777 GCF_000325575.1 Pteropus alecto | reverse complement strand
CTTCTCCTCCTCCGGACCCGGAGGTTCTGCAGGGCAGTGGCATCCTCAGGCCGCCCGAGGGCTGCTCTTTGCTCAGTGGTGCCTGTCAATGAAAGGACACCACTGACTCATCTGGGGACCTGCACGTCCATCTTTTCTGGTCCGAACGGTTCGAGGTTTAAACGGGTCCACAAGAAAATGAGAGAAGCAAATTGAGATCATCTGGAAGATAAAGCCCTTGCTTTTAAAGTCTGACTGTTGTCTTTGCACACATTACATCTGAACCATTGCAAACGTATCAGGTCAGTCCGGTGACATGTGAACAGATGAGGGTAAAAACGTTATCTACGTGCTCACGAGTCAGACTGCACAGCTTGCGTCCGTAGGCCCAGCTCGCCACATAAAAGCGTCTCATTCAGATGCAACGTATGCGATTTTCTCCGGCTTCGGTTCCTCTTTCTCAGTCTGGAGCTGGGTGAATGTGGGGATTAAACGCGATAGGGATCTGAAGCCGCGCAGCGCAGGGACGTGCCCGAGGTAGCTGGCAGTGAATCCGCCCACCCCTCCCTTTCCTGCCGATCATGACGTCACCTCTCCAGCCCCACGGTCCCCCTCAGAGACCACCACGCTTAGGGGTACCAGTGGGCCGCAGTCTGCAGGGAGGCTTTCCCATTTAAAAGTCCGCGGTCCTCACAAGTGAGTATAAAAACAGACCGAATGTACTTTCTTGCTGGGTGGACTCAGATAAAACTGAGCTCTTAAATACCCAGGATTTATGGAATTTGTTGCTCATATTAAAGAGATTTACATTTCTGTTATACCCCAGAGGTTTAATCCGACCGCTATGAAATGCTCAGAATACATTGCTGTTTTAAGGACAACGTCATTATTCGGATAAAAATTGGCCCTTTATTTATAGAAGCCTTTAGACTTTGGGTGCCAATCTATTTAACTCGTTCTTTGCAGTTCCTTCTGCCGCCCCTGAAAACGTGTCAGCCGTGGCTGTCAGCTCGACCCAGATTTTACTGACCTGGGCTTCGGTACCCGAGCAGGACCAGAATGGGCTCATCTTGGGCTACAAGGTACGTGTTAAGGTGACATTCCTTAGCTTAAGACCTGAAGGTGCTACCACACGTCACTCCGCCAGGCCAGCGAGCTCTCGTTTTCTCACGGAGGGACGGCACCGGCCTGTCTGTCCCATGAGTTGTCTAATCTAAGCCTCAGTACAGTCTGGGGTTAGGCACTGGTGTGACCCCACCACGTAAGTTAAACTGGGGCACAAATAGCAGCAGCTCCTCGGACCCTGAGCCTGTTTCCCCACCAGTAAAGGAGCGGGGGAGGCAGGGTGGGCGCGAGAGTGAAGCGGGACGTTTGTGAAGCGGCCTCGCTCGCAGCGAGGGCAGGGCCGGTGTTTCTGAGGCGCAGGTGGCGTCTGCACAGGCGTCGTCACCACTGCTCCGACCTGGGCAGTGGCGTCGACGGGAGCGGCCGCACACCCTCAGGGCCCCGGAGCCACCATGGGCTCAGTGTCCCATGCGTCCACCCAGGCCCTTAGAAACCTACTGTTTTCCATCCATCACCTCCCGAGCAGCAGAACGAATTTCCCTGCATGGGGCGGGCCAGGCCACCCTCGCCTCGGTGCTTTCGGTGCCGGGAGGACGGTCTCCGCGCTCTGCCTCCGCACGGCTCCTGGCCCCCGCCCTGGGAACCCCGAGTGCTCCCTTCTGGCCGTTGGTCACAGCGTCCCAGTGAGGGGGGTCGGGGACCAAAGGTGCACAGCACACGCCTGGGCCCCGAGGGAACGCTCGCCCGTGCTGTTTTCAGACTCTTCCCTGAGGACCCTGCCACCTGTGGCCTTTCGGGTCACGGTCATGGGGACCCGTTCAGGGAGGTGAGCGATGAAGGGCTGGGACGTGAGGAGGCGTGGCAGGGGGAGGGCGCCCCTGTGAGCAGGAGCCCCATGCCGGGAAGGCGGGCGCTGCTGGTGGCGCTGTGGGAGCAGGCCGTCCGTGTCACTGAGGAGTCCCCATCCTGGTGGCCGT
>NW_006431919.1:21225357-21229457 GCF_000325575.1 Pteropus alecto | reverse complement strand
TGGTGCGCGGGAACCAGTCGCAGTCGGCGCTGCTGGCCGGGCTGCGCAAGTTCGTGCTGTACGAGCTGCAGGTGCAGGCGTTCACGCGCATCGGCGCCGGCGTGCCCAGCTCGCCGCCCGCGCTGGCGCGCACCCAGGACGACGGTGCGTGCGCTCAACTCGGTCCTCAAACCATCTCTTTCTTCCTTTTTCAGTTCGGGAAAACAAAACAAAATTGTTTGCAGTCACTGCGCGTTTAGACGGCCTAACCGCGAACCGAGGCAGGTTCCCGGGCCGTCCCCGCAGCGGGCAGCGCAGGACAGGCGGGGTGGGGGTGAGGCCATAAAACGGGGGGCCGCCGCCCGCGGTGGGGTCCGCACGAACCCTAAAAAATCCACCCCGACCCGGTGCCTCGATTGGGCTGGCGCTGCCTGCGCCTTCGTTGGCGTAATCCGAGGTGAGACTAGGCCCACGGAGGGCGTGTGTTTGTGGGGCTCCCTCCCGTGCCCACATCACCCCTGCCCCGGCCTGAGCGACGAGACCCCCGCCTGAGCCCGGTTTTTATGGAACTCTAAACCGCCAGGAAATGGGCGTTTCCATTGCGGATGCCAAACACTTAAAGGTTAACTCCCTGACGTGCCCATTATTAGACAGACTACAATAAATATGTCGGAGGGAAAAACACTGGCCTTTCCCCCCCACCCCCAAAACCCCACCCCAGGGACCCCGACACCTGGCAGAAGGAAAACGGTCGCAGGTTTTCTGAATTAGTCCAGCCGCTGGCTGCCTGCTGAGCTGAGCCTGCTGCCCCTTTCTGTCCCGGGGACAGGTGGCTGGACCTTGGCAAGGGCAGGGCTGCCACCAGCTGTCTGCTGGGCCGTCCTCGCGGACGCGGAGTCCCAGGGCAGCTGGGGACCTGAGAAGGGACGTGTGCCCTGAAGGTCGTTTCTTGGCAAAACTGTATAAAGCTAGAGCGTGTCCTGGGTTACATCAAAGTAAGAGAGACGTTTTAGAAACTTCCTTCAGACGTGGTTAGTTTTCATTGTTTCTTCCTAAAGTGTGAGTGGCAACTCGCAGAATGCCGTGTCTTCCCTCACAGCCCTCATACAAACACGTTTTCCTCCCCATCATTTTGGTGGGACCCAGACAGTCCCCCTAGGGACAGGACAGGGGATCGAGGTGGCACAAGACTGTGTCGGAGTCGGCGTGTTTGTGCGCCGTCCCCAGGCGTGAGCCTGAGGCCTCCTCTTCACGTGTGTTTTTTCCAAACACAAGAGTCACAGCACACGCTTCAAGCGTGAAGCACGGTTCCCGGCCGCCTGGCTAGGGGTGGATTTCAGCGGCCCTGGAGTAAATGTCACACCATCTTATCTCGGTACCAACTGTTCCGGGCCACTGTCCCTTACCGGGGGTCAGTCACTTAGCAAGCTCCAACAGGAAGGTCTGATAGTGGCCACACGCTCGCCTGTCCACTTACGTAAATATGTTTTACAAGGCCTGTGACCCCATGAGTCAATGTCGCCACAATACAAACTGCTTTTTTAATTACTGATGCACCGTACCACACCGAAGAATTATTATATACATTTGTGCACATCACTCAATTTTATAGGACAATACATTGATTATAAACATGTATTGTCAATAATTATAACCTTCATTTAGAGTTGGGGGGGATACTTTAGGCCCTTTTACTTGCCTGATACCTGCCTCTTGATATCAAGCCCAGAAAAGAAATGAGCTCAGATTGGTGAAGAACTGTTTTATTAAATTTATTGAGGTAACATTGGTCAATAACACTATGTAATTTTGAGGTGTACCAGATTATAACTCGGCATCTGTGCACGCTATTGCATGCTCACCACCCAAGTCTAGTTCCCTTCCCCTGCCATGTGCTCGACCCCTTCGTCCACTTCGCCCTCCTCCGACCCCAACCCCCTCCCCCAACTCTGATGCATGCTCTGCGGTGCCACATAGCAGTGGGGCTGCTAACTCCCTGCAACTCCCAGTCACATGACTGCCCGCCGGATCAGAGACAAGTGTTCCTCAAAATCAACGTTGCTCCTTATTTAGATTTCAAGTCATTTACTCGAAACTTAGAGGGTTTCACCCATGAAGGATGTCATCTGCGGTGGTGGCTGTGCTTGGCCAGCCTGCGGAACCCTGCGTAGCCCTGTCATACACCGACAACGTCGTAAGGGCACCCCGATCACATGATTCTCCCCCTGCAGCCCCAGGCCCGCCGGTGAGGCTGGTGTTCCCGGAAGTGAGGCTGTCGTCGGTGCGCATCGTGTGGCAGCCCCCGGAAGAGCCCAACGGCGTTATTCTGGGTAAGGGGGCCGCAGTGATCAAAACGGGCGCAGCCCACAGAGAAGTAACCATTAGAAATGACAATTTATTAGACGTCTAAGAGGTGAAGAAGCATCCTGCCCACAGCAGCCCAGCGTCCTTTGAATGGAGCGGGGTGGGCCCCACCACGTTGTGAGCTGGGCACCCTGGCTTCTGGGCAGGTGGAGAACCCACTGCGTTCACTCGCGGTCCCCAGTGACACCGCCGTGGCTGGGCCTCCCTCCGCTCCAAAGCACCCGGGCTGCTGTGACACGTCCTGGGAAACCAGCGGCTGGCTCTCGTGGGAGAGGCGGACCCCGCCTTTGCTCCCGAGTCCCCGGCTGCATCTTTTTCTGCTGCGGGGCTGGCACCTCCTGCCTTGGAGAAGTCGCGGCGTGAATTGTGTGCCGTGGGTCCCGGGGAAGGTGTTCACTTTTAATTTTTCATTCGGAGGAGAAGCTCCGATAACAATGATGAAAGCCTTCATTTTTCTTACTTCCCTAAAGGCAACGACGTTTATTTTTTAAAAATCATCAGTTTCTTTATCTAGTCCTCCTTCCACCACGACAGATTAAGAGCCTTCTCTGTGCCAGGCATCGTGCAAACGGTGGGAAGTAAGCAGTGGGTGGGATGCACCATCCTCGGGACGCCCACGGTGCTGTCAGGGCGACACGTCCCGACACGGGTGACAGGTGACGCCGGAGATTCCCCTGGATTCCCTGCCAGCAGCTCCTGGCGAGGGCTCCTGGGGGACGGGTGTTTTGGATAAGAAGCTTCCAGAGCCTCAGAGGACAGGGAGAGGGCCACACCCTCCGCCAGAACAGCGGGCCCCTTCCCGAGAGGGCGTAGACTGACCCACGACTGGAGACGTGGCCGGGCCGGGCTGGGGCCCGCCAGGGATGCCCCGCAGGCCGGGAGGAAGTGGCCCGCAGGCCCCAGCTTTTCAGGTTGGGCATTTAAAAGGCAGGGCGCCCGGCGTGGTGTGTTCGCAGACCCAGGTCAGCACGCAGTGTGGTGTTCAGCTGATCCTAGCCCACAGCAGACCCCAGCACGTCAGCTTGTGGGCCAGTGACTTACAGGAAGGTCGTGAGCCTGAACTTACAAACGGATAGTTAAGTTTGAAAATCCGCTGGAGCCACCCAAAGACTCTGAGCAGCAAAGTGATGTGATCGGGTGTGTCTTTGAGGTGACGGCTGGCAGCCTCGAGAGGGGGACACACAAAGGCACATAGGCACTAAGTTCTCGCTTTACTGAGACGGGGCCTGGGGCCGCCTGAGTCGTCCGCGCCAGGAGGCTGTGGCCGACTTCCGTGTGGCTCTGCCTCTGTGGGTCCCTGGGGCTGTGACATAGAAGAGTTTCTGCCGTGAGCGCAGTGCGTCTGCATTAGGTGGCCTCTGGGACTGCAGGCTCCCGCTACTGCAGTCACAAGGAGCCACCAGAGAGGCCTCTCACATGTGCGCGTTTCAGACGGTCCCACTGAGATGTGGCCGCGTCTCAGGCCCCGCACCGTGAGCCCCAGCCCGGGGCAGGCGGGAAGTGTCAGGATCCCCCCCGCAGCCCACGCACAGGCAGAGCCTGCCCTCTGCCCTCAGCACCGCGCCCCGGCTGCAGCCTCTTCTGGAAGAAGTGGGGCTGACTATCCGATTACCCAGGGGACGCACCTGCACGAAGCAGAAACCGTTTTTAGGGCTCAGAATGTGGAGTTCCGGCCTGTCACTGATAAACGGGAGTCCAGGAGCACAGGGTCTCCCCACCTGCCCGGGAAGGAGGCCCTGCCCGGCCTGGGCCTGCAG
>NW_006431919.1:21211138-21225276 GCF_000325575.1 Pteropus alecto | reverse complement strand
GACCCCGCGGCCCTCTGCGCTGTGCTGGCGGGAGCGTCTGGTGAGCAGGCTCCGACGGCGGACTCCGCGGGAGGTGGGTAGCAGGAAAGTGCGCGTTCGCTGAGTTTTTCTCTGACGCACGGAGGTGTGCCTCGGTTCCGTTGCCATGGCTTCGAGCTAATCACCCTCGGTCTGTCTTCCTCGCACACCTCGGGAGGGTCTGCCTGAAGCAGCACCTGCCTGGTCCTCTGCCAGGTGGGTGGCATCTCCTGCGTCCTCTCTCCTTGGCTTGCGGCTGGCTGTGTCCTCACATGGCCCTCCCGCCCCCCGTGCGTGTCTGTGTCCTGTCTTCTCATGGGGACACCAGTCATAATGGATTAGGGCGCAGCCCGATGACCTCATTTTACCTTAACCCCCTTTACAGACAGTGTCCTCAGATGTATTTGTCACGTCCTGAGGTGCTCAGGTTGGCACATGAATGGGGGGGACGCACAGTTCGGTCCGTACGTGTCCTTGGACCACTTCTCTCTTGGGGACGCACCATTCCTTACCGGCCTCTGCCGGCTCTTTCCACACTGACACGTCGTGAGTGCCAAGCGACTGAGCTTCCCGCGCCTGAGCCCAGGGTGCGGGCTGGAGGCCGGCTCTCCGGTTTAGGGCCAGGTCCTTCAGCTCGGTGAGCATCAACCAGCATGACCACTGAGAATGTCAGCGGTCGTCGGTGGCAGAAGGTCCCCTTTTCTCTTTGGTTGCACTGATTTTCACGAAACCCTTAAATCTCCCGTCGTCAGACCCGTTTCTTTTCACCGTGGGTCGTCACACCCAGGCTTCCTCACCGGCCGCCGTGGTCTGCGGACCGGCTCTGCCCTCCCCACCCTGGACTCGAGGTGCCGGGCGCGAGACCCAGCCGGCAAGTGCTCGCTGGGCTCCGTGTCCACACGGGACGTCGTGGGGTCGGCACCTTCAGGTTGCAGAGGGTGGGACAGCGAAAGACCAAGCAGCACCGGAGCTCGCGTCCCTCAGGACTGGCCAGAGCAGCAGTTTTCGGGAGGCTTCTCTGACAGCCCCGAGCGGCCCGCCTCCCCCCGCCCTGAGCTCCCCGGTGGTCTGGGCAGCCGTTGGCGTGGCGTGAATCACGGCCGCCTGCTTTAGTCTCCCCTGCACTGGGAGCACGGCCTTGCAGACAGGCCGGGTGGCAGAGCAGGGCAGCGTGGGGATGCGGCAGCCACGCTGCCGGTCCCGCCCTGGGCCGCCTGAGTCTACACGTGCCATGCAGCCCTCCCGGGCCTCGACGTCCCGTCTCTCAGAAGCGAATAGCAGGGCGCCCCCTCCCAGGGTCGGGCGAGTTGTCCCCGAGAGCTTAGAGCGATGGCTGCACGTCGCCGTCGGAGCTCCGTGTTCCGCCATTTCTCTTGGGCCGACGCCTCTGTCACTGCCCAGCTCACCGCACCGCGGTGCCGCACCCCTCACCCTGCTTGCTGGGCCAGGGGCTCGTGGCGACAGGACAGGGAGAAAGGCCGGAAGGGCGGTCTGCAGCCAGGTCATGGGCTGCGCCTGGGCTGCAATGAGAGGTTCCGATTGTGATCTGTTGCCCCGGGGGTCATTGAAAATCACAAAAACCCAGGAAAGAGGAGGTGTTTGTAATTTTGAAAGGCCGAGCATTCCAGCCACGGCAGACTGATGCCGAGCACGAGTTTGCCGTGTCTGCCGATAATGCAGAAAACCCCCCGCCCGAGCTGCTTTTGTTGTCACGGCAGGCGGTTGTAATCGTGACGAATGTTGTCTGGGTAACCTGTCACCTGGATATTATTATAGCTTGCACACCAAATTGCAGATGCTGTAAGAAGGATGGGAAAACAGTTTCTAAAGATTCAGATCGGAGTTCACGGGAGAGGGAGGGAAACATGCTTTTGCAAGACTCGCTTCACACCCAGAGACCTTGAGTCACCCTCCCCACCATGGCTCCGGGCCTCCGAGCCATAAACACATAAACAGCGCTGCAGCCGCTGCCCGTGTGATCCGTATCGAAGCATGTTCCTGCATTTCCAAAAGAGATTAACAGCACGGAACACCGGCTGGTGCCTACAGGAAAACACTTGCTTATTTGCGTAAATATTTTACTTTGGAGCGCTTTTAGCGTTTAGAGCTTTCCCCTGGGGGTGCGGCGGGAGCCCCCTCCGACAGGTTCGGCCGGCCCTCCCTCCCTCGCTCGCCAGCGACTCCCTTACATGCTGTTCAGCCGCAGTGAGCGAAGCCTGTGCTTTGGAAACACACAGTGTGCCTGCCAGACCTGCCGGAGTCTCCACCTGTACCTGCCGACAGGCGCTGACATCCGCCCTGGTTATCACAGCAGGCTCTGCCGGGAGGAAGGGTCCGCTGCATGTGCCCCCCCACCCCCCACCCCCCGTTTGCAGACGCAGATTTGATCCACCTTTGCATCGTCTGCTCCCCGCCCTCAGACGGATGAGCCGTAAAACCAGCAAGCTCTCGGCCTCTGGCCTGGGCTGACGCAGGCCTCCCGGGGCGCCTCAGCGGCCGCGGGTTCTCCAAACATCAAGTGGGTACTGGTGGGCTGTCACCACTCACAGCCACTGGTGGCAGCTGCTGAGGGCGTCAGGCAGCACCGTGCTGGTGGCCTTGGCTGCGGGGACCTGGGCACCAGGGCCCCGGTGACGTGTCACTGGCAGGCGACTCTCTGACCCACGTGCCCAGGAAGCACACTGTCCATAAAAGGCAGCAGCCACCTGCCTCAGGTCGATGTCGCGCTCCCGGCCTCCTCTGGTGGCCCGTGTCACCCTGGTTCACCCATAACTTGAAGGACCGGCTGCTCGCGGCCCGCGGGCCACACGCCCGTCCTGCCGTCGATCCGGCTTCTGCATCCTGTCCTCGCACGGCAGTCCCCTGACCGTGCCACGCCGGGCGTCAGCACGCCGCGCTGCCCTCCCTGCCACCGCGATCACGTGACTAGTTTTCCACCGTTTTCCGCCGTGCTCCAGGAAGGCGGGAACTCGAGCGCAGCGGCTGCTCTTTGCCTTTTGTGGGTAGAAAACCCTCTTTTTTCTTGTCCAGCGAGTCTAGGACGTTTAAAAACAGGGCAAGGTAAGGCATAAGCGTTAATCTTTACGTTGCACAGAGCACAGAACAGGGACGGAAGGACGGGCTCTTATTTTAAGGCAGATAAAAGGAGGTACAAATGTGAGCCACAGGCTGCGGCCTTTGCCCCCGGTGGCCAAGGGCGGGAACTGGGCCAGAGGAGACAGCAGCCCAGGCCCCTGCAGGTGGCCACAGATGCCACCGTGCCTTGCAGTTTGCACACAGTACCTCACGGCTGTATGACGTGGGTGTCGTCACGTCCGTGTCACAGTGGCGGAAGCCAGGCCAGGGGAGCCCATCCTGCTGCCAGTGACCTCTGCCCCATGGGGCGCTCACACGGCAGGTCCGTGCAGGGGACGTCACAGTCTTTGAAATGGAGGTTTCTGGAGAGAAAAAATGTTTTCCAGAGGTGGCAAGGGATAGAATGAAAAACTTGTATTTACAGTAAAATCACTTTAGTTTCAAATTCAAATGCATAGAAAAGAGGCCCTGAGGTAGCAGCCGTGCCCGCTGGACGGTGAGGCGGTCGTCTCGTAGGTGCAGAGTCTGCCCAGCTCCCCGCAGCCCTCCCCAGTGTGCCTGCAGCTGAGCCCGAGGGCTCCATCTGCCCCTGGACGTGGGGATGTGGCCGTCGGCCAGCAGCAGGCGTTGGGGACGACAGTGCAGCCCCCTCCACGTCTGCAGAGTGTCCAGCGGTGTGGGGCCTCTGTGCCCGGAGGGTTCTGTGTCACAGCCTCTGCCAGCCGCCTGCCCTGCCGCCCCCTCCTGCTGCCCGGTCGCCTCCCTCGTGAGCTCCTCACTCGGCTGACTTGGAGTCACCTCCCTCGTAACTGAATCTTCACACAGGCTGACTTGGGGTCACCTCCCTCATGAGCTCCTCACTCGGGCTGACTTGGGGTGACTGGAAGCCTCAGGCCTGAGGCAGCAGTGTTCAGAGGCTGGGGTGTCGGGTGTGGGGCTGGGCCCCCGGCCTCGCTCCAGGCCCTGCCCCTGCTTAGCTTGCCTCCCTGCTCATCTGCCAGGCTGGCCAGCGGTGACCCAGGGCAGCCCTACCCATGACGCCCCGTGCCACTTCCTGTCCTGGGGTGCACGCCACCCTTCCTCAGTGAGGCCTCATGCGTGTCCACCCCTCCACCTGACTTAATGGCCTTGGCTCCGGGCCCTGGAGCCAATCGCTCCAGGCCCTGCCCCTGCTTAGCTTGCCTCCCTGCTCATCTGCCAGGCTGGCCAGCGGTGACCCAGGGCAGCCCTACCCATGACGCCCCGTGCCACTTCCTGTCCTGGGGTGCACGCCACCCTTCCTCAGTGAGGCCTCATGCGTGTCCACCCCTCCACCTGACTTAATGGCCTTGGCTCCGGGCCCTGCTGCGGGGGACTTGGAGCCACCTCGCCTGAACCTGCCAGTGTTCCAGGCCCATTAATGGGGCCCCCTTAATCGTTAGCCCTCTTACTAAGTGGGGGCCAGCTGTGTTCACCCTCCACAGCCAGAGATGAGACTCCGAGTGCCGTCCGGGCCAGGGGCTCCCGACATCCTGCTCTGTGGCCCGGTCAAGTCTAAAGACACGTGGCACACACCGTGCAGCGCAGGGAGGCGGCACGTGGCGCACACCGTGCAGCGCGGGGAGGCGGCACGTGGCACACACCGTCCAGCACAGGGAGGCGGCACAGGCCGGATCAAGTCTAAAGACACGTGGCACACACCGTCCAGCGCGGGGAGGCGGCACAGGCCCGTAGGGAACGGGAGGAGCGAGGTCAGAGCCCCAGCGAGGCATGGGCGAGGTCAGAGGTCACTCCGGGGCTCTGCGGGGTATGGGGGGCACAGCGGCTAGGGGTGGGGCCATCAGTGCAGAGTGGGCCCAGGCCAGCAAGGCCAGGAGAGAGGACTTTTAAAGAGAGACCAATTCCCATTAATCCCCAAATTCTGCGATTCACAAAGACACGCCTTTGAACAAAATTCTGATCCGTCACTGGATTTTTGCCACAGACTGACAGGGGTCAGGGTGCCAGGAAGGCTCACGCGCATTGCGTGGTGGCAGCCAGGCCTCTGGTGTCACGGGTGCTGGAAGGACACGTTCCGTCAGGCCCTCTCTGCCTCTCCCTGCCACCTCAGGGGGAGGCACAGCTGTCACTCTGCAGAGAAGGAACCAGCGTGGCTTCGTCCCACCCAGGAAGTCAGCGTGCGCGCAGACAGGCCCCAGACGTGCACACGTGTCTGTTTGCAGTGCAAACTTACATCCCCCAAAAATGAAAGGCCACAGTCAGAGACGGCAGCACGTTTTCGAGATCTGTAAGAATAGCAATTCCGGGACCACTAGTTCAGGCGGAAGCCCAAAGGGTGCTCCGATTAGGAGACGAAGGTGAGGGGTGTTCGTGAGAAGGGGAAGGGGACAGTGACGTCCACGTAAGGAAGGCAGACAGCGCAAGGCAGTGACACTAACTGGTGCAGGTAACGTAGCGACGCTGACTCCAAACCACGCTTTCGTCAGTCCCGCAGTCATAACCGCTTTATTATCTTTGTCAGCAGTTCTCTGGGACCTAATTTTGCCCTCAGCCCAGTCCAGAGGTTATTTGTTCCTGTTTTAACATCCAGAGGTCTGAGGCACAAGACGGGCCAGGCGGTCCCTTTGGGGTGGCCGCTCCGGCTCCATTTTAAAGTGGCTCCGTTCGTATTAATTTTTTACAGTTAGTTTCTGCTTTTGGGGGAGGACCGGCATCTTTCCACCACCGGGAGTATTATTCAGATGGCTAAACTCACCTGCCGCGGGTCGTCCCTCACTGCTGAGGTTTTCACAGGGTCATATTCGACCCTGTTCTCATCAGCAGCGCCGGTGTCTGCCGGAGTAGCCTCGGTGCTTGATTATGAAGTTCAGTTTGTCTTTGCAAAATATCTTTCCTTCATGTCTGTCTTTAGTTCGAGAATGTGCTATGACGATGACATTGGTACTAGGCACAGACTGAATTTCCTCCAGCCGTCAGGTGGGAAGTAGAGCTCGTTACCCGCCCCTGGCTGGCCCGGTCCTGTGAGGTCTGGGTCAGCGTCTATCCGGAGGGCGTCCGCAGCAGGACAGCACAGCCCTGAGATGCAGCAGCTCCACCCCGCTTCGCCTGGCCTGCGCCCCGCCTCACATCCTCAGGATGGGCATCACGCTTCACCCTCAGGCCCACTCCAACAGCGTAAAAATAATAATACGGCTCCTGAAAGCCACGCGAGAGCGTTGACTGACCACTTTCCCAGCCGCGCTGAGTGTCCGAGCTGGAGTTCGGAGTTGGCAGGTCAGGTAACAGAGATGGAGAGGTGTTTAGAAGGGCAGAGGCTCAAACTAAGATAACGTAGCCGATGCCAGAGAAGGTGGAGGTGGGCAGGGGCAGGGTGCTGGGTCCCCCCCGCTCGTCGCGAGCAGTGGATGCTGTCGAAAGACCAGAGGGTTGAGTAGGTGGCCCACACGGCACTCTCAGGCTTAGGTCCTAGAAGGGCCGAGGCCAGGTCAGACCCTCAGAAGGATCAGATGGGAAAGCCGGCATCTGGCAGAGCGAGTGCCGGCCACACAGGTGTTGGCGTGCGGAGCCAGGTGGGGCAGCGGGCGCCACAGCTGCAGGGAGCTTCTGGCACTTCCACGATCACTTCTCAGATCCCACCAGCAGGCCACCCACCTCGGCAGCGGGGGCTGGGGGGCTTGGGGACAGGTGGAGGGAAACTCACCTTAAACTATCCTGCACCGTGTACTATTTTTTGAGCCACACGAATATGATACAGTTGAAAAGGTAACAATGAAACGTGTTAGTGCCGTGTTTTTAAAAAGGCAGCTTAAGCCCAGAAGTTTTCCAAGATGAGTGTTAATTCGATGACGAGAGATGTGGTCCCAGTCGGGGGCAGCGGCGGAGAGGCCGGACTACGAGTGCTTCTGTCTCCAGGGAAGCTGGGGTGACACACGCCACCCCATGCGTAGCCCGCCCTGTGCCCGCTCGTGGGGCACAGGCTCACACCTCGCCCGGCATCAGGCACCCCGAGACTGCCAGGGTCGGTGCCTGGGTGAGGCCCAGAGGCCCCAGAGTGAGATCCAGTGGAGGTGGTGACGCAGAGGCCTCCGGGACACCAGGCGGAGGAGAGGGGCTGCCCGGGGAGCAGCCGTGCAGGCGGAGGCCTGCTTAGTGTGACACCCCGGAACGTCCCTGCACTGACTGCTCTGCCTGCACCAGGCGCTGCGGACCCCACCCCATGGGCCACCAGCAGCCTTCGCGGGGACGCGTCCCCGTCGTCCCCAGCAGCTAGTCTGGCAGATTCCGAGAGGGCACAGTCACACAGCAAAGCCTCGGCCGAGCCTGGACTGTGACCGGGGTGTTGTGGGGCCAGGGGAGGGGGAGGACGGGGAGTGGAGCCATGCCAGGGAGCTGGGCGTTGCGGGCACACGGGGCGATGGCAGGGAGGGCCGCCCAGGCCGCACTGCGGGAGCGGGCACTGTCGAGACCTTTCTAGGATGGGCACTGCCCTCGGCCCAGGTGAGGGCAGGGCCGGTGGCGGGAGGGGTGGGGGCAGAGGAGGCCTGGGCAGCAGCTCTGCGCCCCGCAGCGCTCACTGTTCCCGGGCACTCTCGGCGTGCCAGGGGCCGCAGGGAGCATGGACCGCTGTCACCTCGTGCCGTGAAGGAGGAGACGGAAGCCGGCGTCGTGGGGGCCGAGCGCTCGGAGCCCCAGCCGTCACGGCAGTGGCCTCTCGCTCCGCGGCACCGTCCGCCCCTCAGAGTCAAGGAGGTTGGAACAGCGAGGAGGCAGTGGGCGTTTGGTTCCAGCCCAGCCGTGACTGCGGTGGGGGGCGGGATGCTCCCTGGGGGCCGGAAGGAGTGACCGACCGGGGCCCTCCGTGTCCCCACCCACAGGGTACCAGGTGGCCTACCGCCTGGCCAGCAGCAGCCCCAACACGTTCACCACGGTGGAGGTCGGCGCCACCGTCAGGCAGTTCACGGCCACCGAGCTGGCCCCAGAATCCGCGTACATCTTCAGGTTGTCCGCCAAGACGAGGCAGGGCTGGGGGGAGCCGCTGGAGGCCACCGTCATCACCACCGAGAAGAGAGGTGAGACCTTGAGACCACGGTCTGGGTGCGGCCGGTCGGGGAGGACCGAAGGGCTGGGCTGGGAGCCGTGAACTTGGCGGCAGGAGGCTTTGGTCAGGCCCTCGTGGCCTGCACAGCAGGGGCTGGGGCCCTGGGCGTTCACCGAGCCGCCGAGCCGTACCTGGAGCGGGCACGTTCCCGGGCGAGTCTGCATCGTCCCACGTGCTGCTCACACCTGCTCAGACAGGCATGACTGGCCAGGTGAAGACAGACGCAGCTCAGGGCTGTGTCACGGCCCAGGGACACAGTTGTCATGTCAGAGGGCAAGCTCCCCGTGGCAGGCGCTGGTCTGGAGCTCAGAGCCACACGCCCGTGGAGCAGGTGCTCCATCCGCTTGTTCCCAGCCTCAGAGGAGCCGTCCGTGGATGCCCCTGCCCGAGCACTGGGCGAGCACTGGGCCTGCGTTGCCTTGGGCCATCCTCACCGAAGCCCAGGAACGTGGTGCGAGCCCCACGTCCACACGCGGGGACGCTGTGCCCCAGACGGGCTGCGGGACACACAGTGGTGGGGCCGAGGTCTGCCACCCCAATGGGAACCCCACCAGTCCTCCCACAGGCCTGCTGCGGGGCTGGTCTTGGGTGCTCCCAGCCTCGCCCTGGAATTGGCTCCCCCCATCCCGGGGTCGTGCCAGCTTTGGCCCCAAGTCCAGGTTCTGAGGTCATGGCCAGACCCGCAGATCCTGGGGACAATGACGACTGGCAGGAGGTTGCAGGCATAGCTGATGGTCACCAAGTGATCTGAGGCAGAGTCCTCGCCTCCCATTCTCTGTGCCCTGCTGCCGGCCTGGTGGCATTTGTGCAAAGCACTCAGCAATGCGGGGCCCCCGAGGGCGCTGTGTGCATCGGCCACCAGAGCTGGCACAGCGCAGGTGCTCACTGACCGTCAGCTGCTGTGTCTGTCTTTGGGGTCACGTTATTGCAAGTGCCAGTCGGCCATTTTGGGGAGCATGGGAAGCGGCCCAGAGCGCCTGAGACACAGTCTGCAGGGCCGAGCCAGGTCCAGAGGCGGCAGCGGGCATGGCGGGGCCAGCTGCCTGCTGGCTGTTTTCGAGGCACCGCCCCGACCGCCCCGTCCTCAGTTCTCACGGAGAGTGTGCTGAGGTTTCGCAGACGAGGACATGGAGGCCCTGTCAGGGGACGTGACGCTCCCACGGCAGAGTGGCCCTCGGTGGCCAACCCCAAGGTGAAGGGCGGGGACCCTCAGAGCAGAGCGAGGCAGCGCTTCGGAGCAGGCACATGTGGGAGGAGGTGGCATCCAGGTGCGTGTCCAGGCCAGCGCTGGACGGCAGGCCTTTCGGTCCCCGTGCAGTGACTGCCGGTGACACGAGCGAGTCAGCGCTTCACACGGCCGTTTTCGGTGACCAGTCACGATCCGTGTCAGGCCCAAAGGAACAGCGCCCGTCTGTCCTGCTGCCTGAATTTCTGGATCAAGCCCAGATGGCCCTAAGCCCCCGGCCTGGCCCTGCCACCTCTCTCCAAGTGTCCTCCGTCCCCACGCCCCGTCCTCTGCCCCACCTGCCAGGGCCTCCAGTCCTGTCCGTGGCTCAGGGGCAGGGAGCCCAGCTCGCTCTCCCAGGTGCCGGCATGTCCGGGAGGGAGGCCTCGGACGGGGACGGGGGCCGTGGCGGGGGCGGGCGGAGATGGGCGGCCGTGCGTGCCCACGGAAGGGAGCGCTGACCAGGGTAGGTCCAGGAGCTCGGCGGCCCCTCACCACGGACGGCAGGCCAGCCACTGCTGCAGCGTCACTGCCCCACGGTCTAATCAGAATCGAGTCATCATGACACACGATTAAACAATTATTTCTCTCCCGTGGAGCTTCTCTGCTGAAATCGATGAAGCGAGACTCAGGGACAGGCCGACGATCCACACGCCTGGGCAGGCCCTGGCCGTGTCCCTGCACCCCAGTCCCGGCACTGCCAGACAGAGGTCCAGGGACGGCCAGAGGAGCCCACGCCCCAGGGGAGGATGGAGCGTGATGCCTGCCGCTGTCCAGCCTCGAGTTCACATCCAGAGATAGGAACTCAGAGTCAAAGCTGCTCCGAGCCCAAAATCAGAACGAAAGCCTGTGCAAAGGGACCTGTGGGGCCCGGGGAGGCCAAGTGCCATCGAGACCCCTCCCCGGGGGGCCAGGTGCCATCGAGACCCCTGCCTGATGGCGTGGCGGTCAGGAACGCATGCTGGCCGGGTCATGCTGTCCATCTGTCTCTGCCCGGAGGGCGGCTCGTTCTGGCAGCAAGCGGGGGTCTCCAGTCACACCCCAGGGAGACCAGGGGTCACCTTCAGATTGTCTGACCCACACGGCCAACAGCACGGTGTCAGCCAGCACCGTGGTCACTTTCCGCTGGAGCCTCCCCGGGGACAGCAGCCTCTCACGTGTCCCTCGTCTGTCCTTGTTTGGTTGCAGAGCGGCCGGCGCCCCCCAGAGAGCTGCTGGTGCCCCAGGCAGAAGTGACCGCCCGCAGCCTCCGGCTCCAGTGGGTGCCGGGCAGCGACGGGGCCTCCCCGATCCGGTACTTCACCGTGCAGGTGCGAGAGCTGCCCGGGGGACAGTGGCAGACCTACTCCTCGTCCGTCAGCCACGGGGCCACAGCCTGCACAGTCGAAAGGTACCAGGCACGCCGGGGGACCCAAGTCTGGGAACCGGGGCCCCGCCCCCAGGGGCCCCCCAGCCCTCAGCCGGCTCCCGCCCACAGGGTTGGAGTCTGAGGGCGCATGCCTCTTCTTCCATCGATACCCCATGTATCAGGGACCAACGGTTCCAGGGCCCCCCCAGCCTCTTCCCCAGGTCTGTCCTGCAGACAGACTGCACAGCTGGCTGGCACACCCCAGGCCCCAGGCTGACAAGGCAGGGGTGACAGGGACAGTGGGCCTGGCAGTGTGGGCTCTGGCGTCCTGACCCTTAAGAGGCAGATGCTGTGTGGGACGGAGCCTGGCCTGGGAGGAGCACCGTGGGGAGGAGCCTGGCCTGGGGAGGAGCCTGGCCTGGGAGGAGCCTGGCCTGGGGAGGAGCACCGTGTGGGGAGGAGCCTGGCCTGGGAGGAGCACCGTGTGGGGAGGAGCACCGTGTGGGGAGGAGCACTGTGGGCGGAGGAGCACCGTGAGGTGGGGAGGAGCCTGGCCTGGGGAGGAGCACCGTGCGGGGAGGAGCACCGTGTGGGGAGGGTGGGCCTGGCCTGCAGATGTCCTCGCAGGTGCCACCCAGGGGAGACTTCCCTTCTCTCTGTGCTCTCTATTCGGGTCAGCAAGGCAGACTCCACCTCTCCCTGTCACTCACCGATGGTTGGCAAGTGGCAGGTGTCCCGGCCACACCAGACGAGGACCCAGCGCTGTGGAGTTGCTTGGTGGACTTGGAGGACGAGGGAAGGGCCCACGCTGACATCACAGTGGCACTTGCGTGCGCTCTGTCGTGTGGCCGGCCGCAGTCTGGTCCTCTTCCTGGCAGCGGGGAGGCTGGGAGGCGTGTCAGCTGCAGATCTGAGCATCTGTGGGCGGGTCCAAGACGTGGCCTTGGGCTGTGTCCCCACTGAACCTCTCACCAGGCTCTGCTTTCAGTCACGTGCTCTCAGGCCCATGCTGCGGGGGGCGGGGAGAGGCTTCTGAGTGGAGCCTCCCACCGGGGATGCTGGACGCCTCACCAGCACCTCGCAGGAGGAGGCTGGAGGCCGAGAACGCAGCCCCCAGGCTGTCGGGATTCCTCTCCCTCAGCCTCGGCACCACGCAGGGCCCGCCGTGCCAGGCTCCGTGCTGGGAAACTCTGCATGTGTCATCAGCTCGTTGAATCCCTATGATGGCCCCGTGACGACCGGAAAGTCATCGTCCCCATCCCCCATCACACAGATGAGAATCGAGGCTCAGAAGACAGCGACTGGCCAGCAGGGGGCGTGAGCAGGCCCTCCCCGGGTGTCCGGTGCTCCTCCAGGGCAAGGCCACTGCTCAGCACCCACACCCCTGAGCCTGGGTGGGAAGACGCAGGTCCCGGGCTCCTGGGGCCCCCAGCACACCTCAGGCTTTGGAATCGGGGGCCAGGGTTGGAGTGTGGCTTTGTCATTGTCTCCTAGACGTGACAACAGCAGGGTTTAGAGAGAAGAGGACCTTTCTGTCCCTGGTTTGGGGACAGGAGCGTGCTGCGCCCAGGCGTGCATAGCAGCGGGGCCTCAGGGAACACAGGGTTAGAAGCCAGCACCGTTGTCTCGGGTCTGCTGCTCGCCGGGTGCCGGGTGCTGGGTGGCGGGCGGCGGGCGGCTGACTTGAGGGTTCCTGCGTGTCTCCTCGTCACTGGCCTTCGGGTCTTTGCGTGGGTGGGAGATAACACAGAGCTCCCACAGCACCCCAGCCCTGGGGCAGTGGTGGCCACTGGTGTGGTATTGTCACCGTCCCTGCCTGTGTGTCAAGCATGTATCCTGACTGGACACCGTGAGCGGCGCCCGGCAGCTCACACCATCTCCCCGCGTCTGCTCTGCCCCCAGACACGGGGTCCCCTGAGGAGATGGCCTTCACGGCCAGTTACAGGCCAGGAAGGAGGCAGCTCCTCAGCTTAGAGCTTCAGCTGTCTGGGACCCCAAAGAAAGACCTGGGCACAGCGGCCCCTTCTGTCGCATAAGCCAGGTGGCTCTTAGCTCCACCTGAGAAAGGGGGGCGGATGGTCCCCAAGCACAGGCACTGTTTCCGGCAGAACCAGACTCACTGCCTGGCCTCCGGCTGACTGGACGGCACGTGCCCGGATACGTGCGCTGACGAGCTGAGTTTGAAAGCCAGTGCGGCGACCACACCTGTGATTACAGACCTCGTGGGAGGAGGTGGGGCCGCGATGCTCACCTGGGCTGGTTTCCGCAGTGACCTGGTCACAGCGGCCTGTGGGGCCTTCGTTGCTGTCGCCGTCATGGCTGCCCTCATCATCTCAGTGCTGCACAGTGTTCTGCCATCTTCGGAATGGTTCCCACATGTCGCTCCCCGTGAAGCCCTCACGGCTCTGCGGAGGTGCAGGCCAGGCCCCCGGCGCGTCTCACGGACGAGGGAGCTGGGGCAGAGATGGCTTCGGTGGTGACTGTGCCGTGGCACGGCTTCTCCGGCAGGAACCGAGGACCCTTGGACTCCTTGCGTCTCTAACGATCCCTGGGCCGCAGCTCAGAGCTCCGTGGTCACAAACTGTCACACCGCTAATTTACGAGGGTCTGTGAGGTGGTGAAAAACGGTCTGTTACCACCTAAACCCCAAGCTCTCGGCCTCGGAACAGCCCACTCCGTGACCTTGCTAAGCCTCGGTGTTCTCGTCTGTGACAGACGGGGTGGGGGCGCAGTCCCGTCGTCCCTCTCAGCTCTGTGAGTCCAGGACTCACCGCAGGTGCTGACGGCAGCGAGCTGGCAGCCAGCTAACGAGGCAGCCCAGGACCGTCAGGCTCTGTCCCCAGGCCTGCCAGCGTGATGCCTACTCTCGACGCCACAGAGCCCGAGAGGCACAGCTCCCGGCCTGCAGAGGGGGGCACGCCCGTCACAGACTCCGTCCCCGAGCCTGGTGCGGCCCCGGGGGTCAGGTGAGCGTGGCCGGCGTGCCCAGTTTACGGAGCAGCCCCCGTCCGTGGCGTGGGGCGCTTGGCTCCCGAAGCGTGTGCTCGTGGACGTGGATGACACTGTGGACGTGGATGACACCGTGGACGCGAATGACTCTGCCCTCTGTCAGAGAGGCAGGAGGAGGAGAAAATGCCGCTGCCCTTGTGTCGTGGAGCCCCCCGAAGTCACAGACCTACGCGTGCCTGGGACCCGGTGTGCAGGGGAGGCCGCGCCGGGCCGGGAGTGGACCCTGCTGAGGCAGGACCGTTGTCCGTTTCCCGGTGGGCCAGAACCAGGACAGATGTTCCTGCAGCCGCCCACGGGGGACGCGTCGCGGAGGCCCCGGGGAGGCGGGGCTGGGGACGCTGCAGTCACCCTTCCTGTTAGCAGCCCTGACGGCCGTCTCGCTCGGG
>NW_006431919.1:21204201-21210448 GCF_000325575.1 Pteropus alecto | reverse complement strand
GTTACCCAAACATGTCCCTTTCCTGAATCTGGGATGTCATCGCAGAAGATTGGCTCACGCTTGCCAGTTTCTGCGTTTGGATGGCAGGGGGTTGGCAGGCAAGGGGAACCGGCTGTGACAGGGCTGGGGGACGCGCCGTGGGCATTGGGGCAGCCTCCAGGGGACGGGAAGAGGAAAGCAGCTTTCATCCACTGCCCGACATCTGCCGAGCTGTCAGAGCCACAAGGGAGGGTCGTGAAGTTGACCTTCACACCAGCCTCTGACGTGCGGGTGTCGGCGAAACAGGTGACCAGAGAGCGACTCTGAGACTAAGGGCCACTGGGGAGGGGCAGCAGGCTGGATCAGGGCTCCGGCTTGTCTGGCTGCAAAGCAGAGGCTTGAGCAGGGAGCGGCACTGGGGGAATTGAGTGGGGTCGGAGAGCGTTCCAGGGCGATTTGTTCCTGTGTCCATTCAGCCACAGAGAGAAGTGGGGCGTGCAGGAGACGCAGCGGGGACCCCGTGACTGTCGTCACCGCTCCCGGGCGATGCGCGGGCCGCCCCTCCCCTGCCTCTGAGCGGCTCCAGGCCTGTTCTCGTCAGGAAGAGGGCAGAGCCCGTGGCCCCCACAGGCCGCTCACCAGCCCGGCCTGCTGCCTGGACCGCCGCCCCCGTCACCTCGAGCTGGGCCGGTTCATCCAGCACCGACGGGCGCTCCCTGCACCCGCGGCGGATGGGAAACACAGGGCGTGGCATGGGGCCTCGAATCCCCTGACGTTCGGGGACAGCGAGGCACCAGACCTCGTGCGATGTCACCTGCGCAAACGTGGTCTAAGTACCACCCTAAGTAACACGCGTGACGGGCCATGCTGCGGGGCCTCGTGCGTCCACCCTCCCAGGGAGCTCCGGGAGGGGGCGCCATCCCCACTCGTCCATCCCCTCACAGACCCCCACGGGCAGCTCGCGGGTGCCAAGCCCTGTTCTGGGGGTGCAGCAGGGACTGAGGCCACTTGGCCCCAGGCTCCCGGAGTCCTGAGCCATGTGCAGAAGACCGACGGCCGTCAGGGACGCAAGCATCTGACGACAGACCGGGCAGAGGGAGACGACGGAGCAGCGTGTAGGGGACAGTGGCAGGCAGGCCCCCCTCAGTGGCAGGCAGCCGACTGAGGGTGGCGGCAGCGCCAGCCTGAGGCGCGGTGCGTGCTCGCTCCCGCCAGGTCCGCTTCTCCGCGCTCCGTCCGGTGACTGCCCCGCGCACGGGTGCTCTCGTCAGCCCAGACGAGGCTGAGGCCACACAGCCTGCCCCCGGTCCCCTGGGGCCGGACTTCAGAGCCGACGTCCCTGGCAGCCTCGCGGCTCTGCCTCTCGGTGAGAGAGGGAGCTGGCCGGGCAGACGCGCAGCCTCGCGGGCGAGGGGCCGGTCGCAGGAGACAGAACCACGGCCGTCACCAGACCTGGGCGAAAGGGCCTCTGGGAGCCTGGGACAGATGGGAAGCGACTTCTCCATTGGGCCTAATAAAGCGCGTCTTCCGGAAGCCGGGGGCAGAGATCTGCTGACGGCGGGACTTCTGAAGCAGCTGCGTGAAGCCGCGCCCGGGCGCTTCCTCCGGCCTTGGAATTATCGGGGTGCAGAGAGGCCAGGAGACGTGCTGTCACTGACTAGCAGGTGGCAGGGCAGGCCCTGGAGGGCTGGCCGGTGGGCGACCACTGTAGACGGGCCGTGAGCAGGAGGCAGCGTGAGAACCAGGACGGGAACATTTTCTGTCCATGTGTCCGAACATGGTTACCGCTGACTTCAGAGGCAGAATCCATTCTCTAAACAAAGCGTCAGCCGGAGCCAGCTCGCAGAGCAGGGGGAGGCGACCCAGGCGCGGGTGGGCGGGGCCGGACTCCAGGGCCCTCGGCCTCGGGTTCCACGGGCTCAGCTTGAAAACCACTAGGTCGGATCTGGAGTGAGGAGGGAGGGTTGGTTCTCAGGCAGTGAGCGCGTTGCTTCAGCCGGCAGTGGGGACAGCAGTTTGGGCTTGCGGGGCGGGCAGCGGAGTCGGCTGGTTCTTCTGGAGTCGGCCGGTTCTTCTGGCCCGGGAGGCGGAGGGGGTGGCAGCCCTGTGAGACATCTGCTGCCGGGCGGAGAGGGCCGCGTTTCCTCTTCGCTCGTCCTGAAGCGGCGTGAAGGACCCCAGCTGGCCAAGGGGAGCTGGCGGCCGGGAACTGGACAGGGTGAGCGTGGAGTGCAGGGCAGGTGACCCGAGGCAGCGCGAGCATCGTCCACATGACGAGTTCGTCTCAGCTGCGGCTCAGCTCTCGGCACCTGAGACCCAATCAGTCCAGCATGGCGGGATGCTTGCAAGTGGGGGGCCTGAAGAGGGGGTGCCACGCAGTGTCTCAGAGTGCCAGCACCCCTAAAATCTCCACTGGGGGTGCGTGTTTCCATACGGGCAATTGACGTCATCATGGTCTCACGTGAAGTGGCAGACAAACCCCTCTTCCGACCCCGGCCGAGCCACGTGCCAGCCCCTGCAGCAGGCAGGGGACAGACCAGGCCTCGGTGTCCTCACACCCGAAATGGGATCAGTAACGCGCTGCCCCACCGAGCTGCCGTCCGGGTCCGTGGGTGATGCTCGTCCAGCGCTTGGGACCACGTCTGGCTCAGTGACGGGCAAGGACAAGGGTGGGTGAGCGCTGCTGGCCACCGGGCGGGGACACCAGGCCAGGCCTGGTCAGCGTGGACGTCCACGGAGGCACTCGTGGCGGCGAACAAGGACAGTCACACGTGTGGGGTCAGCGCCAGGGCTGGACACCCCCGCTTCCCAGGGAGCAGGTCTCACTGCCCGTGGTGGTTCCCCCAGGAGCCCTGAGCAGCACCTCCCCCCCGGCCTGGAGGTTCTGTGCTCGCCGCCCCCACCCCCCGCTCTCGGAAGTCCCCCCGTCCCTAGCAGATGAGGCCTCGGTGCTGGGCGTTGGGGGGCTTCTCCTGGACAGTTCTGAGGGCTCCTAGAGCCCTACCCACCACTGCCAGGCGTGAGTCAACCCCAGGCCCAGAACCCCCTCTCGCCGAGGAAGGCCGGGGCTCACGGCAGGGCCGGGCGGGAGGGTCCCCAGGTGGTCACTGAGCTCTTCTCTGTTTCCTGCAGGCTGAGGCCCTTCACCTCCTACAAGCTGCGCCTGAAAGCCACCAATGACATCGGGGACAGCGAGTTCAGCGCAGAGACAGAGGCGGTAACCACCCTGCAGGACGGTGAGCAAGCCGGGGCCACTTCCCAGCTGCTGCCCCTGCACCCCGACTCGTTGGCTCCTTGAGAGAGGCCCCGCTTCCACCTTGAGCTAGGAAGGGTCACCCACGGGGCAGTGGCATTCAGTTAGTGACAGACGGCAGGAGCCCTCCTGTGCAGCCCGTGGCCCGGGACCAGGCCTTGAAGGGCTTCCAACGGAAGAGAGCGGCTTCTGAGCCCCCACGCCCGTCAGCACCCCAGAAACCGAGTACCTTACAGGGCCGTTAACGTCACGGGGTCCCTGGGTTTTAGGAGATTCTCCATTTTTCTCGCCGGCCTTTCCAGACTGGCCGTTCGACGGAAGCAGTTAGTGATGGAAGGGAGACCCCCAGGAGCTCGGCGGCCTTGCCCGCCGCCTCCCGCTCGGAGGAGCTGGGCCTGCAGGCCCGTCACGGTTTTGAGTGATGCTGCTGCCAGGCCCGGAGCGAGCGGGAGGCGGCGTCAGCCAGCACGGCCGGGCGGACAGGCTCAGGACGAGAGGGACTGCTGTGCTGTCTCGGCCCGGTGCAGACCCGAGCACCCAGCGGCCAGCAGCACCGTGCGGTCATCCCCGACCCTGCCCCACAGTGCTGTCTCCCGACACCCGCCCGCACCTCCCGCCCGCACCTCGCGGCCTCGGTCCCGCTTTCTGTAGCCTGAGAGCTCAGTCTCTCCAGCAGAGGGCTCAGGGGACCTCGAGGACCCAGCAGAGGGCTCGGGGGACCTCCAGGACCCAGCAGAGGGCTCAGGGGACCTCCAGGACGCAGCAGAGGGCTCAGGGGACCTCGAGGACCCAGCAGGGGGCTCAGGGGACCTCCAGGACCCAGCAGAGGGCTCAGGGGACCTCCTCACTCCTCGGCAACACGCAGGTCATTTCACTGCAGAGCAGAGCCCTCCAGGCCAGTGTCCCCGATGTAGGACGGGCCTGGGCCCGGCCGTGCTCTCCGGGGGCCCGCAGCCCGACGGGCCGGGAGGAGTGGAGGGACTGACCCTGGAGAAACGAGGGTCATCTTTTGTGGCTCCTGTTTTAATCTTGCATCTAAGCCTGCGGTAGCGTTTGCGATGAAGCGCTAATTCCTAGAAGGCAAACAGCCAGCTGCCTTTGCCATGTCTCTGCGGAAACTGTGGGAGCAGGACATCCAGGCTTCCGACCCCCCCAACTCCCCGCTCACCGGCTCAGGCAGAAGGGCCCCTTCAGGCCTCCCCAAGGCCTCCCTCAATCCTTTGATATTCAAATCTCTTCTGCTCCTATCTTGTTATCTCTCTTTCCAGAGCTTCGCAGTTGCTCTTTGCAGTTGATCTGCGTTGTATTTGCATTGTGTTTGATTTGCATTGTCTCCAGTCCAGCTCTCTGCTGAGACCTGCAGGCTAGAAGCCTCCGGGCCTTGGGGAGCCCTGTGTGGGGCGGGGTCATTTGAGTGAGTGGCTGGTTCTGGTGGGGGAGGAAAAATAACTCCTTCTTCCCTTCTGAATTCTCTGGCTGGCCTAATGATCCCGTTGACGTGAGACAGGTTACTAGGAGAAAATGGCCGACTGTATTACACCTGAGCATCCGGGGAGCGGGGCCCCGAGGCTGACTCTGACGCTCAGGCTTGTGTGCTGTTCTGGAGTAAACAGGGGGGCCGGGGGCTGGGACTTCAGAGGGGACGTAGGCGCGTCACAGGCCGGTGAGACAGAGCACACATGTGGCCAACAGGTTCCCGCCCGGCCGCCCAGACACGGAGTGAGCCTGACGAGCGCTTCGCGGGTTCCTGGGTGCCTGCCACCCAGCTGAGGGGCGCTCCATGCCCCGAGCAGGCCTTTCTGTCCGCATTCCTTTAGACAAGCGGGGGGTGGGGAGACGTTAAAGGGTCTCGAGTTTTCTGTTTCTTAAATGTTCACCAGCTGAAAATAATCAATATCCCAAAATGGCATAATTTGGGTGGCAAACTCTGCCTCCTCTTATTACGGTGTTAGGACGTTGAGTCACCCCCGTCATCACAATCGAAGTGGTCGGGGGAGCTGGATGCGGGGCTCCAGATGGACCCGCGGGAGGCCCAGGGCCTGCACCAGAGAGCTGTCTCTGAGGCAGGACTGGGCACTGGGGCGGGGGTGACACGCACACGCCCAGGAGCCGGGAGGGGACCTGGCACATCCAGAGTCTCACGGAGCGGGTGGCCCAGGGACCCGGCCCTGGCTGGCGAGTGGGTGGTCTGCCTGGCACAAGGCGGGGGCCGGGCGAGGCGAGCGCCCCACGTCATCCCGTCAGCGGTGACTCCGGCCTTTGATGTGCGTGGGGTCTCCGGAGATCACGGCAGGGGCTGCAAAGGCCAATTCCCGATGCTGGGACGTGGGGCGCAGAGGAAGGGGGTTCAGCAAGGCCTGCTGCGCCCGATGGGAGGGTTCTAGATTGTAGACTGCGGGGCACGGCCATAGGCAGAGGTCAAGCCGACCTTGTCCCTCCAGAGAACAGAGCAGAGCCGCCACCGACACCCAGAACGTGGCAGGCCTGTGGCCACCGGCACTCAGCCTCTCGTGACCACCCCATTACTGTTTGAAACCAAGAGCACGGTGGCCTGGCTTGATGGTTCGTCCTGTTCAGAAGTCGCTCTGACCAAAGTACCTCAAAAAAGAAACAAACAATGCGCCTGGTCCAGGGAGGGTGTGCGGGCCCCTGAGGACCGTGGGGACCGTGGGGAGGCTCGGCGGGGGCTCCCGGCCTCCGCTGGCATCCGCTGGAGGGAGGTCGGCCGCTCTGTGCGTGTCGGTGGGGGTCCGTCTGTGGGTGCTCCCACCTGTGGGGCCGGGCCCCTTCTCTCCTGGCACAGGCTGCACAGCTGGGAGCCGGGCGTCCACAGGGAAGAGAGCGGAGGTCGGCTTGCGGCCCCCACGCCGTGGGGGGCCGGCCCCAGCAGCACCGAGCGCCCCTCCAGTCTGTGTTCCTTCCTTTGTGAATTTCAGTTCCCGGAGAGCCGCCAAGTTCTGTCTCGGTGACGCCGCACACCACCTCCTCGGTTCTGATCCAGTGGCAGGTAGGGGC
>NW_006431919.1:21200312-21203968 GCF_000325575.1 Pteropus alecto | reverse complement strand
CTCGGCGCGGGGGGCAGGGCCGGGCCTCCATGGTGCATGCCAGACTGGCCCGGGCCGTACTGGGCCAGGGACCATAACCCCCGGGGGACGGAGCACGCTGGAGGCCCCTCTGGGTGGGGCTGGGGCCGGGCGCCCCCAGCTGCTGCAGCCTCTTCCGGGCCTGGGGACAGGCACGGCCCGACGGGAGCCGTGCGCGGCCAGGAGTGGGGTGTGGCTGGGGGTCAGGGCCAGATGGGAGTGGGGTGCGGCCAGGAGTGGGGTGCGGCCGGGCGTCGGGGCTGGACCCCGGGCGGGAGCGTTGGAAGGAGACGAGGCTGCGCCATCTGCCCTGTGAAGCTGGGACTGAGTCCCACGGGCTCTGCTTGTGCCCGCATCGCGGCCCAGCGGAGAGTGGAATCGGCTGCGCGAGGCTCAGCCTCACACGCCGACCCTGCCTCACACGCCGACCTTGCCGCTCACACGGGACGAACAGGAGGCCTTCGGTCCGGAGGGCGTGATCTCCTTCAGGGCTGACGGCCCCCAGGGGCCACTTCGCCATCTCTCCCCCACAGCCGAGTGGCGCATCACACCCCGACCCTGCCTCACACCCCGACCCTGCCGCGCACACCCCGACCCGGCCGCGCACATCCCGACTCGGCCGTGCACACGCCGACCCGGCCACGCACACGGATGAACAGGAGGCCTTCGGTCCGGAGGGCGGGATCTCCTTCAGGGCTGACGGCCCCCGGGGGCCACTTCGCCATCTCTCCCCCACGGCCGAGTGGCGCGTCTCGGAGGTGGCGAGGCCGTCAGAGGGGATCACGAGGCGGTTCCAGGCGTCTTCCTGGGAAACAGAATTCACCGCCGAGGCGTTTTGTAACTTCCAGCTTCAGCAGGGCGTCGGGGGCTGGGTGGGGACCAAGGAAAGGTCAGTGGGCTCCTGCCACTGCCTCTGGGAAGCCACGTCCACCGCGTCAGAGCCCCTGGGGGCGCGGAGGGCCTGGCGATGGGTCTGCAGGCCCCGTGTGCCCTTGGGCAGCTGTGACCCAGGAAGGTGGCTCTGGCTCCCCCTCTGTAACACTAGGAGGTCCAAGTTGGCTGCAGCGGGACAGGGCATCGCTCAACGTGCAGGCCCGAGGTCCCCGCACCCCTGTGCCCCACATCCCCCAACGTGACCAACGAAAAGAATGTTGCTCCTCCGTGGTAGGCTGAGTAGGGAGCTGGCATCTTTGTTGACGTGGCACTGGGCTGGCCAGTAGCTAGGTAAGCTCCTCTTCTAGGAAGGCGGCCCTCAGGGCTGTGACGCGTCATCGCCTGTGCACTAGTGGCTGTCATCGTGACACTGGCTGTTGTCAGCGCGGCCCCGGCCATCCTTTCCCCCGAGCCCTTGGGGCTCCAGCCCCTCGGTGGCATTTGCACAGCTCTGTGAAGTGGCAGTGGCTGCACCAGCAGGACTTGGCCTGGGTGTCCATCAGCTGTCCCTTTCTGAGCTCAGCAGAACAAACTAATCGCAGGAGGTGGGCAGTACAATGTCACATAGAAACACCGTCCCATCAGCTACAGGCGGCCGCCATATAGTTAAAACAAAGAGAATTCAGTAAATCAGAACAAAAGAGACTATGCTTAAGTATAGTTTTTAATTCCATATGAAGCATTTCACTTATAAATCTTTTTTTATAAAATAGTTTGCCTAAAAATGTAAGCACCGCCTGCAATTTCAAGGCCCCGATCCATTTAAAGGCTCCCAGGCGTGGCCGGTCACATTTGATTCTTGGCGGAGAGGACTCTGTCCCTGCCTTTCATGGGGCTGGTGCTGTTTGAAGCCTCAGGATGCGTGCGTGTGTTCCAGACAGCGGTGGCCTGTGCCCACCTCCCCCAGGTAAAGACAGGCAGGGGCATCTGGGCAGCGTGCACAGCCAGCGACTGCGTGGGGGGTGACAACCCCTGTGCGGGGTGTGACAGCCCCTGTGCGTGGAGCCAGGCTCTCTAGGGGCCCCCATGCTGCCCTGAGCCCTGGGCAGGAAATGCAAGCCACGTGACAGTTCCAGCCCTGCCTCTGCTCACCGCAAGACCGGGTGCCATGCCAGACACCATGAACCCCGGGCCCCACCTGCAGAGGGCATGGCAGGCCCCGTGTGGAACCTGGGCAAGCCCCCTGTGCCCGTCCCTGTGCAGGCGGCCGGAGGGAGGGACGTCCTTCCCAGGAGCCTGGCCACCTCCGGCCCCACGCTCTTTCTGCTTCCCACCCTGCTGCCTCCAGGACACGCTGTCATGCCCCCCGCCCCCCGCCCCCTTCCTGCTGCTGTGCTGGCTGATAAGCCCACATGAACGCCTGCCAGCTCGTCGCATTAGGACAGAAGCTTTGAAAATGGAGCAAACGCTCAGGCCCCCAGAGAGTCTGCTGGTAGCGATGCTGATGTGCGGGAGGCAGCGGGCAGCCGCTTCTAGGAAGGCCCCCAGTTCCCATCAAGCAGCTGCCCATGCAGATGGCCAGTCCAGGATGGAATTCGCCACACATGGGTCATCCTGGACTCCAGCAGCTCCAGCTCACTCCCACAAGCACTGATTGAGCACCTACCGAGCCCCCGGCCTGTCACGGGCGCCGTGGGGGAGGCAGAGTGAGGGACACAGATGTGTGGAGCGGAACCCTCAGGCGTGGCCAGGGTAAGGACCACCTGTGCGAAGGGGGCCTTCTGCTCAGAGTCCCGTGACTCTAGAGACCAGCCAGCCAGGCCTCTGCCTATTGTGGATGCAGGTCAAGCAGCCAACTAGAGCCTGGGCTCAGCCATCGCTTCCGGAGCTCTCCATGTGTCACACGGAGCCATCATGTGCTCCCGGGACATCCGGGGTCATAGAGGCCTCTTTCACAAATGGCAGACGGGCTTGTTCCAAACTCGGCAAACAGGAAGCGTGGTTAAACCCCATTCAGAATCCCATACAGGCCCCAGGTTCACGGGAAGCGAGCAGCTTCCTCGCCAGTCTGTGACCTCCGTCCCCTGCCCTGGGCGCCTTCGGTGACATGTCTGCTGGACATGGGATGAGACGCCCACGTCCCCAGCCAGGCCCCAGGACACCTGGGCTCTGAGAGGATGCTGCACAGCCAGTTCTGTCCCAGGAGTCCCGTGTCCCCGCCCGTGAATGCCACACCTGCCTATTTCCTTGAAAACTGAGAACCGTCTTTGTGAATGACCAACTTCCTCCCTGCAGCTGGCCAGTTAAACTTTGGCATGTGTCACTTCCGAGGGCTGACCGGCCGTGTCTTTGCAGCCTCCGCGGGACGAGAGCCTCAACGGCCTTCTCCAGGGCTACAGGATCTACTATCGGGAGCTGGATTATGAGGCGGCCTCAGCCACCGAGTCCAAGATGCTCAGCACCCCCTCGGCGTTGCGAACCGAGCTCCCAGGTGAGCCCCGCCCCCCGAAGGTCCCCAGGTAGCCGCCGAGCACCTGTTCATGCCAGGGAGGCTGGAGGTGAGGGTGGCCCAGGCTCTGTGACAGCCGGGGCATACAGTGAGGTGGCAGCTAGCAGAAAACTCCTGGGCTTTGGGGTCCCCCAGCTGGGGAACCAGGGGAGTCTTCACGGGAGAGGAGCCCTTTGACAGAGGTCATCAGCGTGAGAGGGTGTCACAGGATGTGGAGGGCAAGGGGGACTGACGAGGGCCCAGCAAAGCTGAATGG
>NW_006431919.1:21192520-21200233 GCF_000325575.1 Pteropus alecto | reverse complement strand
GGATTCACGCGGGGGGGATTCACGCGGAGGGATTCACGCAGGGGGAGGATTCACGCGGGGAGGATTCACGCGGGGGGAGGATTCACGCGGGGGGATTCACGCGGGGGAGGATTCACGCGGGCGGGAGCACACGACCGCATGAGGCCGGGGTGCGGCTGGAAGGCGTGTGGCCTGTGTGCCACGACTTCCTCAAGGGAGAAGCAGCCAGGCCCTTTGGGGACAGCCATGTCACCACCCTCGGGGGAGCGTGTCTGGGGGCGGGAGGAGGCCGGGAGCCCGTGGGAGGCGGTCGCAGGCTCCGGTGTCACAGCAGGTGGCCCCTGGCCTGGGCTATGACGGTCATGGTCGTTCCACGGAGGCGGCTTCGGCCCTGTGGGAAGCCTGCGACTCTCCCTGCTCCTCTCTGAGGGAGAGTTAGGGGGCCTCCCTTCCCGATGTCCCCTAAACGGTGTCAGAGGAAACACTCTTTGCCCCTGGACATCGTGTGATGGGGACAGAGTGACAGTGGCTTCAGAGAGTCTAGACTGCCAGCTTCCTCGCGCCTCCAGGCTGTGCCTCAAGCTCACTGGACAAGCACGCGACGGCGGGACTCGATGTGCCCGGCCGTGCGCCAGGGCACCTGTGCCCCAGCACGGCCCCCCGCTGTGCTGCAGCTGACCCTGGCCCAGCCCCCTGCCGGGACGGGTGCTGTGGCGGGAGGGGCTTGTTTGTCCCCACATCCTCAGCAACCCCCTTGCATGTAGCAAACAGCAGCCAGCACCCCCGGGGCCTTGTGGCGAAGTCAGGACACTGACGTCGAAGGACTGGGGCGCAGCAGGGTGGGGACGCCCGGCCACCGCGCCCCTCACTGCAGTTCGGCCCCTCCGAGCAGGCCTCTGCCCAGAGCACAGATGAGCTGGCCATGGGGTCTGGCGCTGCCGCCGCCCAGGGACAAGCTCGTCTCCGTGTCTCCTCCGGGGTGGCTTTGCGCCCTGTCGTGCCAGACTCTGATTTGGTCCTTTGAATGAGAGGGCGAGCATGTGGGCCCCGGTCCTGGCAGGGAGCCTGGCTGATGCACACAGAGCACGGTCGCCCCAGGAGCTGACGGGAAGGGCGGGGCTGGCAGCAGAGCCTTTGTGGCCTTGGGGGGCTGGTGGCGGCCAGTGGCGGCCAGCGCACCGTTTCCCGCAGCACAGCGCTGGGGGCGCCCGCTCCCTGCGTGCTAACCGCCTGTCTGCTCTGCTCACCCCGCAGCCCAAAGCAGCTTCAGGACTGTGAACAGCAGCTCCGCGCTGACGACGTACGAGTTAACACGTAAGTGCCCCCGTCGGTGTGACAGTGCCCTGGCTGGCAGCGGTCGGGCCAGGCCAGCTGGCCTCTCAGGGGACCCTGAAAGCCAGCTTGGGTCATGGCTCCAGCGTCTGGAGCTCCCCTCAGACACTAGCTCGCGGGGAGGCAAGATGGAGGGGCTGGCGTGTCACCCACTAGGTGATCAGATCCGCACACAAGGCTTCAGGAAAGCCAGGCCACCGACAAAGCACTGTTAACCAGTGGGAGAACCTTCCAGAGTGTTCACTCTAAAGGTCAGCTGCTTTTGCCCTGTTGCTTGCACTTGGCCACCTGCCCTGTGTGATTCTACACGTGGCCTCAGAAACTGCTTCCCAGGACACCTTCGTTAAAAACACAAAGGACTCTGATTTGCGTCTAGAAATATTTAAATGTGGGGTCGATGCTCTTACTTTTAAGAGCAAAGGCAAGTCCCGAGCACTCTCTGTAGCCCAGGTTCTGTGGGCGAGGGCTGCTGCCACCTTCCCCAGAGCACAGGCCGGGGTGTCTGCTCCCCAGCGTGGCCGCTCAGCCACTTAGCGGGCACAGGGGAGCAGGAGTGTGCTGGTCACAGAGGGGCGGGCGGCACAGACCCCGCTGTGGGATCGCGTCTCCGTGTCCGTAAGGCAGGGGCCCCCACAGGCTGACCCTGTCCCCGTCCCCCTTGCAGACCTGAAGAAATACCGGCGCTACGAGGTGGTCCTCACGGCCTACAACATCATCGGCGAGAGCCCGGCCAGCACGCCCGTCGAGGTCTTCGTCGGCGAGGCCGGTGAGCCGCGTCCCGACCCCCGGCCGAGGCCACAGCCGGTGGCCCGGCCCGGTGCTCTCGGGGTCGTGCAGGGTTGCGTGGGGGGGGTGGGGGGGCGGCATCCAGACGCCAGGCTCGGCGACGGCCGGGTCCCGCAGTCGGGGTTCCTTCCGAGCCCCGGGGTTCGCTTCACCCCCGCCGCCGTCACGTTTATCAGACCTGCTGTAGGTGCTCATGCCGCGTGGCGTCTGGGTGTGTGGGAGCCTCAGTACCCAGCGGGGGGTCTGTACCTTGTCACCTGTGCCCCTGCCCGGGCCTCGGCAGTGGACGTGGCACCAGCACCAGCCTGGCTCCTGGGGACAGCCCCTTCTCGAGTCGAGAAAACACCGCGGTCTCAGTTTGTGCCCCATCGCTGCGGGAGGCATCTGGGCGGCTTTGGGCATACGTGTTGCTCAGAAGACAGAAAAGTCTCTTGAAACTATAGATTTGCTTTTTAAGGACACAGAGCTCGTTGCAGAATGCAGGTTCTGCCTTTCTCGTAAGTACCCCGAGTTTGTCATCACTGCTGGTTGGAACAAGAAACAAATCGCGAGCTTCTCACTGGTGCTGCGCCCCCTGGCGACAGACAGCCAGGGCCGGAGCCTTCGGTGGCATCGGAAGTGTGCAGAGCAGAGCGAGTTTGAGGGACGCTGATGCGTGCCGTGGGGAGTGAGTGGCGGCTGTCTGCGGAGGAGCCGACGCGGCCGTCCACTGCACAGGTCACTCACGGGGTCTCCAGGGAACTCTGGACGGAGCACGGGGGCGTGGCGCACGAGCACCTAGGCAGTGTCCCCCGCCGTGCGGTCAGCAGTGCTGTGTAGGCACAGGCGTGAATGGCATGCAGGCTGTCGCCAACGATCGAATGGGGGTCGGTTGGCAGCCTACTGTGAGCCACGTGGGAATAGTAGTCTCCTCTTCCCAGGGGGCGGCTGCCGCTCAGAGCCGCACTGAGTCTGGGGCTGAGGCCCCCGGTTCTCCCCAGGGTGCCTGTGGCTTTGCTCCGTTAAGGCTCACGCTCTGTGAGCTGCTGCCCAGGAGCTGAGCCTGGGGACCCCTGTGGTGGCACCCCAGGGCGAAGGCGGAGTTTGCCGGTCCCCCCACCTGCACCAGTGAGAATTACAGGGTGTCGTTGGAGCCCTTTGCTGCCCCCGCCAGCATCCCTTATCCCAGGACCCCCTCCGTGAGCCCCCCGTGGGGCAGGGTGTTGATTTTAAAGCTCTCTGCAAGCACAGCGGGGGATGGGAGGCTGAGCAGGGGCGGAAAGGGAGTGA
The DNA here is from genome assembly GCF_000325575.1 of Pteropus alecto. NCBI lineage: Eukaryota > Metazoa > Chordata > Mammalia > Chiroptera > Pteropodidae > Pteropus > Pteropus alecto. Next base: position 21,196,867 of record NW_006431919.1, on the reverse strand, counting down.
CGAGAACAGATGCTGTGAGAACTGGGGTGCTCAAGACTGAGCCGGCAGTGCAGTCGGGCACGGCCCCCCGTGGGGTGAGAGGGGAGAGTGGCCCCCGTGTGGCCTCATCAGGGCTGGAGTGGAGGGAGGGGCGGGACCAGCCCAGGTGTGAGCGAGGCCCCAGCCCTCCAGCGGGACCCACGGGAACCTCTGGACTTGCCGCCCCCCACGCCCCTCGCTCCTGCCAGGGCGACCCTTCCGGAGCCTCACCCTGGCCCCGCTCCGTGTCACTCCCTCCGTGGAGCCCCGTTGTGCTGAGAGGGAGCATGAAACCTGCCCCCCTCTGCTGCCAGCATTACGCACCCTGCCTCGTTCTGGACATGCGGACATCGTCCGGCCTCCAACCCCACATCGCTCTCCTGCCCTGCGTGCTCACGAGCCACCCCCTGGCCTCCACGATCACCTTCTCCATCGGACACAGAGCCAGGAAATGCCGGTGGATAAACGATGTTATTAGTCACCTATTTCCAACAGCGCGGAAGGCGCTGGAGCATCTTCTGGTGCCTTATGCTTTGCTCGGAAGGGATCCCACGCGTCACAGAGCCCGGAGTCCGAGTCCTGGGCAGACTCTCCGGGGAACCTCTGGAGTACTGTGCCGGCCGTGGACCAAGCCATCGTCACAGCGCCTGCCAGGCCCCGAGGGGGACAGAGCCCAGAGGAGCACACGCCAGGCAGGGCGATGGCCCAGCCACCACCCCGAAGGGGCTGGGTCCCCAGCGTCCGCCCCGCAGGGCGTGCAGCCATCCGCAGGTCGCAGCTGAGCTGTGCAGGGCGAGCAGACGTGGTCACCCGCACGGCAGCGGATGGCGTGGCGGTCACACCGCCCACCGGGTGCTGCCAGTGGGCTGGGGAGCGCTCTGACCCCGAATCGCCCGGCACCGCCTGCCTGCCAAGCTCTTCGTGCCCGTGCTGAGTTCGCCATCTACTTCGGGGCCTGTGGAGCGTGGACGGAAATGATACCGTGCAGAGGTGTGTGTGCCTTCGCCGCCAGGTCCACCGCGAGGCACGCGGCCCACCTTCCGCACCTGCCACCCGCCTGCGCCCCTGCTCCGCGTGCAGCGCTCAGAGGCCGCGTCCTTCACGCAAACCCCACGTCACCTCCGCAACGGCATCTCCGCGGCGTCTCCAGAGAACTTAAACCTGCAACGTGTACATGATGCACGGGCGCCGGCACACTCGCCGCTGCTGGTCCCCTCGTCCCTCCGTTTCCTCCACACACAGACGCCGCCAGAACCAGAGCCCAAGTGAGCTCGGCCCTGTCCCTGCTCCGGAGGCTCCTGTCATCGGAGCCACCGCCACCCTCGAGCTGCCCCGGTTCCGTTCCCGCGGGCCCATCGCCCGCGAACAGGCCGGGGCTGGGCTCAGGTCTCGTCCTCAGCCTCGTCCGCCACACCGAGCTGGGTCCGGCTGGCCGTACGCACGTGTTGACCACCACGAGAGCCAGCGGGCATGCGTGGCTGTCCCGGGTCCAGGCCACCGTGGGAGGGCGGCGCGTCGGACAGCTGGCTCCGCCCCGCGGGGCTCATGGACGTCCACGTTGCTGTTGCCATGTAACCAGTTAGCCCTGTGTAGCCGCCCAACACAGCACACCCTCATGACCTCATGGCGTCTGCGGGAGTCGGGGCCGTGCTTAGGGTCTGTCCCAGGGGGTCAGCGAGGGCCGCCGGCTCCCCCGAAGGCTGGGCCAGGGAAGGCCACTCGTAAGCTCGCTGGCGTGGCCGCCGGCTGGACTCGGTGTCCCTGAGCTCCACAGGGCACGTCACACTCGGCAGCGGGCGTCCTCAGCGTGAGCACGTGGCAGGGTGGACAGTGCTAGCAGGAGAGGCCACCACGCTTGCCACACTGCCGGTCCGGAGCCACTGTCACACGCGCCCAGCCCCACGCGGGGGCGGGGATGCTCGGGCGAGGGGCCCGGGAGCCGGGCCGTGGGCGGCGGACGGCCCTGCCTCACGCCTGCTGCTTCGCTCGTGAGGGAACCACGGGGAGACAGACACTTGAGCCCGCCAGCACGCGGTCTCCACGGGGGACAGCGCCCACGTGGGACCAGTGCCCCCCACCCCGTGACTCCCTGCCAGGGGTCCCCGGCACCTGTGCTGAACCCGCCACTTCACTGAGATGAACGGCGTAGCTCCACTCAGAAACCCTGCGGACGACAGAACAGCCTCGCAGAGGTGGACAGCGTCCCACATCCCACGGGCCACACCCGGACCTCAAAACCACCAGCGAGGGTCTCTCCCACCGGCCCCCACCTGCGGTTTCTGCAGCCTGCAGCACAAAGCATTGAGGTTTTCTTGAAAACGGATTTTGTGACGGTTTCCAGAATTTTCCTGTTAGGCTTCCTGGAGTCGTCGCTCCTCCGGCTCAGCCGTGACGGGGAAGAGGACATACCCGGGCTTGGCGCCCACGGGAAGGGGCGGCCGCGGAGCTTGCTCCAGGAGCCCACGAGTGGCCTTGAACCCCCGCCCGCCCGGCCTTCTGCGGGAGGGGGCTCTGCTCGGGGCCGGGCCGCCCGGGTGGGAGCGTGTCGCAGTCACACTCGCTGAGTCACATGGGCAAGTCAGGCCGTGCCGTGCGGTGGTGACCGGCGTCACCCCACTGGCTGTGAGGCAGCGTGAGCCCAGGCGGAGGGCTCGGAACAGGTGCCCAGTGACCCGGCGTGAGGACGGCACCCTCAGTTCCGTCCTCGGCAGTGGCATTCACGTCCCGCAGGTGGGTCACTGCGACCCCAGCAGGCGACACACAGATGCCACCCCCGCCTGCTCCTGCCTTCAGGACTCCGGAGCTTTCCGGAGAGACGGGCTTCAGGTGAGAGGGTGGCCCGTGACCTCGTGTCCCCGATCTGTCGGGTATGACCTCACTTTGAATTGTCTGTTGGCTTTGTTAGCAATGGCAGTGCCGGCTGCCGGCTCACTCAGACGCGGCGCTCCTGGCGTGGGCCGGAGGCTGCGCGGCTGCTGGGGTGCACGGGCCCGAGGTACATGGGCCTGGGGTGCACACGGGCGGTCCTCTGCCCCGGGGTCTGGGCACCGGCCCAAAGCGAGGCCTTTGCCTCGGGCTTGGCCGGCTACTGAGATTCTGCTCCCTCCTGCTTCCCTGCGTGGAGCTGGCTTTGCTGTCTCTAGTTTTCACGTGTCCCCACCGAGCTGGAGCACTGTGGTCCATCCAAACCCCTGTGTGTGGGGGCGGGGGGAGTCCTCAGGCCCCCGCGACTACCCAGACCTGGCGTCTGCCCCCAGGCGTCCTGCTCAGGGGAACAGACGTGATGGCAAAGTTTGCTGAGTGGGTAAATTACGCTGGAGAATTCTATTTCCTGTTTACTTCGACAGGAAATCAGAATGGGTGTTTGACCAGAGAAATGGTGATGTAATTAAAGTAAACCGATGAAAGCATACTTTTTTAAACCACACAAAGAAATAATTATTTCATTATAGTAAAACATTAATAACAATTCAAATTACCTGTTAAAAGCTTAATCTACCCAAATAACAGATCTCTGGGTTACGAAAAGCGGCAGGAGGAGCCTAATACGGTCGAGTGTGGGATGCCCAGGGCGGCCCCCCACGACCGTCGTCCCAAGTGACCTCGTGGACACCCTGTCGGGCGGCCCCTCGGCAACCACCCCATCCGTCCCCGCCTCCCACACGCCTGGCTTCTCTGCCCGCTGCCCCGTGTTAACCCTCCCGTTAATTAACAGCCAGCGGGAGTTCCGCCTTCTGGGGAAGACCCCAGAGATCGCTGGGTAGAGCGCTCCTCAAACAGAGCGTTGTGCATTTTTAAAAAGCATCCGGATCTGGCGCGTGTGTTTTCCATGCCCGGAACGTGCTAAGGCGAGAGCCAGAGACGTGGCAGACGCCGTGGGTTTCAGACGGGACACGGTTCACGGCGGGAGGACTCGGCCGGCCGGGCTTGGCAGGGTGGTCCCAGAAGTCTCAAAGTCCAGAAGTCCTGGCCCCGGCCGGCGTGGGCACCCAGAGCTGCCAGGGCCGGAAGGGTCTCGAAACCGATGTGCGCTGCGCTGCGTGTCCATGGGCCACGCTGGCGTCACCGTCGGGCGTCCTTGCCACTTGCGGTGTTTTATGGCACAGAAGTGCCATGCCACAGGGCGGCTGGTGGGGACAGCAAAGCCTCAGCTTGGGGACCACAGAGCTCGCAGCGCAGCCTCTGGGCCTGAGGGGCGGGGCCAGGGGGCTTCGTCCAGCAGGCGGCGGTCACGGTGCCGAGGCGTGGGGGCTCCCGTCCCGGGGACCTCCTGGGGCTCACACTCGGGGCTCTCGTCCCGGGGACCTCCTGGGGCTCACGCACCGCCGG
>NW_006431919.1:21191532-21192414 GCF_000325575.1 Pteropus alecto | reverse complement strand
GGCCCGGGTTTGGGGTGTCTTTGGGAAGGAAGCTCTGGGGTGGGGGGTCCTAACCTGCCTCTGGGGAGAGACCACGCTCAGCTCCGCCTTTCCCGTCCTAATTGTGCGACAGTAATTTGGCGATAGAGTTGCCGATGGCAAACATGCGAAAGACATTAACTTTATTTATGTTTTGGATTATTAATGTGGCTGTTAAAATTCCTCCAGTTAGTTTTGATTGAGTTGTTTTTGTGTGTGATTCTGTTGTTTAATGGAGCGGTAAATAAGAATTTCTGATAATGAGGCCAAGCATCTGTCACAACAACCTGGCTGGGCCGTTCGCATTTCCATTAACGCTAGGGTGGGCAGCGGGAACCGGCACCCCACAGTTAGAACAGAATAAATAGTTGGTGTCAGGCTGAGTGGGTGTTAATTACTGTTTTATTCCGCCTGGGGGTGGAGAGAGGAGAAAGCGGGGAGAGGGTGACTCGCAAAGGTCATTCCCTCCCGGAGAGGCCTCCCAGCGAGCTGGTCAGCGTGGCCGTGTCCCTCTGTAGTGACCGTTTCGTCATCTCCATCTATGGCCTGTGAGCAGACTCAGTCGGAAGGCAGCGCCCCTGGGCCGCGGCAGGCGGGGGTCCTGCTGGCTGGCACTGTCTCCTGCAGCGTGACCCCAACAGCGCGTGACTTCAGCACAGACTCGGGCGGGGTGTGCCGGGGCCGGGGTCCCAGCAGGCAGAGCGCCGAGCGCCTCCGAGAGTGCCCGGAACTGTTCGGGCGCAGGCACTGCCCGTTACTCCCGGCCCCCAGGCGACGGCCGGGTGTCCTCGTCAGGCAGCTTCGCCTTCGGGTGGAGGGGCGGGGACAGGAAGCGGGGTCCGCGTCCCCGGGTACGCCACAGAG
>NW_006431919.1:21189308-21191508 GCF_000325575.1 Pteropus alecto | reverse complement strand
CCTGTTCCCTGCTCTGGAGGATGAGGCTGCATCGCGGACGCGTAGATTCCGGGCCCATGTCGTGCCGCCGCCTCCAAACACTCTGCCGGCGGAGCCGGTCCAGGCGGTTCTCTGTCATTCTCCGGACTTTATGTCTCGCGTTTAAAAACGTGACTCCGTGAAGGGTGGCGGTGTCCCCAGCGTGGGCCGGGTGGCCCAGGGCAGGGTCTTGGGTCTGTCACGAGCCCCCCGTGCGCGGGCAGCCTCCTCAGCCATCCTCCTGTCCTGCTCTTTCCGCAGCCCCGGCCATGGCCCCGCAGAACGTCCAGGTGAACCCGCTGACGGCCAGCCAGCTGGAGGTCGCCTGGGACCCGCCGCCCCCCGGGAGCCAGAACGGGAACGTGCAGGGCTACAAGGCAATGTGCTCTCGCGCCCTGTGCTCGCTTCCCGGCCACCGATGCCAGGACGAGCGGCCCGAGTCCCAGAAGGAGCCCAGGCCCTGCTCAGACCGCCGTCCCCGCTCCGCGTCCTTCCACTCCCCGTCACGGCCACACGGCCGCCACCGGCCCGCGGGGCTGCGGGCTGTGCTGAGGCTGGCACGGGCATAGCCCCACCTGGCCGCTCGGCCGGGGGGAGGGAGCCGGGTTCACGGTGCTGCTGGTGGGTGCCCGGGGCCTCTCCCTCCCAGGCCCGGCCAGGCGCCCTTCCCCCTCCCACAGCCCCCTCCCCGGGGTCCCCAGTGTCTGCGCTGACACTGAAGAGAACAGGCCCCCCATCCCAGCTCTGCCCTCCGGTCCACCAGGCGTTATGTAATCTCGACTCGACAGGTTCCCAGGGGGGCCCACGGATTTGCACTTCAATGAGTTCCCCCAGAGTGGGCTCCTAGGAACCCCACTTTGAGAGCCAGCGCGCTGAACCGTTCCGATTCCAGAGACAGGGAGACAAAGGCAGCCAGCAGACAGGCCAGGGCGCGGGGCGACGGAGGGTTGTCGGGGGCTGGAGGCTCCTCAGAGCCGTCCGTCTCCGAGACCGCACTGCGCAGGGCGCCCAGAAGCCCCCGAGACCCCCTGAAACCGTCCTGGGGCACTCGGCCCAGCGCCGTCCACGAAACCCGTCCTTCCCCAGACCGATTCGGCGTCTGGTCCGTCAGAGCCTGAGTTGATCCGTCATCAGATGCTCAGGGCTGACACGCCATGATGACTATTGGGCCAATTAAATGTCCATTTAGAAATGATATTTGTAGCTGCTTTATGAGAATAAATGCCCTCCTCCGTGGCAGGGCTGCTACAGTGATTAACGCGGTGAAGGAGTCCCACGGCAAGGCCCCGTTGTACGTACATCCTTAATCTCCTTAGTGATGAAGACGTCGAACCTGGGTGTTAGTCTCTGGTTAGGGGGGCCTGTTAGGGCAGAGGGTCGTTTGGTCAGTGGGAACAGCGACGCTCCAGCTCGTGCCGGGCGTGAGAGCAGGAGCCAGGACAGTCGGCCGGGCACTCGGTGCCTCGCGGCCTCCACGGAGCCGTCACACGGGGCCGAGCTGCCCCAGTGGCCTGGCGGGGCCAAGGCCCACGGAGCCGGGGGACCCAAGGGCGGGTGTGGTCTTCGGACAGCCTGGCCAGCACTGCTCAGGGCCGCGGTTCTCGGCCCACTGTCTAGGGAAACAGTTCTGGTGACCTCTGCAAACCTCTGTCCTGGACGTCAGACTCACTCTCGAGCACAGAAAAACCCATGAGGGCAAACGGCGTCCAGGAGCGGCGCGGGGCCGCCCCGGCAGTGCCAAGGCCAGCGTGGTCTGTCTCAGCGTCCACCGTGCTGCCACGTCGGCCCTGAACCGAGTGTGGGAGCTCAGGGTGGCAGCGGGGGCTCCGACCAGGGGCTGCAGCAGGCATAGGGGGCTGGTCCCCCTTTTCTCCAGAAGCCGGTGGCAAAGGGCACAGGCCACAAACAAAGGCGCCCGCAGAGCTAGCTCTGCAGGAGGAAAGGGGCTTTGCCGGTAGCTGAGGAGAGTCACTCGCGTCGTCAGACGCCCGTCCTGTTCAGTCAGGCAGTGCTCAGGCTCTGGACGGATGGCCCAGAAACACGAGTCACCGGCTCCCCGAAGCACGTTGGCAGCTAGGACCCCTGCACCCCGGCTCTGACCTCATACCCCAGACTCTGCAGAAGGCTCCCCACACCCTCCCACCCAGGGCTCAGCTCTCCTGGCCGCTGGAAACGGAACGTG
>NW_006431919.1:21172283-21189194 GCF_000325575.1 Pteropus alecto | reverse complement strand
ACGGGCCACCACCAGCCTCCTGCTCCTTCCAACAGATCTACTACCGGGAGGCAGACGGCCAGAACGGAACGGAGAAGATGAAGGTCCTGTTCCTGCCAGAGACCACGGTGAAGCTGAAGAACCTGACCAGCCACACCCGCTACCTGGTCAGCATCTCGGCCTTCAATGCCGCCGGAGACGGGCCCCGGAGCGACCCACAGCAGGGGCGCACCCATCAGGCTGGTAGGAGCCCCTCGCCGTTCCCAGGCCTCGCGGCACATGGCTCGGAGGGCAGCCCCCGTTCCCGCCGTGGGCACAGCTCTCTGCTCCGCCCGTCCCTACGCCGGCCCTCGGCGGAGCGGGGAGCGGGGATTTTTTTTACGGCTGTCCCCAGGGCCCGGCCTCTCGCTGGTCCCGGAGCTAGCTGAGACGTGCCAGCCGGACATGAGCCGTGCGTGCTTCTCCCTGGAGCCCTCCGGGTGGGGGGTGGAGGGCTTTGCGCCCACACCTGGGCCTCGCTCAGCCAGCAAGGCCCGTCCCAGCTCCCTCGGGGACCTCCTCTCCGTGTCACCAGCTAGTGACCCGTCCCAGCTCCCTCGGGGACCTCCTCTCCGTGTCACCAGCTAGTGTGCGCAGTCCAGAGCTGGGGCCGTGAGCTCCTTGCGGTTGAGCCCAGGCCAGTGTCGGTCACTCCCCTGGGTTTGGGGGCCACAGACCACCCTGGGAAACAGCTCTCCAGCCATCTCAGACACGTGGCCAGGCCAGGTCCGAGAGCGTGGACGGGCTGTGCTGGCAGTGGGGGCGGGGCCCGTGGCCTCGGTGCCTCACGCAGGGCGTGGTGCGTGTTCCGAGCGCTCACCCACCTTCCGGCGCACCACGGGTTCCTGGTGGCCTGGCCCCTGCCATGAAGCTGTCAGGTGCCCTGAGGGACGGCGGCCTGGGCCGGGATCCCAGGGGCCCGAGGGGCTCCATGTGGGTCCTGGGGGGCCTAAGGCCAGAGAAGGGAGGTTAGGGGCCAGCAGGGACAGGGCCCACCTCATTCAGGGCTACCTGACCTGTTGCGTGTCCGGCCAGCTAACGCCCTCCCGAGGTGATTCATCTGGGGATAGGATGCTGAGCGTCACTGTTCCCATGGGTGAGCGTGACCAGCTTGCAAGGATCACCTCCTCTGGGCCTCGTCCAGCAGCCCAGACGGGCCGTGGGGACTCTGAGTGGAAGGACGTGGGCAGCCCTGTGGGCAGAGAGGAGGGGCAGGGGCCGCGTCAGGGCGCTGCGGGCCTGGCAGGTCACTGGAGGTGGGACAGAAAGGGGGACGCGGTGCCAGTTCAGCGGTCCTTCCTGAGCACCGAGGGGAGCCAGCCTTACCCAGACCACGGGGGCGGGGCGGGCGAGCAGGGCCGGCGGGCGCGTGGCCTCCGCGTGTGCGATCGTCCTCCCGCTCAGGACAGCTCCTCGGCTGCGCTTCCTGCAGGCCAAGCGGGACACTCCGAGGTGGCAGTGCCACGTGGCCTGTCAGGCGAGGCTGGGAGGGACGTCCCCTGAGAGTGCCACACCCACGGGGGAGGGGAGGATGGGTGGGCAGAGCCTTCGGCCATCAGGGAGCCAGCTCCCCACCGTGAGGCCTGGCCCCCCGTGAGGACTGGGGTCCCCCACAAGGGCTGGGCCACCTCATGAGGACTGTGGCCGCCCTATGACGGCTGGGGCCCCCCCATGAGGACTGGGCCCCCCCATGAGGACTGGGCTATCCCCTTGTAAGGACCGGGGCCCCCCAGAAACCGCCCCATGAGGACTGGGCCCCCCCATGAGGACTGGGCCATCCCCTTGTAAGGACCGGGGCCCCCCCGACCCGCTCCAGAAACCGGAGCGACTGCTTTTCATTTTCTGTGTCCGTCTCTTTCCTGCCTTCGTCACTGTGTCTCTGGAGTGCCTTTGTGTTCCTCTGCTCTGCTCGGGAAGGCCTGCGTTTCTGATTGGTCCTGGAGAGTTCAGAGATGATCGATAACTCTCCTTTTCATCAGATGGTGCTTAGACGTTTACCGAGTTGAAAACAGCCTCTAATGACGCGTTTGCTCCTCACGGAGGCACGTATGCAGATGGCCCGCGAGGGCTTCAGTGGACGTTCTTTGTGTTCTGTCCTCCAGCTCCTGGGACCCCCAGCTTCCTGGCGTTCTCAGAAATAACGTCCACCACACTCAACGTTTCCTGGGGGGAGCCGGTGGCCGCCAACGGCATCCTGCAGGGCTACCGAGTGGTGTACGAGCCCCTGGCCCCTGTCCAAGGTGAGGCCCGGCGGGGGGGAGGGCAGCCTCGCAGGGCACGGCTCTGCACAGACCACGGAGTCCGGTGGCCGGAAGCTGGGCCAGGGCCTGGGCCTGAATCCCGATCCCAGCACAGCGTCTAGGGGCCTGGGACGTGTACACCCCTTGACCCAGTCTCTTTAATTCCCATGACCCTCTTCTGTTCCCCCTGAGACTTCGGTACTTGTGGGTGCCGACGGGGCCACCTCGGGACCCTGAGTGGGACCACAGAGGGCAGCACGGGCCGATCAGGTGCATGGCATCCTGGGGGAGGCGCCGATGGCCCGCTGCGCTCAGGCACATCCCTGCTGCCACCCCTCGTTCAGCCACTCGCCCACGAGTGGTCATTGAGCACCTGCTGTGTGCCACGCGCCAGTCTGGGTGCTGGGGTCTGTGAGCGCAGGACAGCAGCAGCCTTAACCGACTCGTTCGTCAAGGTCCGGACCCTCCCTTCCCTCGCCCGTGAGGAGCAGCACACGGTTGGACACAGCGTCAGAGTGAGCGGCGTGCTGAGCACAGAGCAGGGAGCAGAGCGTGGGGCACAGGGACGCCTGAGTGACAGGGAGGGCCCGGGCACACACAAGTCCCGGGGAAGAGCCTCCCGCGAGCCTGGCTCCCGCAGAGGCCCTGAGCGGGGCGGGGCTCGGCGTCCTCCCCGGCCGGAGCTGGACGAGCTGGACGAGCGAGGGTCGTGCGGGGCGCCTTCCTGCTGCAGGCAGGGCCGTGTCACGCCGGGCCCCGGTGGGAGCCGAGTGACAGGGTCCGAGTGATGTGCCCCCAGGTCCCCCCAGCCAAACACCTCAGTCGAATGCCGTGGGAGGTAAAGAGGGGGCATCGATTAGCTGCGAACTTCACGGGATCGATCAGAATCGCAGGCGCTCCGAGAGCAGGGCACGTGTTTCAACGTGAAGAAGCCTGAGAGGAGAAACGACAGAGGCCTGAAAATGGGCAGCGACGGAACCAGGGCGTGGACCGCGGGGCGCTTCGGGGGGGTGGCGGCGTCCCCGGAGGCCCGGGCGGACGGAGGCCCGTGGGTGCCGGGGGCACGTGGCAGCGACCCGCCGTCGCTGGTGCTGTGTCGATTTCTTACACGTCCCCCTCTCCGCTCCCCTCGCCCCGCGACGTGCTGGCCGGGGGCTCGCGGTGGGCCGAGCTCTGTGGTGCCGGAGAATGGGGTCGAGCCCGGGCAGGTCCCCAGGTCGCAGGCACGGACAGCCTGTGAAAAACACAGGCGTCGAGCAGCCAGGGGCGAACGTGTAGAAGGGCCGGCTCGCCGTTTAAAGCCGTGACGAAAGTTTCCTTTTAAAAGAAGTGCGTCCAAGGGAAGCAAGGACCGGACTCGAGGAAACGCACGCCGGCTCTGGGTTTCGTTCCGTCAGATCTGAGAGGCCGCTGACCGTAAGGTTCGCTGTCATCCGGCGAAGTGTGAGGGGAGCAGATGCTTCGGCACACCGCGGCCCAGCGCCTCCGTGCCATCCGCTCCGGAGGGGTGACGCCGTGAGGGGGGAAGCGTCGCGGACGTCGGTGGGCAGTGCAGGCGACACGGGGACCTGGCTTGTAAGCGGCAGGAGGGCCCGGCACGGCCCTGAGTTAGCCCGGCCACACGCTGCACATTCTCACGCTGCGCATTCTCTGCAGGACCGAGCTCCAGTCTGGGGCCCGGGCGGCCGGGGCACGGCGGGGAGAAGGCCGGGAGTGGCCCAGAGGGGACATGCGCCGCTCCCGCTCATGCAGCAGTGAGAAGGGCCGTGAGCTGCTCGGCCGTTCCTTGCACGCACGCACGCACGCACGCACGCACGCAGGCACACGCGGGACCCACGAGGCTGGATTCCTGACGCCGGTTCAAGGAGAGCAGCCCACCAGCGCCGTTCAGTGAGAGAGGGTGGCCACGAGCCCTGGTCCCTCCTCGTCACCGGCGGTGAGCACCTGCACCTCCTCGAGTGTGCGACTTCCTCCGCTGGCCGGACTCGGCTGCCGCGGGCTCGCGGGGCAAAGCCCTCCGGAAGCTCCGCCTGCTCCTCTGGGCCTGTGGCCTGGCTGGTGCTCCCGTGTCGGCAGAAGGGACTTGCTCTTCAGGCAGGACCGTCACCGTGATCTTCCCGGGGGCAGGCACTGGGGCCTGGGTGGGCCCCATGACGCCCCTGCTCTGCACACGGTCCCCCTGAACCCCACGGGCTCGTGCAGCGGCTCCCCACGCCCCCTGCCTCTCCTCCCAGGAGGGTAGCCAAGAGGGTGGCCACGTGTTCATGTCACAGCCATGTTGGCTCCATTCGGAGGTTCCGTTTTAGTCTCGGCTCGTCGTGCGCTGCCCATGTCGACCCCCACAGACAGGGTCCCCCAGGCTTGCTGACGGGCAGGCAGCGTTCACCTAGCACTCACCCCAAGCCAGGCGATCTGCCCAAGCCCCGGCCGCAGCCCCGACACAGGGCCGGGTTTACCCTCATCGTGACACAGACTCGTCGGGCTCGGAGCCCTCAAGACGTCTGCCCAGGGCCCGGAGTCCGAGAGCCCCGGAGAGGGGCGGGCTCTGACCAGGTGGTCTGGACAGAGCCACGTCACGGGGAGGACCTGTGTCCCTGCAGCCGAACGTGCCGGTGGCTGGCGCAGAGGCAGCGGCAGCAGCAGTCCAGGCTGCGGCCACTCTGTCACGTGACAGCTGGTGGAGTCGCTTCAGCCACAGCCGTCTTCGTGTCTTTCACGAGTAACAACACGGTCTGTCACATCACCAGCATCGTCTCCGTCTGTGGAGGGGCCTGGCCTTCAGCCCGGGTGTCCTGGTTTTGGCAGTGAGCTGTGGAAGGGGAGCAGGGATAGGTCCGGCGGCCTGTCCAGCCCTGGCTGAGCTGTCTCCACACCCCCGTCTGTCTGTCCCCAGAGGCCCAGCCCCTCCTCACCCAGCGGGGGCCGGGCCCCTGAGTGGGGGTCTCCTGGGAAGACCCAGCCCCACCCGGTCACTGCCTGATCTGCAGCAGGGAGCCACGAGCGTCTAACCCTGAGGGCATCCACGCACCCCAGAGAGTCCCAGAACGTGACAGCAAACGTGATGGACACACCGGGCGTCTTTACTTAGGGACAGAGCTGCGTTAACTCTCATAGTGACACTGGTTCTTCTGTGAAGATTGCCGAAGACACGATGCATATGGTCAGACAGATGGAGGCGTGTGTATGGTGAAGACTTAAAAAAAAACACTTGTACAACAGTGATGTCACCCACAAGTGGCTCCTCACCCAGGTGTGGGCAGAGGAGGGACACCTGCCGACTCCAGTCCAGGGCGGGAACGGACATGGCAGCATCGAGCAGGGCCAGAGGGCCCCGCAGTCCCCACAGGACACAGCCTGGCTCCTCCCGTGTGTGACCAGAGGCCAGCTCCTGGTCCAAGGGGAGCACCGAGCCCCCCGCCAACACACACACACCCAGCACCGAGCCTCATGCCGCGCTGAGCCACATTCGTGGAAATCCAATATTATGGCAGAGTTATTTTTATGTTTTTTAAAACGTTTTAAACTGTAGTATTTTATGTGATCGCACCCTGAGGCTTTGTAGTGCAGGGCACGGTTCACAAATTGACTAAATAAATAAGATTCTGACATAATTGAGTCGGGGAGGCCAGCCCAGCTCTACCTCCTCATGGGATAAAATGCACAAAATCTGTACATGAGTTTGTTTCTGCCCTGGGAAAAGCAAGGCCTTTCTTTCCCCCCAAAAAGAGGCTGCTATCCAGAACAGCTGGCTCCCCAGCGGGACCCGACGCGCGCCCGTCAGCGTCCGGGAAACCCCTTCTGGAGCGAGGCGAGGCGAGGGTCAGGCTCTCCAGGCAGAAATGGCCGTTTCTCTACAGAAGAACCCAGATTTAGGGGTCCCTCAAAAGCAGTCAGTACTGCCCCAAAGTACCTTAGAACGACGTGGCTGGATCGGCGTCTCGTACAAGGCGTGACGTGGACACGGGCACCGCGCGGAGGCAGCTCGGAGGCCGCAGGCTGGTGGCGGGCGGGGCCACCGCGGGCGAGGACACACTCAGGCTCTTCTGAGGTCAGGGCTGCGCTGGGACTGAGGGGGAGGCACCTCAGCACCGGGGACCCGCGGGCGCCGACCCCGCACGTGGCCGGACCGAGGACAGCTCTGCGCTCCAGGCACCGCTCCTCCGTGGGAGCCGTCCCCACGAGGACGAGGACGTCCGGGACGCGGCCGCCGGCCATGGGAGCGCTGCGAAGCCGCCGTCCAGCGCTCATGGAGCTCTTTTTAAGATGCACCGTTTTCTAATGTGTTTAACCAAAGAGCTCCATTTTCCCATTTTCCTCTGGAAAATGCCGCATTTGTGTAATTTTCAGCGTCTATGCTCCTCTCGAAACGTTAAGTCACAACTTTCTAATTATTCCCGGCAGAAGCCGCGACACCCTTGCTGTCGTCTGTGTTGTCACGGCTCCCGGCGGCGCCTCAGGCCCACCGATGAGGTGGCGCGAGGTGCTGGCGACCAGTCAGGCCGGGGACCCTCCTGGGGGGAGCCCACATTTAACTCCCAGGCAGGTGACCCCACGTCGTGGGCCGTGTTCTCCCCGTGACCCGGCCAGGAAGCTGGCGGTCACCTGTACCGGTGACACAGGCACTTCAGAGCCCAGTGGGAGGGACCCCTCCAGAATGTCGTCGGGAGGCCCACCTGGGCACGGGGACGCGGCCTCCACGCAGCGCCCACAGCCCGGGCCCTGTCCCTCCCGTGTCAACAGTGACCCGTGGCCGCCTGTCCGTCCTGTTGCCAGGCGTGGTGCCTCCCGTTGTCGGGGCCCACGTATCAAGCTCAAACCCTAATCACACTTGTCTGCGCTGAGGATTGGCTACGGCCACCACCGAAGCGCCTCCGAACTGTGAGACGCGCTTCCTGAGCGAGCACGGGCAGCTCCCTCACGGCCCCGTCTCTGCCCTGCGGGTCTAGGGGTGAGCAAGGTGGTGACCGTGGACGTGAAGGGGAACTGGCGGCGCTGGCTGAAGGTGCGGGACCTCACCAGAGGCGTGACCTACTCCTTCCGCGTCCAAGCTCGAACCGTCACCTACGGGCCCGAGCTGCAGGCCAACGTCACCGCTGGGCCTGACGAGGGTAAGTGGCCCCCGCTTGGGCCCACCGCCTCGCGGCACCGTTTAGGGACTGTCCACACTCCGGGACGCGCTGCCAGCTGGCCCGGAGCCGGCACGGACGTGGGACGGCTGGGCAGCACGGGTGTCACAAAGGCCTGCGTGGGTGGGGACCCCGCAGGGCTGGTCAGACCTGCGGAGCGAACCCGTAGGTGTTAGGTGTGGAGAGTTTTGGTTTGTTTTCTGAAGAAAAAAAAAAAATTAGAAGAAATAAGTGAATTTGATGTTTCAAATAAGATGCATAGGAAAATTTATTTTCACTGTCATGAGGAGCAGCACGCAGCTTCCCACGTAAACTGTCTTGGCCTTAAAAGTGGTCGCTGACCCGGGGGCGGCGAAGGCAGGCCGTGCCATGGGCGGAGGGTGGGGGCACAGCACCGGGCACTGGGCGTGTGTCGTCTCTGAGTTCCCGTCAGCCCCCACTTCAGAGCAGGCCACGTGCGAGGGGGAGCCGCCTGCCCAGAGAGAGCGGCCCCGATCCGCCCTCCTCCCCGTCTCATCCCACAGGCTCCCCCGGTCCCCCGAGAGACGTGGCGGTCACCAAGTCCGCCTCCGAGCTGACGCTGCGGTGGAGCGAGGGGCACACCGGCCGGGCGCCCACCACGGGCTACGTCATCGAGGGCAGGCCCTCAGGTAAGGGTGGCGGGCGGGAGCGGTGTCCCCGGGGAGGGTAGTGTGTAATCCCAGGGCCAGAGCTCCCAGCAGCTCCCCAGCGACCCGGGCCGGGGTGTCTTGCGGAGTGAGAGGGACCTTCCCCACCGGGCCCCCCCTCGTCTCCGTGACCACGGCTGTGACGTCCGGCCACGTCACGCCTCCCAGGGAGGATGGCCGCCCTGCCCAGGTCCGTGTGCGTGGGCACTCGGGGACACGTGAGGACATTTTCCACTCATCAGTGAGACCCCAGGGTGTTCTGGGGGGCACCTCGGGGTTCTGAGCCTTCGCTTCCTGGTGGAAAGCCTCCTGGTCACGTCTGAGCGGCCCATGCCTTCCTGGTGGCAGAGAGGTGGACACGTCACATCGTCCGCTCATCTCTCGGGCTTTGCGACAAGGTCTCGGATCCGCTCCCCACCCCACCCACCCCACCTCGCGAGGTCCCCCCTCCTTCCCGGCAGGCCCCGTAACTGCGGACATAGGTGACTGGGAAACGACCTCAGTGGGTGGATCGGGCGTGACCGCTAGACGCTAGGGGGTAGCAGCAGACCGGAGAGCCCTGGGCGTAGCCGCTGTGACCTCCGTGTGGCTGCACAGCCCGTGGAGGGTGTCGGGGACGCGCCCCGGAGGCAGATCCGCAGACCCCGCCACCCAAAGGACAGTGGCACTCGAGGCCACCGTGGGCCGCTGCTTGAAGACAGCACCCGGCAGAGAGGAGGGTCCCGACGCTGCGCACGCCACTGTGCCAGGCGCCCCTCCCCCACCAGAGACCGCTGAGAGAGCGCCCGTTATAAGTGCCTTCTAGAAACTTCTAAGGAGAAGCCTAGTACGTAGGATCAGAAGAAACTTTCTATTGAAAGGCGATATGAAAAATCCTTTGGCTCCAGTTCTCAAAGTCAGCTCGCCAGCCTGAGGGTTTCTGCTGACCAGGCACTCGGCCTGTTCCGAAAACAGGGTCGCAGGTCAGTGACTGGCCTGGGCTTGGCAGAGGCCGCAGTGGTCACTGGGTTCCCCCATACCCCTGAAAGCAGATGGCTCCCAGGATAGCCAGCCGAGTGCGTGCTGATAACACCGACTGTGGCGGGCAGCCTGGAGAACGTGGGGTACACCGCTCGCTCTGCTAACTTCACCAGGGGGCTCATGGGAGGACCCTGCAGACCGTGAACTCAGGAAGAAACACATTTTATCTTCACTAACGTCTTCCTGAAGTTCAGCACTTCCTTCCCTGATAAACACAGCTGTGTCGTTTGCCAGGCTGTGACCCAGCACCTCACACTGGACGGCTCAGGTGATAGGAGTTATTGTCCCAGGCTTGGCGGCCGACGTCTGGGGATGGGCTTGGGCAGGGATGGTTCCTTCTGAGGCCGGGCGGGGTCTGCCCAGCCTCTCCCAGCTTCTGCGCGTCGCTGGGCGGCCTCGGGGTGCCTCGGCTTGTGACGGCACGACCCAGCTGCCTTCCTTGTGGCGTGGCGTCCTGCCCTTTGAGTAAGGACACTGGTCGTCATCGACTAGGGCCCTTCTCAGGGACCTTGTCTTAACTCGATGACCTACAAAGAGCCTTTTTCCAAATAAAGCCTCACCCTAAGATGTTGGGGATTAGGCCTGGAACATGTGGATTTGGGGGACACGCGAAAGCAGGTGCCGAACCTGGGAACCTGTCAGCAGCAGAAACAGCTGCGTCCGAACACGTTCCGCCTGCGGCAGACGGTCCACGAGGTCGTTCGCCGTCGTTGGCACGGTGAAATCGCGGGCGTCCGCGGAGTCCTGCTGTCCCGGGCTGTCCGGAGCCGCCCCGGGGTGAGGCTACGCCCGCGACTCTCCTCCACATCCTGCAGAGAGCCAGGGGCTCAGCGAGGACGGAGGAAACGCACGGCCCCGCAGCTCTGGCACGGCGGGAGGCAGACACCTCCCCGTGCTCACCGGCGTCCCCAACCGACTGGTTTCCGTTGAGGGAAAAGGTGGAAACCAGCACGTCTGGGCCGGAAAGACCTGCTGGGACTGGAGAAGACCGCTCTCCTCAAGGATCCTCGACGGAGGCGCTTCCTTCTACTTCGAAGGCAGAGAGACGGAGTCTGTATGCTTTAAAGACGAGCCAGCCGGCGGGGAGCGGCGGGGAGCCGGCCCTGGCCCGCAGGTTCTCACTGGGCGCCCCTCCCGAGGCAGGCGGGGTCGCAGGGGTGTGACCGGGCTGTGACCGACTTGGAAATACCTTGCAACCTGTGTTTCTCGGGCTCGCCCACCCTCTCACCTCTCAGGTGGGGTTTTTCCCACAGTTTCAGTGAAGAGAATCCCCGTGGGGTTCTCTCAGGTGTCTAAGAATGGGGGCGGGCCCCGCAGACAGGCCTGATTTGGGCGCCAGCCTCCGCCATGACGTCACAAGGAGGGCCACGCCCTCGTGCCAGCAAGGCCATTCCTGTCATCGGGCATCGGCCCCCGGGGTGTGGCTTCGCCACTCATGGTTTTCCCAGCATGGTGACGCAGGCACCCCCTAAGCGGGGAAGGACCGGGGTCCCCTGAGCTTCCGGGGGGCTGAGCCTCACCTGGGGCTGGACAGCTGGCTGAGTCGGTCCCTGAACCGCCTTTCAAAACACAGGGGCCGCTGTCCTCAGGCGCCGACTGAGGAAACCCAGGCCCGGGGGATTGTCCTGTTGCCCAGAAAATCAGTCACGCGAACCTCGTTATGCCTAATAGCTCCGCGGGGTTACTCCTGCCCCCTAATCCGTGGAGCTCCCTTTCTCGAGCACTGACTTCCTTGATATTTGACGGCACAGTACGAACGAGAAGAACGACCCGCGGAGAGCGAAGTGGGCTCTTCGAAGACGGGCAGGTTTTCCTCGCCCCGTCAGAGTCACGGCCGCGGCGTAAACGTCAGGGTGGAGAAATAGTCCAGGGAATCGTAAGCGAGGACTGAAATGCTGAGTGTGCTCATTTTGGAAAAAAAGAATTAAGCCGAATAAAAATGCTAATTCAGAAGGAAGCCGCTCAGCGTGAATGGATTGCTAAGTACGTCGTCCGGGCCGAGATGCTGTTTCAATATTTTAAAACGTTTTTGTGAAAAATGCGCACAATTCCTGGCGCGGTGACAGAGTGCGCAAAATAAAACGGGGCCTTCCGGGCCCGGCCGAGGACGGGGACGGGACTCTCGTGCTCGGGCAGCAGGACGGCAGTCCCGAAGCGGCCACGCGGCAGGCTGTCCGGGCGTGGGAACGCCCAGCGGTCGGCGCGCGGCCCTCACACTCTTCCTCCCTGAATCCCAACGCCGTCGAGCCGCGTCCCGTGTGAGGGGCCTGCGCTTCTTGCTGTTTTTAGGGGGAGAACACCGCACGACGCATCCGGCGCCGAGAGCTCCTAGGACAGCCACGTGCTCACGGAGGGCGACATGAGATGCCCGGGTTACTGGTTCCGGAAGCCCGCAGGGCCCCGCGGAGGCCGGGGATGCAGAGAAGGATGGGGAGGGAGGGGACACCATTGCGTCTGCAGGTACATGTTGAACTCTTGGGAACTCGAGGGCGGGGGCTGTGGAGACACAGGTGGGCGTGCAGAGGGGCGCGCTGGAGCCCGGTGGCGGAGGCAGCCGCGTCTCCCTGGACTGTGGGAGTGGGTCAAGGTTGGCCTCCAAAGATGAGTCCGGAACCGTGACCTTGTCGATTCTCCTCCATCCCCGCCCGCCATAGACCACAAACAGCTCGCCGAGAACCGAAGTCCCACCTGATGCCCTAATGGGCGGAGCGGGGTCTGACACCGAGGTACTGGGGAAGGAAAGTGAGGATGAATTGGTGAGGAGAAGGGGCCGCCAGGCCCTGAGGCCGACGGAGTGGCGTGTGCAGAGAAAACGTGCCCTCTGCCAAACGCTGAGTGGAAGCCACACGCATAACCCTCAAAATTTTAAGAGGAAAAGAGGCCTAAGCTCAGCTTGCCACTTCGACATCGGTGGTGGTAGTGAGTGTCTTGGTGAGAAACGGATGTAAACGTGGGTACTTAGAAATGAATGACCTCAGACGCGTGCCTTTGAAACGTCACTCGCATCCGTCCTCTCGTCAGCCGGTGACCCTACACTGCAGAGCCCGTCGCCGCGCACTCTAAGTCCTGTGCGAACGCGGACTTACACACGAGCAGTTTCCTCTGTTTGCTCTCGGGCTGATCCACTGGAGCGTGGCCGTTGTTTCCAGGTGTGTGGTGAGGTTGCTTTCCCGTCCGCCCTCCGCCCCGGGGACCGTCAGCTCCGCGTGCGCGCATGTCCGGTCGTGCCCGGGCCCCCGAGGCCCTCCCCGCTCTGTAGACGAGACCACATACCTGCGCCTGGACAGGAAGGCGTAACTCACAGAGGGTCGCTGCGTCGAATGATCCTCCTGGGATTCTTTCTGCCGCTTTTACCAACGACCCCCTTAGGGTTTGGTTTACATTTGATTTTACAGACGCTCACGCAGCGTAGGCTGGCTGCGTGGACAGCAGTGTCCTAGTACTTTATAAAAGCTAACTCGTTCAATCCGCACAGGGAACTGGGGTGTAGACGCGTTCGCGAGCTCCAGTGCGCAGAGGGGGCACAGAGAGGTCGCGTGCTCTGCCCGAGGTCACACGGCCAGTGCGGGGAGAGGGCGGGCCGTGCACCAGGCTGTCTAGCTCCAGGCCCCGTCCTTCAGTCAGGACACCGTGCTACCCTGAGGGTCTCGATGACGGGCGCTGCCGCCCACGGGCCCTCGGCCCTGTCGCTGGGCGCTCACGCCCGGACCCACTTGCCTCTTCTGTTCCCGGCACGCCAATTTTCTGGCTTTGGTTTCAATTTCAGAGTCTCCTTGTACGTCAGGGTTTAAGCAAATTAAGTGTGTATTTTTACCATGGTGAAACATGCAGAACGTGAAATGGACCATTTCACCATTTTTACGGGCGCGGTTCCGTGGCAGTAAGTAAATCCGCCCTGTGGTCTCCGGAACTTTCTGGCCTTCTTCCTCCCCCAGCCCCGGCACCCTCCCCTCCACCGTCTCTGCGACTGGGACCCCTCGACCCTCACGTAAGCGGAATCACACAGCATTTGTCTTTCGTGCCTGGCTCGTTTCGCTCGGCACACGGTCCTCGACGTGCAGCCTTGTGGGAGCGGGTGTCGGCCACCTGCCTCGCTGTCTGTCATCCGTCCTTCCGCGCACATCTGGGCGGCTCCCGCCTTCTGGCTCCTGTGACAAATGCCGCTTTGAGCACGGGCTGCCAGTACCTGTTCCACTTCACCGTGTGTTTCTAGTTTGCGCTTGTACTTGGTAGCACCTGGGCACAGGTTGAACAACACACCGGCCTTGGGGCAGGTGGGCTGCAGCTGCCCCACACAGGACGCACCCAGGTGCAGGCAGCAGCCAGCGAGCTGGGTCTGGGCGCTGCAGGCAGCACCCTGGGGGTGAGGGACCGCGGCCCTGGCGGGGTCGACCAGGCACGGCAGACCTCACGGTCCCGGCAGCCCCACACCAGTGGCCGCCGGCATCTTTGCTGCCACAGGGCGTGGCTTCAAGGAGCTGGAGCGCGGAGGGAACCGGCCCAGGCTCTGCAGAGAAGCCATGGCCGCCCTCGTTCCCAGCTAGCATGCGGGCGGGACACAGTGAGCACTCGAGCTCAGGGCCGCGGCCACTGTGCAGGGGCCCCATGGGGGGGCCAGTGGGCGGCCGGGGTCGGTCCCTGAGTGAGACATACGGTTAGTGGCCGGATGCACCCAGCGGGCAGTGACGTCAGCAAGCCCGGAGGGAGCCCTCTGTCTTAAATCAGAGATGAGATCTGAGTGGAGAGTGGGGAGTGGAGGGGAGGGCCTGGAATCCCCCAGCAGAATGTTCTGGAAAATGCCACCGCCCCCCACTTTGCAGCCATGGTAGAGTCCCCAGCCCTGGGCACCTCACCCAGCCGCTGACGCTCACTTCACTGCCCTCGGCCAGGGGGCCGCGAGCCGGCCGCAGGGCAGGGGCCTCCCGGGGGACAGGCAGCCCTCACGTCTGCTCTCGCTTCATGCCTCTCACAGACGAAGGCCTGTGGGACACGTTCGTGAAGGACATCCCACGGGGCGCCACGTCCTACACCATCGGCCTGGATAGGCTCAGGCCGGGAGTGACCTACGAGTTCCGGGTGCTGGCCGTGAACCAGGTGGGCTACGGGGAGCCCAGCAGCCCCTCCACGGCCGTGTCAGGTAGGGGCCTCTGGGAAAGCTCCTCGTGGGGGGGCGAGGGGGGCGGGATGGCATGGCGCCACCGTGGGAAGGAAGGGGACAGCGCCGTGCTGCCTGCGGGCTCACCAGCAAGGCCTGTGCTCCCACTGGGAACAAAAGATGGGTCATGTCACGCCCCCGGGGTCGTAGGGTGTGACGGCCTGAAAACTGGCCCGTGGGTTCAGAACGCTGCCACCTCCTGAGGATCCCCCGGTAGGCACCCACTTCCGTCGCCCAGTGGGGTAGTTGGTGGCAGGGAGACGCGTTTGCTGTGGGTGGTGGCTCTGGGCCCCACCATGACAGGCTTCCTGCTCGTCCGGTGCCCGATGCCCCGGCCAGCCCCGCTGCAGGAGGCACGTGGGACGTACCGGGTGGGAACCCAGGGCCCCCTGGCACCTTCCAAGAAATAATTTTCATTTTTCTGCTCTTAGTAGACAGAATAAAACATGAGAAAAAAGTGTTTTCTTTCAAAGCAACTTTTAAATGCAACCTTGTCTATTCATCTCTCAAAAGAAACGTCTAAAAATGGGGCCCGTCCCACTCGAAGTAAATAAAACGCAGCCCCAGCTCGCAGGGCCCTGGTGTGTGGGAGGCTGCCCGCCGGACAGGCACACCCAGCGGGCACCTGTGCCAGGGGTGTCTGCAGGGGGTGGGGCCGAGCGTGGGGTGTGAGCAGGGGTCAGCTCAGAGGGCCTGGTGGCCGTGGGCTGTCCCCATAGCTCACGCCGGGTGCTGAAGGCTGTGGGGCCACTAGTGTCCATCCTGGAGCCAGTACTCTGGTGCGACATGAAGAATCGGTTTGATCGGAAAGTGGTCGTGCTGGCTGGCGGGGCGGCCGAGGGCCCCAGGCAGATGGCAGTGGGGACGGAGAAGGCGCGGGACTTGGGGGGGAAGCCTGGGGAGAGAGGACATCGGGGCACTTTCGTCCCCCGCTAACCCAGACGGCGTTTGTAAGCGGCTGAGGCTGGCAGACAGGGGCACGGAGGGCCGTGCTGACAACGAGGTCGAGCCAAGCGCTGGGACAGCGAAGTCCCTGGTCGGGGGTGGCCGGGGCCGAGAGGCCTTGGGTCTGGTCCCCGAGCGGGTGGCAGAGGGCGCACTTCCTTCCTGCCGGGGGGTCGGGCCCCCAGACCAGACAGCGTTCCACCTCCCTGTGACCCGGGTGATGGGCGGTCGGCTGAACGTGGGGTGTGCACCAAGCTCACTGTGTGTCCGAATCTGCCCTCAGCTCAAGTGGACACCCCGTTCTACGAGGAGTGGTGGTTCCTCCTGGTGATGGCGCTGTCCAGCCTCGTCGTCCTGCTGCTGGTGGCGTTCGCCCTGGTCCTGCACGGGCAGAACAGGAAGTACAGGAGCTGCAGCACAGGTGTGACCGTGCGCCCGGCCCTTCTCCCCACTCCCCCTGCCCGCCCACGCCGCCCTGCCACGGGCCTCAGGCGATGAGATGGGTGCGCCCGGCCCCTCGAGCAGGCGCCGCCCCCGCCCACCCCCGCCCGCGTGGGCCAGGTCCTGGGGCCTGACTCTGACCCCTTGCTCGACCCTCGCTCAGCTGCAGTCATGGTTTAG
The DNA here is from genome assembly GCF_000325575.1 of Pteropus alecto. Lineage (NCBI taxonomy): Eukaryota > Metazoa > Chordata > Mammalia > Chiroptera > Pteropodidae > Pteropus > Pteropus alecto. Next base: position 21,173,401 of record NW_006431919.1, on the reverse strand, counting down.
AATCCGATTAGGAAGTGTGAGCATCGAACAGGTGACATGAACAGGTGACATGTCGCGGCACTCAGCACCGCGACGGCGATGGCCAGGGACAGCTTGGATTTGGGCGTGGCTCGCAGGAGTCAAGGAAACATGGCGGTGGCCCCGCCTGTCTCACAGGCCATGTCTGGCCCTTGCCGCACGGCCCGCGGCCCAGCTCTGAGCCCCCCGGGGGCTGGGCCACCCCTGCACCCCCAGCACGCGCTCCAGACGTGGCGCATAGGGCTGCTCTGTGGGGTTTGCTGCTGGGCGGGTGTCTGTCCTTAGAGGAAGGGACAGAGGGACATGGGGCAAAGCCAGCCACCAAAGAGCCCCCCACGGCACGACTCCATTTGTAGGAAGGTCAGGAACGGATGTTTCTGGAACACAGGACAGTGTCGCCTCTCGGTGGAGACGCCTGAGCAGAGAGGGTGCCTGGGGGGCCCTCGGGGCTGAAACGCCACTGCAGGCACTTAAGATCAGGACGCTTCACGCGCTTCATCCCCTCGGTGTTTAAAGACTTGTCACGGTTAACAGAAGACCACTCCCTCCCACGACCAGAACGTAGCTGCGCCCAGCGTGGCCTCTCTATCCCAGGCAGCAGCGTCCCACAGCTGTGGCTGGGGCCGGGACGTGGCAGTCCCCCGGGGCCACCGGGGCCACAGCCCAGGACCTGTCTGAAGCCACCTCCCCATCTCCTACCAGCTCATCTGTCCTAGGCAGGCTGCTCCGAGGCGAGGCTCGCCTGCAGACAAGCGCCCCCTCGAGCTGCCCTGTTAGCCCTCTGGGCCCGCAGGGGGCCAGCTGCCGGCTCCATCGCCAGGGGCCGAAAGGGTTAATAACTCCAGGCCCTGCCTCACCACTCACTTCGTAGCATTAAGCGCTTCATCCCTCCAAGAAAGGATTTACTTTTTCTGTGTAAATTCACTTCTAACAAGTGTTCCTAAATCAGATTTTATTCCCGTGGGATTTACAGCGTATGACTGGCACATCGTCTCCCTGAGTTACTGCTCTCACAGAACCCTGTGTCTGCCCAGGGGCCCTCCCCGCCTCTCATCCCCCTCCCCATCTGGAGGGCAGCCCCGAAAAGGCAGGGCAGCCGT
>NW_006431919.1:21164763-21172112 GCF_000325575.1 Pteropus alecto | reverse complement strand
CCACCCCGCTCGGCCCCTTCCTCCCTGCCCTTCCGACCAGGTTTCCCATCCCGTCCACCCGGATCCCCCTCCCCAGCAACCACATCTCTTATTTACAGCTCTCTCTCTGTTCTGTTAGCTTTTTTTCGGCTTTGAGAGGTGCAGGGCCCCCCACAGAGGCACCCTTGGGGGTTAGAGGTGGGGATGAACCGAGCAATCTACAGAGCCCCTGGAATGTGCTGAGGCAGAGCCCTGCAGGCTGGCGCAGCGGGACCCTAACAGATAAAGCCAGGCGGCTTTTCTGGCTGTTGCTGAAACAGCTCGTAGTCTGGCGGCGGGGAGAGAGGCAGACGGAACGAGCGGACGTGTTCACTCACACGGGAGCTGCAGCCGGGGTGGGGGGTGAGCTCGGAAATCGGGCCAGGCCAAGGCTGCCTGAGCCGGGGCCTGGAGGAGGCTGGAGAGGGGTAGTTGCTCTCTCGGGATTCTAGAACGTTCTCTGGCTCCGTGACATTTGAGCTGTGATCTGAAGGAAGGAGCGAGTAAGCCGGAGGACGTCAGGGCAGGGCAGGCCGGCCCAGGCCCAGGGTCAGCCGTGAGGACCTGGACCTTCACGGAGGGCAAAGTGCGAAGCCGAAGGAAACACTTCGGCTCCTTGTAACTCCACTGTCGTTCAGTGGCTCTGCTGATGTGTTTCAGAATGTGTTTTGATGTGCATTTGATTTTTTTTTTCAAAAGTGGCTTTTAGTGACAGTTGTGGCACCATCGCCACAGGCCGAGAGCGTTTCATCGCCTCGAAGAGAAATCCTGGCCCCGTAGCCCGTGTACATTTACTTTCTAGTTACTGTTGTAGGCTTCTAGCGTTTTTTGAGATGTATTGAACATTTCATTTTCCCGTTTTTTTTTTAAGCTTGCGTTCTGATGACTCCTTAATCGAACACTAATCACACTGGCATTTTGGTGTCGGGCGGCATAAACCCCAAAACGCTCACATGGCCGTTTTGCATCGTGATTCACATGGAGCTTCTGTCCCCAGCTCAACGGGGCACGCTGGGCCGCGCCGGTCGGCGAAGCCGCGGCGGGCCCTTTACTGAAGCCCGTGCCCACTCTCCCGCTCTGACTTCAGGCAAAGGCCTCTCCAACGTGGAGGAGTCCGTGACGCTGGACAACGGAGGCTTCGCCGCCCTGGAGCTCAACAGCCGCCACCTCAACGTCAAGAACACCTTCTCGAAGAAGAACGGGGCCAGGTAGGGACTCAGCAGCCGCAGCCCCCCGTGCCACGCCTGCCCAGGACCCGGACGCTGGCCCGAGACCCGTCCTCGCCCACCGGTTCCGCCAAATCCCAACAGGGCGGGCTGAGTCCAGGAGGGCGGTCAGAGGCCCCTGGAGACGTGAAGAGAGGGCAGGAGGCAGCCGTGCAGGGAAGTGACCTGGGGAGACCCCCCAGCGCCGGGCTGGCCTCCCTGGCACGAGACTTAAGCTGAGGCAGGCTGGTCCTTCGTTGTATCGGTTGCTCAGAGGGGTCAGAGGCCGATGACGGCCTCTGCTTCGGACCTGACGAGGGCCAGAGGGCATGGCCAGAGGGCATGGCGGGGGGCCCCGGGCTGCTGCCTCTCACCAGAGCTGCCTGAGCAGAGGCCACCGTCCCGGTCCCAGGTCCCCGCCCCGGCCGAGCCCCGGCGGGCTGCACTACTCGGACGAGGACATCTGCAGCAAATACAACGGGGCCGTGCTGGCCGAGACCGCGAACCTCAAGGAGAAGCCCGTGGACGCGTCGGAGTCCGAGGTCAGTGCCCGCGGCCGCCGCTTCCCCGTCTGCGTTCTCAGGGGCCACATGTCCTGTCCCACTGGAGTCTCACAGTGACGAGAGCACAGGAGCCCCGAGCTCAGACCACAGCCCCCCGCGGCCCTGCAGCCCCTCGCGTAGCCCCGAGCCTGGTCCCGGGAGGAGCGGGCGAGGACGAGGCGGACGGTGACCGCGCACCCCGCGGCTCACGCGTGTGCTGCCCAGCGCCGGCCCGTGCCGGGCGCGTTGGTGCCGGAGGCCACGTGCCGGGCCAGCTCCTGAGCAGCACCGCGCCCGAAGCTGCCTCCGACCCGAAGGCCGTTCCCGTTCGTCTGCGCTCAGGGATAAACCGGCGTGTTGTAGAGGTGACTGCAGAGCTCGGTGGCCTCTAGACCCTGGCTGGGGAGGCAGAGGGCCTGAGCCTGCAGCACTGACAGAAACCGGGGCCCCCCGCCCCCCACACTGCTTCCCCTCCCACAGAGGGAGCTTCGTCACAGCAGGGCTGGGTCAGTCACAGGCTCGGGGGACGTCCCGCCCGACACGCACCCCTGTCCTCAAGGACCAGCGAGCAGTGGGACCAGGGAGAGCTCGCCCGCCTGGGACCCGCCACCTTCGTGTCGGGTCATGGACTGAGCGGGTCCCGGGTGCAAAGCCCTGTGAGGGAGCAGGGAGGGACACTGTCGGGAGGCAGCCGTGGGGGCACCGAGAAGGGATCAGCACCCCTACTGGGAGGCGTCTCCCCCCAAGCGCCGTCTCAGCATCTCGCACCCCCAGGTGGGTCCCTGTCACGCCTCGGCCTTGCGTTTCGGATATGCCAGGCTGTGGGAGGGAGGAAAATCACCAGGCCATTTGCTGGACATGCAGGCCTACCCCACCTCTCGGCATTTACACTCTAAATCAATATTTAATCTAGAATAAGTCTCACCTTCATTTTGACCGGAATTCAGGCCTTATTGAGCCCTGAGGCTCAATAAAATGGCTTCTTTTAAATCATGGTTTCTATGAGAAGTCCTGGGGAGACGGGACAGCAGGCGGGGCCCCGTGACACCTGCCCTGCCCTGCATCGTGGGTCTGCGCCGTAGCCCTGGGCATGGGGAGAGCAGCGGGCAGCTGTGCCTCTGCTCAGAAAGGGCACGTTTGTCTGAAATCGAGGGTGCGGTCCTCCGGCCCGTGTCCCCAGAGCTTAGCTGGACTCGCCCAGCCCCACCTCTCCAGCCCAGCGCCTCGGCGCCGTTCCTGGGGCAGCCAGAATGGGATTCGTGATGGAAAGCAGGCCGTCCGTTTCTCCACGTGGGGTTTGGAGATTCAGACTCAGCCGGTTGTTACGGAGGCTTAGTAAATGCACGCCAGCACCGGCCGGGCGTGCACATGCATGCGTACATGCGCGCACACGTACACGTGTGCCTAAGCGCACGCACAGGCATGGGGACAGACGAGGGAAGAAGGGAGGACAGGGGGACATGGAGCCCACGTGATCCCGCCAGGAGGTTGTGACGATCCTCACGTACACGGGGGACACTGGGCTTCCTCACCGCCGCCTCCCGCCAGGCCCCGTGGGGTGCGGGGTGAGGACTCGGCGCCTGGTTCCCAGGTGGAGAACGTGGGACCCGTCTTCTCCCCAGAGTTCTTTGCCCTGTAATCTTGCTAGGTCCTGATATGGGGCCTTCTGGATTCGGGAGATCTGCAGACCCAGATGGGATCCCAGTTTGCATGCGTGGGATCCCAGCGCAGGGGCCTGGGGACTGTCATCCTCTCGGAAGCGCCGGCTCAGATGGGAACGTTTCCTCTGGACCACGCCTTTTCAACAACCGGATGGAGCTGTAATTCCCATGCCACACGACTGACCCATTTGGCACATCGACCGTTTAGTTAGGAGCGTGTTTTCGACTTCTTCATACTTGTGAATTTTCCGAATTTTCTTCTGTTATTGCATTTTAATTTTATGACATTGTGGCCAGAGAACGTCCTTCGTATATTTAAAATCCTTTTCAAATCACCGCGTCTTGTTTTGTGGCCCAGCATACGGTCTACGCTGGGGAAGTGTCCCAGATTCATCTGAAAAGGTGTCGTCCTGCCACTGCTGTGTGCGTGGCGTGTCCTGCGTGTGTCCTTGGGGCCTGGTCGGTTCACAGTGTCGTCTTCGGTGTTTTTGATCTGCCGTCTGTCACCGAACGAAGTCTCCAGCCACCTTCACTGACCTACCTGTTTCTCCCTCCAGTCCCGTCAGCTTCGGCGCCGCGCATTTGGGCCGCGCTAGGGGCCCACGCTTGCAGTCACGGTGTCTTCTTGACGGGCTGGCTCTCCCGTGGGTGTAGCATGGCCCTCCCCGTCCCCGGTCACAGTCCTTATCGGAAAGCCCGTTCCGTCTGGTGCTGGCAGAGCGGCTCCGATGCTCTTGCGATCCGTCTGCGTGGTGTACCGGGCCCGCCCTCTCCCTCTGAAGCCGTGTGAATGTGTGAGCCTGAGACGCGCCCCTCGCAGACAGCGCACAGTTGGATCCTGTCGCTCTGTTCGCTCCGCCAGCCTGCGCCGTCTCGCTGGAGTGTTTGATCTGTTCACGGCTGGCGTAATCGCAGCCACGCTCGGATGAATCCGCCATCGTGACCCGAGCCCTCTACGAGTCTCGCACGTTCCTTCCTCACGTTCCTGTTCCCGTTTGCTTCCCGCGGCGTGTCCCAGGCTCCCTTTCAGTCCTTCTGGCTTTGCGTTTCCTGTACTTCAGCTGTTTCTGTTAGGGATTAGTATTAGCATTTACTTCGGATTTAAGCTAAATTTCAGTGACGAACAGACTTTCTTCTGTACAGCTCCTCTCTCCCCCTTTGCTATTATTAAACGTACTACATCTATATTCATGTTGCGAGCTCAAGGGCGCGTGTGTATAGTCATCACTGTACAGAACCGTCGGTCTTTTAAAGAGGCGGAGGGAAGGAGAGCCAGTATGCGTTTAGAGTTTATCATTTTACCCTTCGTAGTTACTTTTCTGAGTCTCTGACACCCACTGGGGGTCATTGTCCCACCACCCCCTTTGTGCCGCCTTCGTTAAATACGTTACACTTCTTTGTCGTAGGCCCAAGAATACAGTCACACGCCTGCTGTTCTCGCGATTGCTCTTCGAACCAGACGAGAGCGGAAACACGCGGTTACTCGATCTTTCATCATTACCTACGAGTCACCTTTCTCGGTCCATTCCGTTTTCTCCCGTGGCTACGAATTGCTGACCGCTGTCCCTTGCTTTCAGCCTGACAATCTGCCTTTAGTATTTCTCGTAAGGCAGGTCCACTAGCACCGGATTTTTCTGTGTTTGTTTATCTCAGAATATCTTTATGTCTTTATTTTTCAAAGTACTTTTGCTGAATATAAGATTCTTGGCCTTGACTCCCCCGCCGCCCCCAAAAAAAAAAGATTTTAAGAACTGTTCTTGGTTGACAGTGTTTCATCGCGTTGAATTGCCTCTACCCCGCTTTTTGTTCTGATTAGACGTCAGCTGTTACCATTATTTGCGTCCCTTGTACGTGGTGAGTCATTTTTCTTTGGCTGGTCTCAAGAGCTTCTTTCTGTTTTTCTTCTGGTAAAATTTTGACTCTGACGTGTCTGGGAGCGGGTCTCGTTCCGCGTCTCTTCCTTGTAGTTTATCGAGCTGGGTGGGCGTGTAGATTATTTTATCAAATTTGAAGGTTTCTTAAGCCGTTATTACTTCCGCTGTTTTTTCTGCCGCTTCCCTCCCCGGCTTGTCCCCCGCGGCCTCTGCGCGCGATGCTCTCACGCGCATCCGGTGCTTGTTCTTCCTCTTTGTCTAGTCTCGAGTGCAGCTCGAATCTACTCTGAGACGCTCTGCTGCATTTTCATTTCAGCTACGGAATTTCGCGACGCCGGAACTAGCTTCTCACTCGGTGATTTTAAAGTTGCTTCTCTCTTCGTCGATGTTCTTTACTTGGTGCAATGTCACCGTCAGACTTTGCCTCCTTATGAGACTGGTTTTCTTTAGTTCTCCGAACACGTAACGGTAGCTGCTTTCAACGTTTTTGCTGACACTGGGGCCTCCCCAGAGGCTGCCTCCTCGCTCTTCTGTGTACGGGTCACATTTTCTGCGCTTTTGAAAACAGGTCATTGGGGGTAACGTATTGCAACAACTCTGAACGCTGATACCCACCTCCTCAGAAGGCCATTGTCGTTTGCTTATCCGCGCAGGTATTTGCTGGGTGACTTGGCCAGACGAGTTTTGTCTCGTTCATGGGGACCCTCCCCGTGCCCCCAGTGGGGCGGCCCTGGGCATGCACGCGATCTCCGGGTGGCTCGTCTTGGCCAGACTCTGTCTCCCTTTCCCGCCCCCCGTTCGGGTCCTGGGGGGCCCCCACTCCCGGCCCTCACCCACTGCTCCCCGGCCACTTGCCAGCTCTGTTATTTCTGACAACGCCCCAGAGTATAAATGACTCCGCCGTGAGGCCGGTTCAAGTCCAGCCAAGATGTCGTCGGTCTTTGAACTTAGCCCTGACCCCAAGAAGGCTCTCTCGCTGGCTCTCTGGAGAACGTCCAGCTGGTCGATCGCTCCATTTCTCGCTGTCACAGAATGACCAGCTTCCTCTTAGGTTGCAAATGAAGGAGCCCTCGTTCTGGTGGTCGGTCTCTGCCCCGTGCAGGACCCCTCAGGCACAGTGCCAAAGGTGGGGGTAGGGACAGCGGCCCTCTGCGCCGTGGTGACATACTGCTGTGCCGGTGGGTGCTGGGTGCACGTGGTAGCCCCCGGTCTTCTGGGCCTGCCCCTCCCGTGTGGGGCTGCTTCCTACGGGCGAGCTGGGCTGAGGGCAGCTGGGGTCACGCTGCCCCCTCTCGCCTGCCACACCTGGTGGTGTAGACCGTCCAACCGGTGCGTGAAGGCTGGGCAGGGGAAGGGAGCCCAGCTGTTGGCCACACCTGCCTGGGACGGGATTCCGCCACCCGGGGCTGAGGGCGGGCGATTGGATGAGAGAGGCCGGCAGCTTCCTCCTCCGGGTCAAACCTGGTTTCTGGGTGTGGACCTGGACAGGGGCCGTCGTCGGGGCAACACCTGCCCGAGCAGTGCTCAGAGCTCGCTGGAGTCACACGGAGCTGGCGGGGGCAGCGGGCCATGGGCAAGCACCTCGGACTCGCTGTTTTTAGTGAAGTTTAGATTTTTCTGGAACGTCTTTCTCCATTTGCTGTCTGCCATTGAAACCATTAAAATGGTGGTTTATAAACTAATTGCCTCCAGTTAGACCATTGTCCCCTGGGGAGAGGACCCGCCGGGCTGCTCTCTGGGCCTCCTGGAAGTGTCCTCACAGTCACGGCCGGTGCTCTGACGGGGACGCGGGCTCTGGCACCGGCTGGCCTGATGCTGCGTTGACTTCTGCCCGTTGCCCCCAGTTTATAGTAGCACAGTCGAGCTACAGCCGCGTGGACAGAGTCCGCAGCAAGATCAGGAGGGGTCGGGGAGCGGCCCGGGCCCAGCTGCGGGCGGACCAGAAGCCGACGCGCTCGCTCCGAGCAGGACGGTCCAGACGGACTTAAGCCCGGACCCGGGTTTGAGATGTTTGTCCTCCCTCCCGAGAGCAGCTGCTAGGCCTAGCGC
>NW_006431919.1:21160118-21164643 GCF_000325575.1 Pteropus alecto | reverse complement strand
GGGTCCCGGCCGGCGGAGCCCCTCTGCGGAGCCCACGTTTCGCTGAGACCACAGTGGCACCATCTTTCTCTCCCCGGGTAATTTTTTACCGTGTTCAGAAATACAGCTAAAGCGAAAAAGCTGAGAATCGGTTCACAGGTGCACCAGAACCTTCCTAATTGAAGCGGCTCTGAATTAGGCCAGCGGCATCACGTGACAGCGGCTGCAGCTCGTTCTGTGTCTCCAGTTAGAAATAAGAGGGTCTGTCCCCACATTACCGCCCGGTGGCTTACGAATTATATGAGGACTGCTGTCTGAATCACATTTTAAAAACCGTTGTCGAAACCCAAAAACACAGTTCTCAAAACCTTTTACACTCCAGCCGATGTCGACCAGCCCCTCAGACCTGACTAATTCCGTAATCACGTTTGAGGCTGTCATCTCGCCACCGTGACACGGAGCTTATCTCTGCTGGCGGCTCGCCGGGCGTCTCTGCGCCTTCGGACCCTCCCGCGGTCAGCCTCCCGCGGTTTCCTGGGAAACCAGCGCACGTGGCCACTTCAGATCACACAGGAAACTCTCTTAAAAAGATCCCGTGGCATTTCTTTTTTGTCAGTAATTCTAACTCACTAAAATCCATCCCCATTAAAAAATAATAATGTCACATAAATGATAAGCAGCGGGCGGCCGGGGCAAGGGTGGCGTTTGGGTCCGGCCCGTCCTCGTGGGCGGTGGCAGGTCGAGCAGGCGCCGGGGTGGGCTCGTGTGTCACGTGACTGCGGTCGCCCTCGCTGCTCTCCCGCGCTCTGCCCTGTGTCTCCTCCTTCCTGCTCAGCGGGTTTATCCTCCCACAGGGACTTTGGGACCACGCGGCTGGACCCTTGGGCCCCGGCCACTCAGGGCTCACGGCCGCCATTTGTCCCCACGTGCAGAACTCTGCTCTGCCAGGTGCAGTGAGGAAAGTCCCGGGGCAGTTTCCGATCGGCTCGGCGTATGTCACGTGCCCACCCGTTAGCCAGACACTGTTTTCTGCGGGACGAGCCGTCGGCCCCCGGAAAAGGTGGAGAAGGGTCACTTCCCGAACCACCCCGGACCGGGCCTCCGGCCAGGACCTCTTCCCGGCCCTCGCGTTTGTCACGGACCCCTCTCTCCATGCCGTGGGACTTTCGGATCTTTGGTCAACATAGGTACTAGGCAGGTCTGAGAGGAACCGTTTCACTAATGACTTACACGTGGCGGTGGAGGGGACGCCTGACACATTCATTCCCTCGGCAGGGCTGGGCGTGACTGGGAGAGCGCGGGTGCCCCCGGCCCGCGCCTCCGCGCCACTGGCCATCGCACCCCCGGCTGCAGGGAGGGGCGGGGCGAGAGGAGTGCCCGCAGGGCCACCACCGGGGCACTGCTGGTGCGAGCGACCACACATTGACGATGTGTCCACCGCCCGGGAGACTTGGTGTAAGACCCGCCCACATAAAGTCTCTGACGTTTTACAAAGCTGTGCTTGCAGGTGTCCCAAAGTGCCACCAGAAGCCTTTACTTCTGCCACCCCTGGCTGCGGTGCCAGGGCTGGGCCTGGCCTCACTCCACCCCTAGCCAGGGTGCCCCGAGCTTCTGTGAGTCTTGGTTCTTTCAGACGTAAAATGGGGAGATCGAGCCAATGGTGGCTTCTCACGCTTTCCTCACGAGCATCCTTTGCGGTGGGGACGGTGGCTGGGGAGGACCCAGCGCACGGAGGCCGGGGACGCGGTGTGAAGGGGCGAAGGCTTGACTCTCATATTCGGCCCTCGGGGCGTCATGAACCCCAACCCCAGCTTGTGACCCTGGTGCTGAATTGCCATTGCCCATCCTGAGTGTTCTGTGACTGTGTCACCAGAAAGGCCGCCTCGGGGCATCAGCCCGTGTCCTTCCTCTCAGCGTCAGGCAGTTCGGAGCCGCAATCAGGCCTGAAGAAGTGACGGGGACTGGGCACAGCTCCCTCTTCTCCCCAGCAGCTGCAGAGCTTGGCCCTAAGCCCCGTCGGGCCTCCAGGGAACAGAAGAGTGAAGTGTCACAAAGCCTGATCTCTTATCTGGGACCCTTAAGGCCAGATTGCTCAAGGATTCTGTTTTCCGGAGACTCAGTGACAGACTATGTGACATCTTGGGCGGGCTCGGGGCAGCAGTCTGAGATGGAACCTGTGATGCTTCTGTACTGAGTAGGTCCCCTCCGGCTCAGGTGAGCTCAGTGAGCTCAGGTGAGCAAGCCCCAGGGATGCAGCACGGCCAGGCTTCACCCGAGACAAGCCGGAAAGGCAGCTCTGGATTCCGGAGCATCGTGGGTTTGGGAATTACGGGTGGGGGGGTGTCGACCTGCTTGCTGATGAAAGGGGCGCCCGGAGCTGGGGACCAGTCCTCGTCCACTGCGATGGCAGGAGCCTGGGGGTGCAGGGCTCAAGCATGGGCTCCCACCCGCCCGCGCCCCTGAGCAGCTCGCAGGTTCCTCTGAATCTCTTTCTTCATCCGTAAAACGGGGAAAGGTAACCCCCACCTCAGAGGGTCGCCGTGCGGTCGCCCACGTCCTGCGGTGGGTTAACCTGCTGTGAGGTAGTATCCACGGAGAAGAGGCCACTGCCACTTCCAGCGTCACCCTCGTCCTCCCCCAGTCACGGGGGAGTGGGTGTTCCTTGCGCCTTGGGTATGAGGGGAGGCGACACTCGTCAGCCCTGCATTCACGTGGGCTTGACCCAGTGAGGGCAGAGGGCCACGGACGCGGTCAGCTGCCGACAGATTGCGGTGCCGTAATACGAACGGTTACATTTAACGCCCCGAAAAGCCCCAGTCTGCGACTTAACGACTTTCACATAAACAGACCCGTTGGAGCCAGGCTCCCATTCTGCCAGGGGAATTTCAGGACACTCCGGCCCCACCCTCTGCTCAGCCTTCAGGCTTCAGGGACAGGATGCGGGATTCCCCAGGGACACTTGGCCCCCCCATCAGAGCTTCCTGCGTGGGGGCCGGTGGGGTCGGCCGCTCTCAGTCCGTCAGGTGAGGGAGAGGGAGGCAGGCACGTCACTCACAGCCTTTGTCTCTGTGCAGACTCCAGACTCCACGTAAAGTGAGGTAGAGTGAGGGCGAGCAGGCCACCGCCCTCCCCCCACAGCATGCCGTGGATGGGACACGCATCCCTGCCACCCAGACCCCCCGTCGGGAGAGGAGCCACGCCCAGGACTCTGGGCTCCCACGAAACTTCCCTGGTGATCCTGGACAGCATTTGGGGGTCGCTCGCTCCTTGACATGCCGCCCAGGCCTCCTGACACCCTCTGGGGACAGGGAAAGGGCAGGTGTGGCTGGCCCCACTGGGGACCGGAGCCCAGAGCAGCCTGGCCTGCCAGCCGGGCAGTCGGGCTGCGAGGACAGAGCTGTCTCCCGGCTCCCGGCTCGACCTTCGGGCTGGCAGCCACCGTGTCCGAAGCCTTGTTCCTGGAAGCCCTGTCCCCTGTCCCCTGTCCCCTGGGGCAGGGAGGAGCCCGGCGTTTCTGGGTCGGGGGCATCGCGGTGGGGGTCCCCCGCAGACCCTGGGTGGCTGTGGATGGCCCCGCCGGGTGACAGAGCCTGAGGGTGGGTCCCAGACAGAGAGACCAAAGCCCTCCGCCCCCTTGTGACAGGCTCACCTCAGCCCCCAGGGTCCTTGCAGGGACTTCAGGTCAAGCCAAGGGCCGTGAAATACGTGAGGGAGTTTTAAGAAAATGACAGATGTGTGGACTCAATGTTCTTACTGGAAACTGCTGATTTATAAAGAGAAAGGGGGGACCCTCGGCGGGACTGATCACACCGGGCCTGCCCAGGTCCCCTCCTGCACCCAGGGGTGTGGCCGGGCTCTCAGTGCCCGGGAGGGCGGGGACCGGAAGGCAGACATCACGGTTCAGGTAGGGGTGGCTCCCCGAGCCTCCCGCAGAAATGCACGTGCCACAGGGGACACACGCGCTCACCTCCAGCGCTCGGGGTGTCCCTGCGGTGTGGGCAGGTGGCATCACAGCCACCCAAAGACCCGAACCTTCCCATGCCCCAGCCCCGCGGACGCCCTCCCCGCTGTCCTCATGACTGTGGACGCCCTCCTCAGTGTCCCCCGTGACCGCATGCCCGTGTCCCCGGTGTCACCATGATGGCATCTTCATGTCCCCCGGTGTCCCCCGTGACTGCAGACGCCCTCCCCGGTGTCCCCGTGACAGTGTCCCCGTGTCCCTGGTGTCCTCCATGACTGCATCCCTGTGTCCCCCCGGTGTCTGTGACGGTGTCCCCATGTCCTCCGTGACCGTGTCCCCGCATCCCCCGGTGTCCCCCATGACAGCATGCCCGTGTCCCCGTGACAGCGTCCCTGTGTCCCCGTGTCCCCCAGGGCACCGGCTCCGAGTCCGAGGACGTGCCTCCGCCGCACTCCTTCGTCAACCACTACCTGAGCGACCCCACCTACTACAGCTCCTGGAAGCGGAGGGCCCCGCACAGGTACGAGGCGGCGGCGGGGGCCGAGGGCCCGCACCTGCACGCGGTGGTCACCACGCAGAGCGCCG
>NW_006431919.1:21156731-21159008 GCF_000325575.1 Pteropus alecto | reverse complement strand
GCCCTCAGCCTTAACGGGTTTCCCGGAAACGTTTGTTCCTTTGTCGTCGTTTTTAGTTTTTAGCTAATGGACATAGCAAGAGTGACTTTGGGGATCTGAGCGTCCACGCTGCGGCCGTGCGTCCAGCCGGTCGCGATGTTTCTGCAGCAGGCGGGGAGGTGGCTGAGGCCCAGGTGGCCAAGCCCCAGCCCAGAGCCCGTGTCTGCCTGTGACAGGAGCGCTGACCGTGCCGGGCTGTGCTTCCCGGGTTCCTGGAAGGTCCCATGTCCCCAGCTCCCCGGCAGGAGTGTGACACACAGCCACCCTGTCGCCCCCCCGGGCACAGGGGAGCAAGGGTGCTGAGGGGGGACGGCTGGGCCCAGTGGCCGACCTGTGGCCTCTCCTCCGCTGTCTTCCGGCTACTCCTCCGCCGGGCAGGCGGGAGTGGGGTGACTGGCCACTTTCAGAGTCGCTGGGTGTGGCCCCAGGGGACCGAGGAGAGTCCCCTCTGGGGTGAAGCCCCTTTTCAGAGCGTTTCTGCAGCTGCAGGGTGTGTGGAAAGCCCCCTTCTCCCTCCCCCGCCTCTCCTCCCCGCCTGCCTCGTCTTTTTCTGAGCAGAGGGCAAACATTCTAAACCAAAAATCAAAGCCACTCCGCTCAAAGCCGCTTCTGCCTGAGACTCGGCCCTCGGCCCACGGGCAGGGCCGCTCGGGGCGCAGAGCCTGGGCCCTGGCCTCGCGGAGACCATGGGTGATGACCGCCCGCTGCGGCCTTTGCTGGCGAAGCCATAGGACCTGCTTTGAAGTGCTGGGGCAGCCGCGGCCGCGTCTTTTGAGGACGACGATTTGGTTTGAGGTGGTTTTTTTGCATTTGTGACAACAACGTGACACTTTTTTCAAGCTCATTCTATTTCCTGCATTTTCTCTACTTTTAGTAAACTTTTTTTGTATGGCATCGTCTGTCCGAGGCTGCGGGCGGACTGTCAGCACCGCGCCCGGCCCGCCCTCGGGGCCCTGGCCGAGGGGACACCGCACGGGGAGCAGGGTGTCCCCTGTTCGGTGCAGCCTCCCAGGCATTGGTGGCACTGAGAGGCCCCGGTCCCTGCCGCTCATCATCAGCGAGGAAAAGAACCCACGTTAGGAAGTGGCTTTGGGTTTACTCAGCTCTGAAAACAGGGCCAGACGGAGTGTTCACTTCTCGCCGCCGCAGTGACCGCGCTCACCCACTGGGCGCCTCGCGAGCAGCCCCCGCGCGGATGCCTCAGACAGGCCACCGAAGGGTGCGCCGCAGGTGACCGCGTGGCCGGGTGAGGAAGATGCCGCGGTTACTAAGTGCCTACTTTAGTTCTAGATGCTAAGGGTAAAGTCTTGAATCATGACAAAGAAAGGATTACCTACTGCTGAGGGGGTGACAGATGAATGCAAACATCATAATGGAAATAAAATGGTGTTTTTCAGAGAATGGGGGATGGAGAGGGCACTATTTACAGAAAGCTGTAAGGACAGCTTTTCTCTTCTACACACACACACACACACACACACACACACACACACACACGCACACGTGTGTGTATATATATATTGCCGGCCTCGGCCCCGGGCCCTGCGTTCCGGGAGTGCGCGCTGGAGGGGGCAGAGGAGGCCCGGGGAAGGGCTAGCGGGTCGCAGGGGCAGGGTGGCCGCACCCCGGAGCCGCGCCCTGTCACCTTCCTCGACGCCCGGCTGGCACTGACCGCGGCCGGACTGCGGCGTGGGGTCACACGGCTCGCAGTCCTGCCCGAGCCCTTGGCACGCAGTGTGGACCCCGCACCCAGGGGTGGCTCTTCCCTTCGGTGTCCCCGTCACATGGAGCCGCTCGGGCTCTGGGACACTGTGGGAACCGAGAACCGAGCGTGCCCGGCAGCGCCCCCTTCTGGTCGGCCCAGAAGTTTCCCAGCAACGTGTTCTGGAATCGCGCAGAAACCCGGATCCCGCTAAAAAAAACACAACAAAACCCACGTGCAGGAAGACAGAGGTGCTATGGGTACGGGTTTTAATAAAAACATCATTTTGTTCCCTATGTGCCTGTGATTTTTGTCCAACAAGTATTGATGAAATGACTCATCAATTCTAGGAACTAAACACTGGCCCCGAACACGGCCTGCCCCCCAACACGGCCCTCAGGAGGAGCCCCTCCCGGTGGACCTGGCACTCCAGCCCCAGGCCTGTCCCACAGCCTCTGGCTCCCCTTCACTGAGGGGCCAAGGCCTCCTGGGGAGATGGGGAGGGGAGATGGGGAGGGGAGGAGGGAGGAGGGGAG
>NW_006431919.1:21152425-21156045 GCF_000325575.1 Pteropus alecto | reverse complement strand
GGCCGGCGACAAGGCCTGACCGTCCTGCCCCGAAACCGAGGTTCGGCCTGGTCGTCGCCAGTCTCCGTGACAACTGTCGAGACGCAGCCTTGTCACGCAGCGGCCCTGCTGGCAGGCGCTGTACTGGGGCGCCGCGGAGGCCTTCGCGAACCTTCCGCTTGAACGGCCCGTGCTCCCGAAGCCAGTGGTTCGCCAGGCGCCCGCTTTTAGGAGACGCAGACCCGCCCGCACCCCAGCCTGCACCGGCTCCTCGGGGTTCGCCCGGCGCGTCCCTCACACCTTAGGACACAGAGCAGCCAGCGGGCGACGCTGCAGGGGCACCGGGGGCCCTGTGGGAGGGGGACGCTGTCCCCGAGGGCAGTGGGGGTTTAGCCGGCGCTGTCCCCCCAGCCCCCTCGCAGGCAGTGAGCGAATGGCTGCATTACGGGGTGGGTTCCATCCAGACGCAGACACTGAAATAAACAGCTCGTGTGTCTGAGGCATCCGCGTGCGGCTGTGGGGTTCACCCCGCTGCTGACCTGGGAGGGAGACTATGCGGCCCCAAAGGGAGAAGCCCGCGCAGCCGAGGAGCCGTCTGCAGCGAGAGGCCATTGTCCCTGTCCTGGGGAGCACCTTCGCCAGAACACCGAGGGCCAGAAACTCGGGGACTCGCCGCCCCAGAGATGAGGTGAGGCAGCACCAGCCCGAAACCACGCGAGGCCTCCAGAAGGCTTCCAGGGGCATCTGTGATGGGGACAGGGCCACTCAGCCTCACAGGGACCCCGAGCGAGGTGACCCCCCCTTTCACCATCCACTCCAGAGTTCCCGCTCACGGCCCCTCAAAGCCCAGAGACGAGGCCTCCGTCACCCACTGCCGCCTGTCCACACGCTGGACCTAAGCTGGAATGACGTGCGTGCGCACAACCTCACACTCAGACCTTTATGTGCGGGGCGAGTGTGCTCCCACTGTGCACACACGTCCACGTGTGTGTGCACACTCACACACTCACACACACGCACACACGCACACTCGCACGCCTGCACTGGACCAGCGTGAACCAAGGAGGGCGGGCTGTCCTCCTCGTGGTCACCTTCAGTATTCAGAGGGCATGAGACTCGCGACAGGCAGGGGACCATGGGGTTCAGGCGAGGGGAATAGTTTATCATGGAACAGAGGGGCGGAACCTTCCAGAACACAGGCGGTAATAGGTGGGAAGGGGAGAAAGATGTCCAGTCGCAGGGAAGGAGGCAGGAGGGGCCCAGGCAGGGGTGCGTGGACCCAGCCTTCCCAGTTGGCGGGGAGCCACGGGGACGAAGTCTGTCCCAAGTGGAAGGGGGAAGGGCGGGTGCTCCAAGCCCTGTGCGTCTCCCGGGGGTGACTGTGGGTGTCTGCTCGTGCCCATCCCAGAAACTCCGACTTTCTCATAAATGAGACGGGAACAATCAGAACTGTGAGCCGCGCGGGTCTTTAGGACGTGTCCCTGAGGGGGGCCCTCGTCCTCACGCTGGTCCCCAGCGTGTGCCTATTGAGCACCTTCTGTGCTGGGACAGGCACGTGGGGAAGGCAGAGGAAGTCACCATCCTCACAGAGCTGGTGGTGACCAGTGAGGATGGTCATTTCAAATAACGAGGCCACACCATACAGAAAAGCCTCAGGACCAAGCAACGTGTGCTTACGAAGGGCCCAACCCCATGGCCTGCAGGGGTGGCCCCCGAGCTCATGCTGGTGGCCCCGGCCAATGAAGCAGCTGCCCTCACCGCCACATCAGCTGACAGGACGGGCGTTTGCTCGGCCGCCTGCCCCACACGGCCACTGCCCATTAACGGGGACCCCGGGCAACCGTGGTGGCCTCGGTCCTTGGAAGGAGAGCTTCGAAACAACAGCACAGACGCGCAGACACCGTCTCCACGGCAACCACGCTGGGTCCACAGACAGAAACACAGTCTTCATCTCCGGAAGCCACGTGAGGTGAGACGGCCTCTCCCGGTCCAGCTAATGCTGGCGAGCGGCCTTCTCCCCGACACTCCGGGCGGGAGGAGCCGGGAGCCGGCCTCGTCCAGACGCGAGAAAGCGTTCGAACGTCATTTGCTGTGTTTCCTTCCTGTTTTTCGTGGTGGGTTTTTAAGAAACCGTAGGTATGCTCTCGCGCTGTAACTCGCTTTTTCACGTCATAGATTCTGAGATCCACCCTCGGAATGTACGGAGCTGCCTTGCTGTTTAAGTGGCTTCATTGATGTCTGCAGCTTGATCGTGACGTGATTTACTCGCCTCGTCTGCAAGTGGACGTTTACGTAATTTTCAACGACTGGTTCTTACGGTCAGGGCCGCAAAGGACACACATGAGCACCTGTCACCCAGTTTCTCTCAGTGGTTACATTTGTGTAACCACGTGCAATGTGAAAACCGGGAGTCTGGCATGGGTACCGCGTGTGCGTGTGCACGTGTGCGTGGGCACGAGTGGAGCTGTGAGTCAGCACCCAGCTACAATGTGTGCTGACTGAGCGACTTTCCAGCACAGCTGGGTGTCCTACGAGATAATTCAATTCTTACACTGTCTACCTAGAGACAGCGTCAGATCCCATGGGCTAAGCGCTCGGTTCTACCGGGCTGTCCCCACCAGCTTCAGATGCCAATCGCAAGCCGAGGTTGTCACCTGTGCTTCTGACCCACTGGCGGTTCCCTCTCCTCGGGTTCTATGAATTTGCTAGTGGCTCACGAAACTCAGAGAAACATTTTACTTACTAGATCACCAGCTTATTGTAAAAGGACTTAACTCAGAAAGAGCCAGGTGGAAGAGATGCACAGGGCCGGGGGTGGGGTTTCCATGCTGTCCCAATGTGCCGCTCCCCCCCCCAAACCTCCACGTGTTCACCAATCCCCAGAAGCTCCTCAAACCCTGTCTTTTGGGGGGTTTGAGAGGCTTCATTACACAGGCGTGATTGATTAAATCCTTGGCCACTGGCGATTGAACTCAAGCTCCAGCCCGGTCCCCTGTCCAGAGGTCATATTTTTGACACTCAGATACCATCTTCGCTGTTTTTGCCTATATCCAAATACTACCTGTGCTATAGTTCATTTCAAGATTTTCTTTAAGTCGGTCTTTTTTTTCTTTTTAACTTAAATCAATGTAGCTTTATCTTAGGAAATGATATCTTAGAAATTCTGGACTACATGTACGAGTTATTTGATTTTCTAACTTCACGTAGTTAATATTAACCTAATGAACGTGTGCCGTGTTCCACCAAAATCACCTGCAGGCGCTTGGCAGGTGGAGGAGACCCCGAGTGTCTGCGCAGCGTTGACCTGGCAGTAGGTCACCTGCCAACAGGACTTCCTTCTACAGCAGGGGATTTTGGGATTTGAACTAGAATGTCTTAAGAAATGTGGCACGGGGTTTCCATGCTGTCCCAATGTGCCGCTCCCCCCAAACCTCCACATGTTCACCAATCCCCAGAAGCTCCCCAAACCCTGTCTTTTGGGGGGTTTTAGAGGCTTCATTACACAGGCGTGATTGATATATATGGGGGTGAGGCACTCATGAATCCTCCCTGTGCCACAGAAAGGTACAGTGGGTCAGGCTTGTCCTCTGCACAGTGACACGCTGGAAAAGGGTCCACTCCACCAGCCAGTCTGGGAATAA
>NW_006431919.1:21149674-21152067 GCF_000325575.1 Pteropus alecto | reverse complement strand
GTGTCCCCCCTTCATCCACGGGGATATGTTCCAAGACCCCAACCCCCCCTCCCAGTAGTTGCCCGAAACCATGAATGACACCGAATCCTACATATGCTGATTCTCCTGTATATACACACCTGTGGTAGAGATTAATCTGCAAATTAGGCACAATAAGAGATCAACGACAATAACGAATAATAAAATAGAACAATGATAATAATACACTGCGATAAAATTTACGTGCATGTGGTCTCTCCCTCAAAACATCTTAACTGTACTCGCCCTTCCTGTGACGACGTGAGACGATGCGGGGCCTGCACGGCGGGGTGCAGCGAGGTGAACGGTGTAGGCGCTGAGATGTCGTGTGAGGCTATTATAAGAGTCCCGTGAACACAAAGGCTTCACTGCCCAGCAGTCAATCTGGCAACCAAGATGGCTGCTAAGTGACAAGCGTTGGGAAAGCGTCTACACTTGGGGAAGTGGACACACTGGACAAAGGGATGATTCAAATCCAGGGTGGGACAGAGCGGACAGCACAGGATATCGCCACCCTAATCAGAACAGCACACAATTCAAAACTTATGAATTATTTCCGGAATTTTCCATTTAGTATTTTCAAACCACGGGTGACCATAAGTAACTGAAACCATGGATGAGGAAGACAACCGCCTGGTGGGTGCAGAGCCATTGCTGGATTCTAGACAACTAGAAAGTTAATCAGCCACGGCGGTGAACGCACAATGCGATATATCTAGGCCTCACTGTTGAACTGTACACCTGAAACTTACTGGATTTTGTTAACCAATGTCACCATAAATAGATAGATAGATAGATAGATAGATAGATAGATAGATAGATAGATAGATAGATAGATATCAGCCAGGAACTGCGTGCAGGGCCCTGACTCATGCACGGGGCAAAGATTTGTCTTTCCAGAATCTTCTTGGATTGGGCAATAGTTGAATGGGGTCTTGCGTAGGTGTGAGTAGGAACTGATTACATAGAGAATCTTGGCATCTGGGGGGAAGACATAGACCGATGCAAATACAATGCTCTGAGGCAGGGTATGGAGGACACCGAGCCAGACACCCGGCTGGCCCCAGGTGACCTCAGGATGCTAGTGCTCTCCATGAGGATAGAGCAGAAGCCGCCACAGCCCTGCCGTTAAGATGCCCGCCTTCCCCAGAGTGCGTGCCCAGGCAGAAGTGCCGTTATGAAGCCTGATTCCCTTAACGCTGCCATCAGAGAGCCCGGCCGGGCACGTCTTGTGAGCCGTCGGCCGGTGCTGCCAGAGTTTCACTCCCTCCCTCTCCCCTCTCAGGATTCTTTAGAACACATTTTAGTGCCATTGCTCGATGTTTTCTGATGAGAAATTCGAGGTCAGGGAGATGGTATCGGACACCATCAGTCAATATATTGATATTGCTTTTGTACAGTTTAACCTCAATGTCTCCTGAAATTCACATATTAAAACAATCAGAAATGCCAAGGTTTCAAAACCAGAAACTAGCCCCAGACACCATCTCTACTCCTCACCCGTTCGTCTGGCTCTGTGGGGGCTTTTGCTACAAGCCAGGCACATCGCTGGCACAAGGGACAGAGACATTTAAAACGCACACCTCCATCTCTGAAGGGAAGGGATAGTTCCACAGATAATTCAAACTCAACGCAAAGGCCATGCTAGTTGTACAGGGAACATGAAGCAAAGATTGAAAGCCACCAGAAAAGACGATGCGTGAGCAGTCTGGAGGACGCATACCACTTGGTCAAACAGGAGTGAGGCTTCCAATCAAAATGGCGGTATAGGTAGGTGCTGTGCGGCCTCTTCTCACAACCACATTAAAATTACAACTAAACTACAAAACAACCATCCTTGGGAGTCGCCTGAGGTCTGGCCCAACAGAAGTCCTACCACTGGGGACACACGGAATAGGCCACCTTGAGACTGGTGGGAGGAGCAGAGACGTGGAACAGGCTAGTCCCACACTCACGTGTGGTGGCTGAGCATTGGGAGGAATGTCTCAACTGTGGAGTTCCCCACCGAGGAGCGAGGGTTCCCGGCCCCACAGTGGGCTTCCCAGCCCAGGGTTCCAGTGCCAGGAAGAGAAATCTCCACAACTTCTGGCTGTGAAAAACAGCAGGATAGTGGCTGAGTAACACGTAGGGAAGCTGGAGTCCCAATTGTCCACTTAAAAGGCCAGAGCGTGGACTTACCTAGTAGCAAACTCACTGGCTCTGAGCTCCATTGCTGGGGCAGCAGCTTGAAAGGCACCAGGGATACACGAGAAGGAACTGAGTTGTCAGGCTTCAGAGCGAGGGCTGGAGGAGCAGGTTTCTCCCAGACAGAAGTGCTGGCGGAGGGCGTGGTTCCTGGGTTGGGCCCTCCCCCTCCCGGGGAGCAGTCACAGGCG
>NW_006431919.1:21138200-21148609 GCF_000325575.1 Pteropus alecto | reverse complement strand
TCATTGCTTGCAAATATATTTTCCTATTCAGATGATTGTCTCTTTACCTTGTTGATGGTTTTTTTTGATGAGCAGATGCTTCTTAGTTTAAGGTAGTCCCATTAATTTATTTCAGCTTTTTCTTCCCTTGCTTTTGAAGCCAAATTCATAAAATCTTCTTTAAGTCCAAGGTCTTTGAGTTTAGTTCCTATGTTTTCTTTTATGCATTTAATTGTTAGGTCTTATATTCAGGTCCTTAATCTATTTCGAGTAAATTTTGGTGCATGGTGATTGACAACAGTCTAGTTTCATTCTTTTGCAGGTGGCTTTCCAGTTTTCTCAGCACCGTTTATTGAAGAAGCTCTTCTTTCTCCACTGATTTTTTTTCTTTTTTTGGTCAAAAATTATTTCTCCATATAAATGTGAGTTTACTTTGGATTCTCGATTCTGTTCCACTGGCCTATGTATCTATTTTTCTGCCTGACCCAGCAAAGCTGCCATTTAGAATCACGGGCCAGATAAAGAGATTCCCAGACAAGGAAAAGCTAAACAAGTTCATCAACACCAAACCAGTATTACAGGAAATGTCAGAGGAACTTCTTTAAAAAGAAGAATGTGAAAGATAAAAGATAAAGAACATAAATAATAAAACAACAATAACTACATATCTATCAACAATTACTTCAATGTAAGAAGATTATATGCTTTAATCAAAAGACAGAGTGGCTAAATGGATAAGAAGACCAGACCCTTCCATATGCTGCCTACGAGAGACTCACTTTAAGATCAAAAGACACACACAGATGGAAAATAAAGGATGGACAGATATTTTATAAAAATGGAAATGAAAAAAATCTAGGGTAGCAATACTTAGACCAGACAAAACAGACTTAAAAGCAAAGGCTATTACAAGAGACAGAGAAGAACCCAGTGAGCCCGCTACTGGGTATTTATCCACAGAAACCCAAAACGCTGCTTTGAATAAACGTGTGCATCCACATGTTCACTGCAGCGTTATCTACAGCAGCCAAACTATAAAGGCAACCTGGGTGTCTATCAATAGATGGAGGCATAAGGAAAAGGCGGCAGGTTTATACAATAAAATATAACTCAGCCTTAAAATCTTGACATCGGCAACAAAATAGATGGACCGAGAGGACATTACACTGAGTGAAACGAGACCGATGCCATATGATTCCACTTCCAAGTAAGGCAAGAAAAAAACAAATAAAACAGAAACGAGCTCATAGGGACGGGAAATATGTTGACGGTTGCCAGAAGAAAGAAAAGTCGAAAGGGTGGGTGATGGAGGGTGATTAGCCGCGCTGGGGCTGAGAGGCAGAGTCCGTCAAAACCCGCAGTGCAGTAAACGGTGGAAGCTGCTGCCACTGCCACGAGCAAGTTCCCCAAGGACAGATGCGGCCTGCGTGGTTCCCATGGATAACGTGCTCGAACCGCTTTCAGAAGCCGTTTATCTAACGGAGGACGTGGCCTGACATCCGCGACGCGGCGGAGGGGGCCAGGCGAGGCTTCCCACGGCCTCCGGCCGCAGCGCGGTGAAACCGTTTCGGCCCAACAAACTGGCAGTTACGGAACCGTCGCGGGGTGTGAAGTGAGCGGCGGGAACGCGGTCAGCGGGACTGTGACAGCCGCGGGGCAGGGCGGGTGCCTGGCTCATCCGGGGCATCGCTTCGTGATTTACACAGCTGTCAAGTAACGGTGCTGTACACCTGACACTCACACAATACTACGTGCCAACTTTAATTGGAAAATCTAATTATTTAGAAAAAGAAGAGGAGGAAACCCATTTCTCACCCACTGGAATAGCTAAGGATATCAGAGGTTGGCCAAGCGTTGGACGTGGGGTGACCACGTCGCTCTCACAGTTGGTGAGCGTGTAAAATTCTGTAGCCCTTTACAGAATGACGTTCCTCCTACAGTCAATCACACGTTTACTCTTCAATCCGGCCGTTCCTTCCCCAGGGATTCACCCAAAAGAAATGAAAACGTGTGTCCAAAACAACAGCTTGCACGCGAGTGTTCACAGCAGCCTCGTTCATAATCCACTCGTGTGTCGACACAAAGTGGATCAGTGGGTCATAGATCATCAGATCCCATACAATGATGGCATCGTACTCTACAAAGACACAAAGTACTGATGTGCACACCGGTGGGCGTGGATCTCGCAAACGTTATGCAGCACAAAGGGGGCCAGACGCAAAAGAATGCGTGTGATACGATGTCACCCACGCAAAGTCCAAGGACAGACAGAAAACAAAGCCGGGGTGGTGGAAGCAGGCGTTTCGGGGCGGGAAGCTGGGCTTTGAGTCAACCGTCACTAGCCGGGTGGTGCACGTGTCTACATCTTATGGTCGGTGGTGACGCGATGGTCAAAACTTTAATATCGAGTTAAGACCACATGTCCCAAAGAAGGAGGAGGGGAAAACGGCCCTGGGTGTTCTGGGGACAGCAAAGAGAAACATTGCAGCGCGGCTGGAGCCTCGGACGCCTGATAAGACTCTGGGGAGGTGGGCGGGAGCGAGACCGCGCGCTCGGATTTTTTACTAACAGCGGGGAGAAGCCGAGGGGCTCGCATCTCAGTTCCCAGCCGGCCCAGTTCCCGCCCCCATCGATCTGTTCAGGCGGAGAGACCCAGCAAGGGCCGGCTGCAGACACCACGTGGGGAGACCACGTGGCTGACTCCATCCCCGTCCTTGTCGGAAGCGGGTTAAACGTGGCTGTCCGGGCTGGCAGTGTCCTGTCCCCCGCTCTAAACCGAGACAGGAATTAATCACCGGCTGGTAGGCGCGAAGCCCTTCTTTATATTTATGAATTCCGTCCAGACTCGGGCGGTTTGGCTCTCTGCAGTCACGCTGACATCTCAGATGTGCGGCGGCTGCTTGTCAATCGGTGGTCATTTTTGGAAAATAAAGGCAGGTTAATGTGGAAATGACCTCGTCCAAAGTCACACGATTTAGCCTGGTGCTGAAGTTAAAGTAGCCGCGTGTCCAGGCGGCTGGGGACCCCACGATTTCGGAGGATGACGGCCCGCGGCGATTCCCAGGCTGCGGGTAGGTGTCCCCGGCAGGTGATCCCAGAGGCCTCCGGGGCCCGCGCCCAAAGCCCCTCTCACGTCCACTGGTCGCGATCACTAAATTTCTACCATTACATATTAATCTGTTGGGGTCATTAGGGCTCAGGTCATGTTTTAATCCCTCTCGTGAGAAATGAATTCAAGTGGGCGAAACACCTGAACTTCGGAGGCGGGGCGCACAGCAGCCCCAGCCCCACCCCCACCCCCGGAGGACCAGGGGCGGGGCGTAAGCCTGAGCAACATCGTCCGATCCGGATGCATCGCCCAGCAGAAGGAAATATAAAACCCCAAGCGTCACAGCCAGTTTTGCTGGACGGTTCCTAGTCCATTAACAGCATCTAGAAGGAAAGGGCGGAGTCTGGACCGTCCGGTTGTTTATTAGCCGGCAACCAGCTCACCACGTCGATTCGGCAAGGGTGGGACGCACTGGAATCACCACGCGGGACTTCTTTACCCTTCCATTTTTTAATTCGTGCTTGCCTTTTCGGGAAAAGGGGGCCAGATTATAGCAGAATAAATTTAGAGCTGACATTTTTTTTTAAAAGGTCTTCTGGGAGCGGCTTGTACCACCTGTGAGAGCCCGCTATGCACGAGTGTCCCCACTTCACATTCCGATGTCCCACTGGCAGCCCTGAGGGGTCCACGGCAGGAGCGTGTATGCCACGGAAGTTGGTAAACTCCACAAGCCAGAGCCAGTTATCAAACACCAGCAGACCCACGATGCCCCTGCGCCTAGCGTTCAAGCCGGGCTCCTCGCCCGCACGGCGATCACTTGACCCGAGACGGTCTTTAGGTCCTAGAGAGACCGATGTTCGCAGACCGGACTTGCAAAACAGGAAGGTCGACTCAGAACCAGAATGAAAGAAACGTCTAGCTTTGGCTCGATCTAATTAATCGGAATATCTCTGGCCAGCCGAGGTTTTCCATTGGATGCACCTAAACGTCTTTGTCAGCACTGGTTACACCAATGAGTAAATGCCGAGGGGCTGTGCTTGGGCTCCAGAAACCTCCTGTCCTCAAGTGCCACCGAGACCCGGGGCCGACCCGCCAGAAGACCGAGGCGGGAAGGAGCCTGGGAAAGCGAAGCAGGGAGCGTGGCAGTCGGGGGGACGGGCAGCAGCTGGCTCTTTATGGCGTCTGGGACTCGGAGCAAGACGGATGGAGGGGGCTTTGGTCCAGGAGCCCGGGCATAAATATGCAGGGTTTTCTTTCCCCCGTTTTATAGACGATAGCACGAAGCCAGATGAGCCTCATTTGCCTCTTTCCACTCCTGCATGTGATTAGCACGGCCTAAAAGGCCCAGAGCCCAGATGAATTTAGAACAGGTATAAAAAAATATGGGAGTGTTTTACGAGAGCTAGAAATTATGGCCGGAGGCCCCAGACACCTGCCGGCTCCACGCGCCTCAGGCCAGGCCGCAAAGCGCAGAGGCCGACGAAGCCTCCGCAAGGCGCCAGCGGTCCAGAGCTCCAGCCCTTGGTCCCCATTAAAATGCAAATCCCCAGCATCGTTCCATAGGCTCCCATTCCCCAGCCAGCTCAGCATTTCAGTGTGGGTGAGTGTAAGGACCTGTCGCGTAGGAGAATCGGCAGAAAGACTCGAGGGAGGGCTAAGGGCACATCCACAGGGGCCCGTGGGTGTCACGAGGAAGGCCGAGGGCGCAGAACCATAAGGCCAGAGGAAGAATAACAAGTCCTCCAACCGGAACAGTCTGACCGGTGCTGGCTCCAGGCTGCAGAGCAGAGAAGCAGAAAACCTAGATCTGCTCGATTGCCGTTTATTCGCCACCCAACCGCTTTCCGAGAGCCACCCATGGGCGTCGGGTTTGAGGCCACCACCCAGCCCCCCTCAGCCCGCCCCGTGTCCTCTCTCCTGTGTGAAAAGTCCCCAGAGGACAGGTGCCGGCCCTGCCCCCGTGGCCCTCCCAGTCGGTCTCTGCCCACCGACCCCGGGAGCCGACAGATGCGCCAGGAAGTGCTGCCCACGGCTGCTTGAAAGTGGAAACACCCTCGACGCCTCCTGGGTGTCTCAGGTACGGGGCGTCGTTCCCTAGGAACCGAGTAAACCCACCTGGTTCCAGGCTCCGGAACACATCTTGTCCCACGGAGCTTTGAGGAAGGGAAGGTTTTGCTCTGTGGTCCTTTCCAAGCATCTCCCTGCAGCCCAGGACGGATGGCGGGCGGGTCACAGCCTGAGAGCCGGGGAAATGGGGCGCCGGATGGGGGGTCTACCTCCACGTCGGGGAGCGTTGTAAGGTTGTAAGGTGAAGAACTCAAAGGGTAAACTTCGTTTTCCCCAAAGAGGGAAGACATTCCCCCCTGTTGGTACCAGAATATGCTCTCCCATCACCTGAACTGTCTTTTTTTTTTTTTATTTTTTAGTTTGATGATGATTTTTGGTGATTTTTGAAAACCGCTTTTGAGAAATAACTCACACACAGTAAAGCACACAAATATTAAGTGTACAGTTTGGTAAATGTTTGCATATGTGCCCATCTGTGTATCCAGCAACGAGGTCAAGTTACAGACGATTCCCAGCTTCCAGAAGGTTCCCGGGGGCTCCTCCCCACCGTCGTCCGCCCCCTGCCCCTCGACCTTCTACCGAGTGACCGCTCCTCCGCCCCCACCGCTCCAGACGGGCCTCGCCCGCCTTTGAACTTCATGCGAGCGCCGGCACCGCCAGGGTCCCCCGTGGCTGCCCCGGCCTCGTCCGCTCAGCGATCCGTCTCGGCGACGCCCCTGTGTCTTGTGGGGCGGCCGTTCGTTCGTTTTTGCTGTGATTTGCATTTCTCTCCGCCGTCGACGAGGGTCTGAGAGCTTCCGGTCGGGGCTCTAATGCTCCACACGGCTACGAACATTCTCGGACGTGTCTTCTCGCCGACGTGGCACCGCTGTGTGTACTTGGCTGTGTGAGGGGAGGAGTCTGGGTCATAAGAGCACGTGTGTCTTCAGCTTTAGTAGAAACTGCGCGGCTGCTCTCCCAGGTCCCATTTTGCGTCCCGAGCAGCCGCGTCTGTGCCTTCCAGTCACTCCGTCGGGGGACGTCTGGGGAGTGTCTGTGAGAAAGTTGCAGAGACCCATGGGTGACCGTCCCCATGGGAACGCCAGTGAGGATCCCCACTACTGTCGTCCTGAGCGCTTGCTGGCCAGGGCCCCGGGAGGGCCATCCCGAAAGGGAAGTGGGCGGGACGCTCTGATTTCTGGTAACTTCCATCATCCTGGTCATACCAGCCTGGAGCTTGTTACTGCAAAGGCTGCTCGCATGAGGGAGACGCTCCGGCGCATGTGCACACCTGGACGGGCTCGATGAACGTGCACCCCCGTGCGACCACCGACCAGTCAAGACACGGGAGACCTTCATCACCCCAGAAAGTCCCCTTGGGCGCCCCCTGGCCAGTTTGCACCCCATCGTAAGGAACCGCAGTTCTGGTTTCTGTGACTCTAAGTTCGCCTTGTTGGCCGTTGAACTTCATAAAATGGAATCGTCCCGTATGGACTTTTCATGTCACTATTACTGAACAATAGTTCACGGTACAGCGGTGCCCCAGCCTGCTCACCCGCCCTTCTGGTGACAGAAGCTTCGGTGGGCACCGTTTTGGAGCTGAAAGCGATAATGTCGCTGTCACCATTCCTGGGAACACGTTTGGGGACACATGTCTCCACCTCCCCTGGGGAGACACCTAAAGCCGGAAGCATCATAGAATTTCTAAAGGGCCTTAGAAGTGCCACCTCCCACCCAATCCCAGGTGGCCGCCACCCACTCTGCGCTGACACCATTGTAAAAAGATGATCTGAACGTTCTCCCAGATGCCACCAAGTCACTCTCCAGCCAAGGAGTTTTATAATCTTCGTCTGCACACTGTGCTCCGAATTTAATTAACTAGATGGAGGAAAGTGACACCAGGACCAGCTTATAGCAGCTGTGACACTGAGGGGTTTATGGCCACATATTAAAACCAAAGCCACGGGGAGACTGGCCTGGAGCCAGACACATCAGCGGCAAGAAGGGTAAAGATGTGTTGAAAATAAAATTTAATTTTCCAGCCGTGATTACGAGCAAGTCACATTCGGGCTTCACTGTGGGGTCACAGCCCGACAAACGCGGCTGGCTTGGAGGACGGCTTCGGACGCCCAAGTGAGCAGTGGACCGAGGAAGACTGAGCAGCTCCACGTGGGGGCTGGGCCAGCGACAAGAGCGGCCTCGGTGACAGGTGTCAAGTCCACGTCCTTTTTTGCATAAATCCTCATGGTCGCAAATCAAGGGAGTCACCTGGAACCCGTTTGACTAAATCGTTTTTCACAGCGGGTCAGGGGAAGTGATTCTGTATTCACTTGGAATAAGAATGTCACCGCCCAGCCAGGCCCAGCCTTTGGGGCAAAGCCTGTCCCTGGTCACAGCAGCCATGCAGTTGAATGCGCGGCCACAGCAAGACCCAACTTGACCCCACTCTGGCCTGGTTCCTGGACCCATTGGCCCTGCTTCCACTGGCAGGAAGGTCCAGACACATCCGTCTGCTCCCAGCCTGACCCCACCACACACCTCGGCTTCGGTGCTGCAGCCGGCCTTTCCCGTCTCCCCGTGAACCGAAACACCACCCTCCTTAGGGCCCGCCTGAGGTGCCAGGCCCTCCACGCGGCCCTCACCGGCTCACCCACTGCACCTGGCAGCTCCTCCTCCCCGCCCTCTCTGCTGCGTCGACACAGACGAGTCTCGCCCACCACATCGTTCTCAAGGGCAGCAGTCACCTCTTATTCGAATCCATTCTCCATCCTCGGAGTTTACGAGGACCGCCGTGACCAAGCACCACCAACTGAGTGGCTTACACCTCAGAAATATCCGCTTGCAGTTCTGGAGGCCAGAAGTTCGAGACCAAGGCGCACACTTGAAACCAGAAAACGTTTTGAAAGGAATTAAAGACCTAAACAAATGGAAAGAGATCCCATGTTAATGAAATCAGAAGAATGAATATTTTTAAGACAGCGATGCTCCCCCAAAGTCATCTGCAGATTCCACGCAAAGCCCATCGAAACCCCAGTTGACTTCTCGGAAGAAACTGACAAGCTGATCTTAAAACTCGTGCGGAAATGACAGGGACTCAGAACAGCAAAACCAACCCTGCGGGAGAACGAAGTCAGAGAGCTCGCCCGCCCCGATTTCAAAACTTCCGACGAAGCCATAATCATCAAGACAGCACGGTACCTGCACGAGGACAGACGTACATTCAATGGAATAGAATTGAGAGTCCAGAAATGAACCTATACGTTGACGTTTCGTTGACTTTTGAGGAGGGCGCCAGGACCATTCAATGGGGAAGAAAAAAATCTCTTCAGTCGAAAAGCTGCTGAATGGCACAGGAAGATGCAAACGATAAAACATTGGGTTAAAAAAATACATACAGAATTGAAAGTGCAGCATGTTGTATTCTGAACTAAGTAATCACACAGACATCCGCGTCCGAAAACCCCTGAAAAGAACAGTGCTGGACACACAGGAGGCGCCAAAGAGCTGATCGCGAGAATAAGACCAACATAGAAATGCCGGCAGCCGGGAGGGGCGATTTGGGGCGATGTAGCCATGACCTAGTGCATTTTCCAAATTTTCTACACGCACGATCTCTATAATCAGAAAACAACAGAATTGTTTTCATTTAAAACTTTAAAAAGCTGTCGCGATGTCAAGCAAAATAAAGACCGAAAACCACGCAGCCACGGAACAAGGAGGCGAAAACAAACAAAAGCCCCAGAACGGTGTCGGGGGCGGGGCGGACGAGGAAACGCGCTCTTTGCACCTTCACCCTTTAGATTTCTAATGAGTGAGTTTAGGGTTAATTTTCAGTCGCTGTCCCTGCGTGGAGTAAAAACCAACACTGGTAGCACCAGCAAAAGCCTTTGTTTCCGAGGGTTATTTGGGTTTTTGATCCTCAGTCAATAATTTCCCATCCCTTTCACCAGAACGGGTTGTCGCTCTGGGCTCATAACGGTGGGAAATTGTAGTGTTTGGTCGAATGTCACAGGGACGTTTTGGAGGCAGGTGCGCCCCCGGGTGGAAGGGGGAGCCCCTCACTGCGGCCACCCAGAGCCCCTCCCCGCACCTTTGAGGCGGGCTGAGTTTCTTCCCGCCTTTGGCCACCAGCACGACCACAGCGGATGACCATGGAGAGTGACCGTCTTTGATTCGGCACAAACGGCCCGCACTTCTGGGGAGCGGAGATGTGTCAGTGCAGCCGTGAAAGCCCAGAGGCCTCCGGGCCAGGAGGGCCGAGCTGTCCCAGGATCTGTACCCCCCCAGTGGCCAACTCGTTCCTGGGGACAGCTGAGGCCCGGGAAAGAAAAAGGTTTGAGCCAAACCAAACAACGTGGTTCGTATTCCCCAGCGGCAGGACGAACCCAGAGTCGGTCTGCCTGCTTCACCCCAACACCCACCCCGAAGATTATTATTTTATTATTTTTTGCCCTCAGATTGACAGTTACGTCCTAAAACTATGGTTTCGAAGTCCGGACATTTGGGAAAAGAGTCCCACAACCGTCACCCTCTGCCACCGATGTGACAGTTCCATTCTATCGGAACGCGGCGTGCCGTGGGCCGTGGTCCCCTGAGAGGGGACATTTTCCTGCCACTCCAGCTGTTCGTTCGCACCCTGAAGATCGGGGTCTTGAACCCGATTCGGCCCAAACCGTGGTGCTGATGTGTGGGTCCCCCCAAGAGGAGCCCGTGTGACACTGGGCACGGGCCCTGCGCGCCGGCCGCCTGGCCGGGGCAGGGACCCTCGAGGCGAGCTGAGCTGTGCTCGTCCAGGCCCAGCCTTGCACCGTCGGTGCCCACGGCGTTGGGGCGAGACGCCCGAGGGCGACCAGCGGGGACCGTGGTCAGCACCGCACGCACCATTGGTCTGTACAGGGGAAGAGGTCTGAGGGGCCGCAGCCCTGCAGGCGACCGCAACCTGCCGCTGCGGGAAGCGCTGGTCTGGGAGGCGCCATGAGCTTGACTGTGGTGCCCTGTCCCCCTTCTCCAGGGCGGGGTGGCCACAGGTCTCCCGGGAATAAATAAACGTCGCCCGAACGCAGTGGTCCACGCAAGAGCTCAGCGTGCGAGCGTCATGCCTGCACCGCGGGCAGAATCAGTCCCACGAGGGGTCACCGACGCTTCACCTCCGGTGACGTTTGCTTTCAAAGTCCGTGGTGTCTGCGAGCTCAGTGCGCGTGGTCGCCTGGCGTCGCTGTTCCGTCCTTGTATTCTCGTTCTGCTCATGTCTTTGAAGCACGTCTCCCGCAGAGGGCAGAGGGGCGTCTTCTCTCAGCGCCGCCCGTCGGCGGCTTCGGCCGCGGCGGCCGCGTGG
>NW_006431919.1:21133315-21138182 GCF_000325575.1 Pteropus alecto | reverse complement strand
CGCTCCGATCCGTTTTCTTCGCATCTCGTGCGTTTTCTGTCCCCCCATTTTTTGCCCTAAGTAAATATTTTCAAACATGGCGTTTTCACCCCTTTTAGAAACGGTCGCCTGTTTTTTCAGTCATTTTCTTCCCGGTTTCCCCAGGGCTTCCATCTTCACCGTTCAGACTTTGACTAACCATTGCGTCGAGATGCAGAAACATCGGTCCCATCCGATCCCCCTTCCCCTCCCTGTTATTATACACAGCGCGCCCGGACGTGTTACCCACTCGCCGAAACACTGTTACGGTTTTCACTTTGTCTTTTAGAGGAGCTCGGACGATAAGGGCGCGCGAGAAAACGGGAACCTTCCTGTTCGCATTTCCCACGCCCTGCGTCTCTCCCCGTGATTTCCGGTCACCGTCGGGCGTGGCTTCCTCGGCGCGTCCAGTTTGGTTCCCGCTGCCCCTGGGCGGGGCTGTGCTTAAATACACGCTATTTACGTGTATCATGGGCTCAACGATACACCTTAAACATGTCGTACCTTTCTCTTTGGCGTCCATGTTTCCTCGTGAGAAACCTGTAATCGCGCAGATCTTTATTCCTTTACAGACAACACGCTGTTTTGTGGCTGTTATTTTTCCCAGCTTCTCTCGAAACGCTGCCTCGTCCTTAGTTTCGAGCTTTTTGATTAAGACGCGTCTGCCTTCTTTTAAGTTCATCCTGTTTGGGGCTCGCTTAGCTTCTCCAATCTGTAGGTTCTTCCTCTAAAATTGGGACCTTTTCGACCAGAACTTCAAGTATTTTTCAGCAGCACACTCAGTCTCCCTCCCTCCGAGACGCTGACGACAGGGCTGTTAAATGTCCCGTTATCGTCCCACAGGCCCCCGAAGCTCCCCTCACGCCCCCTGGCCAATGCTCAAGGCTGTAGCTGTGCCCTCCCGCCGGGCGCAGCCGCGACCAGGCCACATCTGGGCCCCGGCTCCCGGAGGACGGGGAGACGGCGCCCCCTCCAGGACCAGCGCTGAACTCCTCATTGCGGTTACTGTGCGTCACCCCTGGACGTGCCGGAGAGCTTCCCGCTCCTAGAGTTTTGGCTCCTGCCGGCCCCTTGACCAGCCACCGCCACCGGGACTGTCTGAGGACTGATCTGTGACAGAACAGAGGACACGAGAAGGAAAAGGAAGCCCAGGGCGCTCTGCGCTCGCTCGGCTTTGGGTGCAGCCCCCCCCAATCTTTTTATTTTTCTTTCTGTCTTCGAGCGAGAACTAGCAGCTCCCCCCGAGTGCTCCCTGGCTGTGCTCCAGCCTCACGTCTGGGTTCCTGGCTGCATTCAAGTCGCGCCGTGACCCTGGAGAGAAAAAGAATAGGAACCCACCCCCCTCCCCAATGGGGGGAGCTTGAAATCCTGCTCATCTTCCTCAAAAGTGTCCTCGGGCAGCTGCCCGGGTGCCGCATCGCTCCCTCCCGCCCAGAGCTGGACGCGGAACCGGATTTTAGAAACCAGAAGTGAAAAAGAAACACGGGCGAGAACAAATCCATTCTTTCTACTGGAGAGAGAATTAACCCTCGTGTCTCCCGGTGGCGGGTCAGCGACGCCACCCCCACCTGCCCAGGAGGCTTCTTACCATCGTCTATACTTCCTGCCCACGCGTATCTTTACCCAATTTTGCCTTCTTTGAAAGAATCGTTCAGATTCGTTGAAATTTCCAGTTGCTCCTAGACTCAGCTGAATAAATGAATAAATGTCTCTCCGAGACTTCTCATGTTTGAAAGATGGTTCATCACCTGCATCCTCTAGGATTCTTCCGTTTCGTACGGCCGAGGACCTGCAGCCTTAAATCTTGATCTCCAGCATTACCGACGAAATCAACGGCAATGCCGACTCCCAAAACGTCAATTAAAACGTGCTGGATCACGTTCATCAGAGGCAGATGCGCGATGCTCCCCAAGAGCTGGCCCAGCAAGACTCAGGGCAGGTCAGAGACGCCACGGCCCGCCCCTCATTCACCACTGACGCCATGGATCCCCCAGGCCGATGTCAGAAGCTTTCGTTCAGGACATTAATTTGTTTTCTTCTTGGGCTTACCTACTCTCTCCCCCTGATGATACTGTCAGCA
The DNA here is from genome assembly GCF_000325575.1 of Pteropus alecto. Taxonomy (NCBI): domain Eukaryota; kingdom Metazoa; phylum Chordata; class Mammalia; order Chiroptera; family Pteropodidae; genus Pteropus; species Pteropus alecto. The sequence continues at coordinate 21,136,084 of NW_006431919.1, read as the reverse complement.
TCGGGAGATTTGGGGCAGGAAGGGAGGCGGCAGGTGCTTGCCTAAGTCTCTCTTTCGGTACCTGGTTTGGTTTCAAAAGCGTAAGCTCGTCAAGAAAACAGCTGGAAGAGAGAACAGCACTTCAGCGGGAACCGTGGACACGAAGGGAGAATTTTGGATAAAAAAGGAACTTCTCCTGGGAGCATGGCAGCCCTCCTCAGCAGCGGGAGCCTGTGCCAGGCCTTCGAAATGGCCCCAAAATGCACCTGGACCTCAGAGACAATGGCTCAGGAGCTCGGTCTGCATTCCCGGTTCCACCGAAGGTTCCAGGACCTCACACCTGGCTCAGAGTCAGCAAAGAGAGCTTCAGACTTGAAGGGTCCGGAGGAGCTGGCAATGGGCATCTCTGTCCTCACCCATCCATGACCCAACTGCCTTTGGCCCACGTGAAACCCCAAAACCTAGGCTCGATCTAGAAGACACTGGGGTGAATGTCATTGAATGCCTCTGTGTTCCCACCAGCCAAGCAAGGTAGGGACTCAGAGACAAAATGAAGTTGACGTAAAGACATAGAAGACAGAGGACATGTCTGTCACGCCCCAGCTGTGGACTGACATCCCCGCCTACCACGGCCCCGCCCCCAACCCTGCCACGCATGCGTAACAATAAACAGTAAACAGAGACATTATCTTGGCGAAGAGAAGAATTTTTAGCAAATATACGAGGCTGCCAACACCAGAGAATCTTACTCAGCCGAATGATCACAGCTTGGGTTTTATTTCTAAGCATCTTTTTAGCATCATGGTGTCACCTATAATAAGTAGCATGTCTTGCAAGAGTGGTAGAAAATGCTAATCGGCCCTGGTTAAGGAATTTCTCATGTCTGGGGAGGGAAAGGCTAAGCGGCGTGTGTGGTTACGCTAATGGTTTCATTTTTTAAGACCCCGCGTGTCATTTATGTGCTGTTCTCATTTTATTAACAGTTGCTCGTCCGGAGTAGAAAGCCGGGGGGGTGGGGGGGGCAGGGACTTCATTTTCTGGTGGCTTCAGCCTCCCAATCGGTCTTCCCCTTCCCTGCCGAGGTCGATGACCAGCTTCGACTTGATTTCTGCTGAATCCGTTTGCAGTGACTCGTCTCGTCCTCCCTCCCCTCGTTAATTATGTCTCCAAACGAGTGCTGGACTGAAACACAGAGCTTATATTTCAATAGCAGAAAAACGTGTTTCTCCTTATTTGACGGCCCCTCATTTTGACTTCCGGCTCCCTCCCCCCCTGGCGGTGTCTGTAACCAACAGTTCCGTGGCTCTGGCTTCTTTCTCAGGGAGAAATGGGGGGGCTTCGGCGGCCGGCGGTTCTCCTGCTTGGGAACGCGGCACCCGGAGTTAACTCGGGGTAAAAGGACTTTGCTCTCCTCATGTTCCAGCGAAACACACTCTCAACTCCTTATTGGAAACCAGCCCTCTTTTCTGGAAACCTGACACATTTCTTTCTTCTGTGTCTCTTCTGGGACTTTATATGGTTCATCTTACGGCAAAATAACTCTGCCTCCCAGGTGACCAAAAGGAAAAGCAAAGTTGAAACAAAAAATAACTTCAAAAAAAAAATTTCTCAAAGAGAAACTTATATTTTGTCCAACTCAGAACACAAACAGGGGCCAGATGCGGCCAACGCCCTGGAAGTTCAGGTTCAACCGCGAACCTGCCCCGCGGGCGCCACGGGCTCGCAGCGCTGTCAAAGCGAGGACGTTCCCGCCCCAAGCCTGGCACAGGCCGCATCCTCCATCATCGCTCATTAGGGACAACGGAGGCCAAATGCATGGGAGGGGAGGAAGGTCAGTGACCCTCCCTGCCACCCATGGCGGTGGGGACAGGACGGGCCGAGGGGACCCGCACGCGGACGGCGCGGGCCATCAAGACATGTCCTTTCGTGATCCTCTTGCCACCTTTCAAGGCCCCCTTCTAAAACAGCTGTTAGGAAGGGGCACCCCGAGCTCCCCAAACCCTGCTCCCGATAGCATCGTACCAACCTACCCCACCCCCACCCCGCCCCGGAAGCATCTACGGCGTGTTTTCATCGTCCCCATTCATCGCGGTCTATAAAGTCGCCGCCAACACTGAATTGGCAAATACGGGACCACGGCCCCCAAGGAACGATGCTGTTCCCGAGGGGACCCTGGCCACAGCAGTCTCGCCGACAGGTCAGCGTATAGCCTCGTTCACGGGGGTTTCCGTTTAAAGACCCCGATTCGCTCTGTGTGCTGCCGACTCTTCACCCTGACTCGTGGCGACGAGTCATTATGGGCCCGAATCCGGCAGCCTGGTTCCAGCTCTGATCAGAAGGCGCTCACCTTTTTTTTTCCGAGCCTTCTGTCACTCAGGGACGCCGGCCGGCACCACCGTCGCGGCCACTTCAGACGGCGAAATCACCAACACAAAGCGCGAACATGCACAAAGACGGGGCACCAGATAGACCGCAAAAAGGGACACTCGTTTACGGTGGGAGCTGAGACGAGGCGGAGCGTGGCCCGGGCCGACCCCAGCGCCCATCGGGAGACGCGATCATCCCCCGCGCGCGTCCACGGATGACCACGAAGGGGCCACGCGCAGTGATTCGGGGGTTAAGATTTTAAGGAGTTGGCAGATTTGTAAACACAGACTCAGAACAGCGAGGATGAGCATGTACCTCTGTGCTCAATACGTTTCCTACCCAAGTCTCTCCACTTCGTGTCCCTGTGTCAGTCGGCGCGGGCCACCTAACAAAGTAGCCCCGACTGGGCGGCTTAAACAGCAG
>NW_006431919.1:21132709-21133298 GCF_000325575.1 Pteropus alecto | reverse complement strand
GGCTGGCAGTGTGAGGTCCTGGTGCCGGCGGGTCGGTTCCTCTCCTTGGTTCGCCGACGACCGTCTTCTGCCCGTGTCCTCACGGCTTGTCCCTGTGTACACAGTGTCCTAATGTCCTCTTCTTCGAAGGACGCCAGTCGTACTGGACCAGGGCCGCCCATGTGACCTCGTTTTACGTTAACGACCGCTTTCAAGGCCCCGTCTACAAACACAGTCACATTGTGAGCTACTGCGGGCTCCAGACCATCAAGCGTGAATTTGGGGAGGACACGATGGAGCCTGTACCAGTCCCATTCTCTCAAGCCCTTGCTAAGCTGCACTGATTTCCTGTCTCTGCATGAGATGTCAGGATCTTGAATATTTCCCCTCTCGGAGCTGCTGCGTTGAACTTTAAGTGTGAGCAGAAAAGGTTTCCTTCTGATCGGAGCTGGAACCAGGCTACCGGATTCGGGCCCATAATGAAGACGAGAGTCTCGAGCAAAGCAGACCAAACGCACATGTTTCCCCAGGCAAGTCGGTTGCCCGGGAGACCAGAAAGGCCGCCCTATCCAAGGCTGGACCACAGCGACGCCCTTGTCCGGGCCCCTGG
>NW_006431919.1:21122353-21132603 GCF_000325575.1 Pteropus alecto | reverse complement strand
ATGCCCAACGTCCTCACGGAAGCCTCAGAACCTCAGGCTGGGGGTGAGGCCACCTGTGGGGACACCATCAGCCCAGGGAAGGGACCCTAAATGCCACAAGGCCTCGGAAGAACCAAGGAGAACAATTCTCAGGGAACTAAGTCACAGGCGGCCCCCCTTCTGCTCTCTCTCTCTTCAACACATACCGCATCCGTGCGCCCCCCACCGCTGAGAAAAAGACGCTGGCATTCTCACCCCCAGAACTGCGACCGTGACCTCACCTAGAAACACCTCATTCCCTGCTTACAAGTCACCATTACACTCAGGATAAGATTCACCCTCATCACCGGGAAAGACAAGCCCTGGGTGGCCTAGCCTTTGCTGACCCCCATCCCGCCGTACGCCTCTCCCTGAAACTCAGCACGCTCCCGGCTCGCTGGACACGCTCTCGTCCACAGACCAGGTCCTCCGCTACCGCCGGGCCTTGGCGCAGCCTCTCTCTCCTCGGGACCGGTTTTCCCCAAGCCTTTTGTCATGCCGGTTTCAGTAAAAACATCGCCCCTCCGAGAGGCCTCTCCGCAGTGGCTCACCCCAACTCCCTACCCTGCTAAAGGGACTTCCGCCACGGCAGGGTGAGAACCGCAGGACGCTGGGGTCCGACAGCTCTGAAAGCACCCTCGCCGAGCTCTGCCACTTTGTCAGATGCGCATTTGGCTGCAATCGAGAGAAAACTTGAGTAACATAGTCTTTTAAAAAAGAGATTTTTTTTCACAGAAATATAGAGGTAGGCAGTTGCCGGCATTACTTTAGCTGCTTTAATAATGTCATCAGCGGCCCAGCCCGTGTTAGCTCTGAGATGCTTTTTTTTTTAATTTTTGCCTCAGGGTCACAAGATGGCTGCAGCAGCACCAGCTATCACTTCTGCTAACAAAGCAATGAGAAGGGAGGAAGCGTGAAAAGTTTTTGCTTTTGTTTTTGTTTTTTTAAAAAAGCTAAAGGTTTCACAGTGCTCTGTGTAGCAGTGTTCTGCTTAGGTTCCCATGGGTCGGAAGTGGGTCACATGGCTTCTGCTAGCTTCAGGAGAGGCTGGGCAATGGGCAAACGGCCTTGACGTGATTGCCTTAGACGAACATAAGTCATCACCTGGGCATTGCCGCCTTAAACCCAGCTCCTCTGAGCAAAGAAGAAGCGGTGACAAGTCAGGTACACGGTCAGCCGTGTCACCCCGGCCACAGTTAAGAGCTTAGCGACTGTAAGCGTGACACTCAAGCCCCGTTAGCCTCAGTTACTTATCTGAGAAGCTGAGCAAAGCCCTGTCTCAGCAAGCAGCAGAGCGCCTGGCTCACGAGGACATTCAGATGAAGGCGTTCCTGGCAGAAGGCCAGGCTGCCTCTTCTGTGTGACTACACTGCAAAATGTCTAGCATTAACCTGGTGACGGATTCCACGGCAGGGACGCAGAAATGTCCACAGCTCCGGCTCTGAGACCAGCAATCTGCTCCAAACAAGAGACCTGGATGCTCGAGAGAGATCTCCGTGCCGTGAGACACGACCGTGGGGCGCCGAGGAGGCGAGCCGCACGCTCCCCGCCTGTGTCGGCCTGGGGACACCAGATGGAGCGAGAGTTATGGCCCTGACAGCATGCGTGCCGGGCTTCGGCTCCCGGTTCATTTATGAGCTGTGGTTGCCATGCCCGGCAGGGGACACAGGGGCCATGGAGGGCTCTGCTCGCGTTCCCTCGGAGGCCCTCACGCACTCATTTTCTCGGAGTTTTCACTTTTACGTAGGGTCGTGGTGCACCTCGGAGGTGCGGCTGGGCCCGTCTCCGGGGGAGAGAACCGACTGACATTCGCCCGGGACTCTATCGTCAGGGCCACCCTGGGATGGCAGATGACAAGACACCGCTCCATCCCTACGCCAGACGCATTCCCCCTGCCTCGTCTGCTCTTCTTGTCGTTAATCAAGCTGATTTTCTGTCACCAGCCTAAATCGGTACTTGCCGCAGCCTCTTCGCCCTACAGAGAAATTCCTGTCATCGCCGGATCCCGAGACCAAGTCCTTGGCTCCCTCTCGCCAGCACGAAGTGACGCGTTAGGCCGGTCCATGCCTTCCGCAGTGAGCGTGGCTGCGGAAGAACGTTTTCCTACGCCTCCTCCTGGAAACCACGCATAAGGGACACGCATTTGAAAACCCCGTAAACTCCGTTTTCGGGGAAATCAGAAAACAGATCTAGTCCACAGACTTCAGAGTCCGTGCGCTGACCGACAAACGGCCGATGCGGCCGAAGTGTCGGGCACGGAAGGAAGCGACGGCAGGAAGGGCACCGGCGGTCACGGAAGGCGGCACCCGGTTCAAGCACCCCCCCCCGCCGGAGATGAGGGGTTCACCCCAAAACACAACGGGAGCAGGGGCGAGAGGCTGGCGGGAGAGGCGCTCTTGGGCCTGGTCTGGTTCAGACAGGCGGGGGGCCGGGCTGCAGAGGATGGAACCCCCTTTATGACCCGACTCTGCGAGGGAGAAGAAACGCCCGCCTGGGCTGATGCGGCTCATCCTGCCATCCCTCAAGGACGCCCCGCAAAGCGCTCGCTCAGCAGACTCTCCTGAGTCGCCTCCTTTTCCCTGTGAACGGAGTTCCAGCCACGCACGTGGAGGCTGCACCTCCCTTTCAGCTTGATGAGGCCACGTGGCTACTGGGGTCCCCTGGGCTGTGAGCAGAGGGGCCGCGCACAGCGCCCGGCCCAGGGGCAGAGCTCGAGTTCCAGACTCGCACCCTCTTTCCTCCTGTTCCAGGGGCTGCGGTGCGGGCACGGCGGCGATGCTGCTTCCTCTGTGTTAGTCGTGCCCAGGAATCTGGGGCATGGGAGCGACAAAATGGCAGGGACCTGGGTCCTGAGTGACATGGAGCTGGGTCCTGAGTGACATGGAGTATGGAATCCCCCCAGCAGCCAGGATGGGGACCCCCGGAGTGTGATACACAGATGGGCTTCTCATTACACAAGCCATTGGTTTCTACGTCCTCGACCCATATCCTGAATATAAAGTTGCACCCAGAAGTAAGGTGTGGCCATAACAAAAACCTGAAATGGTGTCACAGGCTTAGTGCCCGAGGGGCTCCATGGGAGGAGACCGAGCCCTCGCCCTCGCTCTGGCCCTTCAGTATGTGTATCGACCTCCCCAGGGGCCAGGGAAGCCCTGTTTCCAGGTCCCAGCCTCCTCCCTACCCCCGCACAATCAGAGGAATCTCTCTGGAGCACGCGCTCGCTCTCTCTCTCTCTCTCTCTCTCTCTCTCCATTGTTGCCAATTAACTTACAAAGCTTGTTCTTAATCCAGAACCCTGGATTTCTCGACCGACACTTCCCAGACTCCAGGCTGCACAACTGGATGACACGTCTGCTCGCCGACAGCCAGGCACCCATCAGAGCCCGTCCGAGGTCTTTGCCTTGTTGTCTACGTACCGAGAACCTGGCCTGGACCCAGCTGGTCTCCCCACTGAAAGACCCACCTCGAGCCACGGAAGACGTGCAGTGGGCAGCACAGTAGCCGCAAAGACACGGCCATGTCCTGACTCCTTCGACCTGACGACGCGACCGTGTTTGGATAGAAGGGTCTTCGTAGATGCTCGAGGTGAGGACACGCCCTGCGTGACCCCGCTGGGCCGTCACTCCAGTGACACGTGTCCTCCTATGAGGAGACACACGCAGACAGCGAGGAGGAAGCCAGGCGCCCACAGAGAAGGTGATGTGGCGCCATCACCAGCCAGAGATGCTGATCGCCACCAAAGCTGAGGACGCTCCCCGGACCCCCCAGAGGGAGCACGGCCCTGCTGGATTCGGGGCTCTAGCCCTGTGAGAGAAGAAATCGGGGCTGTTTTGAGACACCTAGTTTGTGGTGATTCGTTACAGCAGCCACGGGAACCGAGGGCAGTGGCTAATTGTCACAACCTAGCACCCAGAACGGGCGGCCGCCAGAGGTGTCCCTGTCCGAGCTGCTGGCTCCCCTTCCTTCCAGCCGCTCAGGCCAACACCCCGGGGTCATTCCGGAGTCTTCTCTCTGTCTCTCACTGTCCGCCATCGGGAAATCGTCCAGCCTCCACTTGGAAAGTACGGCCCCAGAATCCGAGTGTCCCCATCGCCCCTGCTTCCACGTGCCGGGTGACCGCAGGGCCCTCCCACTGGTTGCTCGCTCTCCGGCCTGTCCTCCTTGTCACCGACGTGTTCTCGTTCGCTCCACTCCAGCCTCCTCGTTGTCCTTCCGACACCCCCGGGCCTTTGCACAGACCGTTTCAGGTCCTGGCACACAGTTCGCGGACGGCGGGACGTCTCCACGTCTTTCCTCCTTCAGATGTCTGCTCGAAGGTCATTTCTCAGTACGCTCTGTCTTGGCTCATTCGGAATCCCAGCGCCTGCCCCAGCGTTCCCGACGTCTCTGGCCCCGCTCTGCTTTCCCATCGCCTTGACACCTGTCATGCCGCGTGCTTTGCTTACGCACCCTGCACGCCATTGTCCGCCTCGTCCTGCCAGAATGCAAATCTAGGCCAGCGGGAATTTCGTCTTCCTTTATTCTATGCTACATCGCCCAGAAAAGTGCCAGACTCAGAGCAGGCACTCGATCAATATTTGTTGACTAAATAAGCAAAGTGAATAAAAGGGGGGGTCGGCTATTTCTCACATAATCGAGTACCTTGTTTGAAATCATGAACTAAATGAAATCTCGTGGTCATCAACACGTGTGGTCTGCGGTGCGGCGTTTGACCCACGATGACATCCAGCTGTGCTCGGATGGCGGTCGCTTTTTTCCATGTCGTCAGGTGCAGTTCACAGACTTCGCACCGTGCAGGACGCACGGGACCGCCAACCGCGGGGAACGGCAGCCTCCGCCCCCTCGCCTGGACCACGACGGGGCACGCGGGGCATCTCTGAACGGCGCCCGCACACGCGCACGCGCGCCCCAGGAGGGGCTCGGGTCTGCTGGTACCACGAGGATGTCGGGGGTGGGAGCAGGAAGGCCCCGCTTCGTGCTCACGCGGAGTCCCTGGCGGGACCCGGGGACTGTCCGGGGACCGTCCCCCGCGCGCCAGCTCAGCTCCGCACCTCTGTCCAAAACGCGCGCCCGCAACCACTTGTGGGGGACGGGAACACCAGAGCCTCCTCTACAGGCAAGCGACACGTTTGGCTTCGGCTTCGTTTCACTGGCCGAAGCCAGTCACATGACCTCGAGGCGTCTGGGCCAGAAAGGCGGGACCCAGAAATACCGGGGAGCAGCATCACAGCGGCCACCACGGGGGAGGCGGAGTACCCCATACATGTGCTTCGAACTCCGTTCTTACCTCCTTTCATCAGTTTTTCTAATAAACGGGTGCTTTTTTTTTCATACTAATTTGGAAGGACGCCTCACAGAATCAGAGGATCGATCCTTTGCTGCTGACGGAAGTTAGAACCACGGTGCTGCATTTTGTCTTTTGACGTTTGATGACTCGGCGGCGTTTTATGCTGCGCAGAGTCTGACATCTTTAAGACCATTTTATCGTAAAACAAAACGTTGGCACAGAAAGACACACGAAAGAGACGTACAGCTTAATGAGCGATTTGAAGGCAAAGGCCCCGGCCCGGGACAGGCCCCCTCCGCTCCTCCCCCGCCCACCCGTCCCCGTCCGGTCCCACGGCACCTGCCTCCCCCGTCACTCCCGTGACGAGCACGATCGCCCCTTCCTCGCATTTCTGGATAAATCGATCACCCGGTCTGCATTCCTAGGACATTAGAGTTCGGTCTTGCCCACTTGTCAAAAGGTGTGCTGTGCTCTCGAGTCTCATTTGATCTCGAGATATCTCTTTCTTCTTCTTCTTCCTTTTTTTATCTCTTGCTATTTACCTGTAGAAAACTCTGGGGGTGTTTTTGGCTGACTGCGTCCCCGCCGGGCCCTTCAGCCCGGCCTTCTGGCCTCCGCATTTCCTGCACGTTGGCAACTGGATGGAGAGGCTGGAGCGCCGTTTGATCCCTTCAGCCTGACTCGAGGCGGCATATCTTGTCTACGTGCACGGGCTGGAATCTCCAGGGCAAAGCTAGCAGGCATCGTTCTCATGTTACTGATTTCAGTGAACATACTTCTAGGGGATTTCTGTTAAGAATGATCCTGGATTTTGAGCTGAGACAGATATATTTTATCATGTATGCGTGGCGGGTAAGGTAGCATCCATCTATCTCTATTGCTTGGAATGCTTTCTTTAAAAAATTAGAATGGATATAGAAAATTTTCAAATGCCTTTTTAGCATAAAATGAAAATGATCTTTTCATGTCCCTTTGAAGTGTACTATTTTCTTAGATTTCCTCAGATTGAATTGTTCTTATATTCCGCACATAATTACCCACTTGGTCGCGATGTATTGGAAAGTGGTACTAGATTTGTTCACCGACATATTTCATTTAGAAATTCTGCATCTCCATTCATGAGTGAGAATGGCTGATAGTGTATTAATATCTCTATTACCATCCATCCTGGTAGCGTCACGTCGAATACCACTGCACGAACATCAGGGCTATGTTCTTTTTGTAAAAAGAATTTGAGATATTTCCTTCTTTTTCTGGTCCTGCGCTGTCTGGCTGGAGCAGGTCCTCTAAGCAGGCCCTAAGAAGAACCTAAAAAAACGAAGATATTTTCTTAGTGCTTTCTCATTGAAGGAGCTTTTTGTGGCCTTTATCATTTAAGAATCTTCGGCTGGATGTAAAATCATGGCTCGCCCCGTCTTCCCGTGAGGATATGGGAAGCCCTTTACTTTCTTGCTTTGAGTATTGCTATAAAAGTGTCTACTTTTTTTTCCTTTCTTGAATTTTCCTTCCTTCTCTTGCAGGGCTGGCCCTCGGGTGTAGCAGGTGGTGGCGGGGGCACCTCGCAGATGAGGGGAGACCCACGGACACCGATTGGGAAGCTGAAGAAATTTCAAGCTGGTGGCTTCCCTCTGCTCAGCGGAGAACACGCAGTCACTTTCTTGCAACGGGGGAGGGAGCTGGGGTGGGGAGCAGGTGCGGGGTTTGAGAGGAGATGCCTGTCGCAAGGTAATGGGTGAAGTTGCTGATGAGAGGCACTGAACCCCGAACCCCTGAGCAGCGAGAGCCTTCCCTTCCTGCCCACCACGCCGGACGCCTGGAGACGCAGGAAATCTAATTCTCACACTGTCACCAGACGGGTATTTTTATCTGCATCCTAAAGACACCTTCGGTCTGAGCTCTGTCCTTTCCAACGGGAAGGGACCTGGAAAGACCCCCACCCCCTCACCCCCACTCCCGGCAAGTACCACATCGGCGGTTTGCCCCTGCTTAAGGCTCTCGGGGAGGCAATAATTTCTTTCTTTGCGTTTTCCTAAACAGTAAGCGTGATCTTGGCGCTCGGTTGATCACGTGATTATTTGTTTCCGTGACCATTTCTACTCCTAGCGGCTGAGGACCGGGTTGGTGCCTCCTTCACAGTTTTCCACCAAGCGTTTCACTAAGCTGGCGTTTTGTCAGGAACCCGGGTTTGCCTTCCGTTAATTACCAGGGGCCAAAGCGTCCCCTGCCTCCTCGACCACAAACGTGCACTGCATTATGGAGGAGAAACTTCTCAGGGGACGGATCTGGGCCACTGTCCTCACGGTCACTTCCACCGAGTTCTCACAGTAAGGGGCGTCCTGCTTTTATAAACCGGATTTTATGGAGACGAAGTCCGCATAACATAAAATTCACTATTTTAAAGTGAACACTTGGGTGGTGTTTAGCACGTTCAGAGTGTTGTACAGTCACCGCCTCTGTCTAGTTTCATCATCCCAAAAAGACACCCCACACCCACTTAGCGGTCACTCCCCATCTCCCCTCAACCCCCCAGCCAGCTCTCTGGTGTCTGCAGATTTGCCTATTCTGGGCATTTCATACAAACGGATCCTATAACACGTGGCTTCGCGTCTGGCTTTCTTCACTCGGCATGGGTCGCGGTGGCCCTGCCACCCCCAGGGCATGTTTCCAGCCCTTTCTCTATGTATTCCTGTTTACACACAAACACGCAACCGAAGAAAACATCACGTTTGTGTGTGAGAGAGAGGAAGCCACGTAAATGAAATTATCCCGTGCCTTCCACTCGATAATTTGTTTTTTCTGTTCTTAATGCTCTGTCCCTGTGCTCCGTCCCGTGAGAATCCGCAGAGGTCCTGAATCATTTTTAGCTGCTGGAAAATGGTCCCTAGCACCCCCCACCGCCGCTTAATTAGCTGTTCCGCCGAAGGACACGTAGGCTTCCAGATTTCACTGGACCGAGTCATTTTGCAATGCACATTGTTGAAATGCTTCCTCGTCTAAAACTGCCACTGTTTCTCCTGGGCGGATACTGAAAAGAGGTTTCTGTAATTGAATCCATGCGTTTCTAGTTTTAATAGAAACTATTGGCCCCGCCCCGCCCCCCACGTGCTTGCTCGGCTCCTGCCGGGAACAGCTCATTTCTTTGGACTTTTGCCAACGCTCTACTTGATCCGACTTGATATTTTTTGAACCTGGCGGGGAAACGGCGTTTATTTCTCACCTTGATTTGCACGTCTCCGCTCACCGCTCACACTGTCTTCAGGTTGGACTAAAGCGGGGGCTCTCCCCGCGGGGTGATTCGGCACCATCCGGAGATGTTTTCGGTCGTCGCCCCGGCTGAGCGGTGCTGCTGGCATCTGGCGTGAGGGACCAGGGACGCTGATGAACATCCTATGATGCGCCCGGCGGCCCACGCTGCCGAGACCGTCCCCGGGGCCAACGCCGAGAACCCCGGACCAAGAAGCGGGTCCCACAGAACGTGCTGTGGTGGCGGCACGTGGCAGTCAGGGACGGCGTCCCCAAATACGTCGTGTGGTTTTTACAGAAAAGGATGATAATGGGACATTCCTCAGCAAAGCCTCATCTCCTTACCCCAGCATTGGGGTGCCGCCCTCGAGGACGAAGCACACGAGCCACTCTGGTGGTGAGGACGCCCCGCCAGAGATGATGACCAAGGGGACAGTGCACGTGTGGCTTCTCACCTCCAGGTTGGACTAAACCTGGAGGCTCAGGATCACTCACCCTCTCAAAATGCACATTTGTCACTCCCTGTCCCTCCCTATTCTCTCTGCTGGGTGGCAGCTTCCTCCCCGAGCCACCCCGCCTCACACCCCAGGACAAGGCCAGAGCCCCGCCCTGTGTGCCCCCTACTGTAATTTCACAGGCAGGTATTCGAAAAGACCGATCAAATTATTCAAGATTTTCTGCTACATAATGAAAATTTCTTCCCCTCGACTTCCCCAAATCATGTTAAGAGTTAGAAGTCGCTGTTTAGGGAATCAATATTTATGCATATCATTCCTGACCGCTGCCTCTCCACAAATGGTGAAGGGAAATTCTGCACCAGTGACAAAAACAAACCTTAAAAACAAACTTCACTGCATGAGAATTCCCGAGATTAACGTCCACGGCAGGAACCCAGAAGGGGCCCCTCTCCCTCGGTTTTCTTGGATGGAACCCCACAAACAGTCAAAAAGCAAACATGAAGGAAAGAGCGAGAACAAGCCACAATACTGCCTCCTTCACAGGTGTGTGACTGACGCACGTAGCCACAACCAAACCTTAAAAACAAACTTCACTGCATGAGAATTCCCGAGATTAACGTCCACGGCAGGAACCCAGAAGGGGCCCCTCTCCCTCGGTTTTCTTGGATGGAACCCCACAAACAGTCAAAAAGCAAACATGAAGGAAAGAGCGAGAACAAGCCACAATACTGCCTCCTTCACAGGTGTGTGACTGACGCACGTAGCCATGCCACAACTCGCCTTACAGCGACGTGCTGTTAAGCAATGCCACAACTCGCCTTACAGCGACGTGCCACAACTCGCCTTACAGCGACGTGCTGTTAAGCAAGACGGTCGTCGAATTTCACGTGGCTTGAGCCTGTGCTTGCTTCCGAGGCACACAGACGTCCTTAGAGGACGTGGTGGTGGCCGCCAGAGGCACAGTTTGCCAGATGGTGCCACGTTGCCTTCTTCACGACGGGGCTGGAAAACCCGGCCCAGGATGCTGTGAGTTCAGGAGCCCTGGGGTCCGACCCTCCAGGTTGATCTGCCTTTACAAATGGGTGGGATGATGCTGGGGACACGCAGGCAGCTCCCCAAAAGTTGGTCTCACGTGTGGGTAAGTTTTGCAGCCGCTAAATTCAATATGGCTAATGAGGAATCTTTCTGAATCTCGAATATTCCCAATTTGTTGATGTGAGAAGCACTTAAGTTCTCTGGGGTAG
>NW_006431919.1:21114495-21122306 GCF_000325575.1 Pteropus alecto | reverse complement strand
CTCACGGTGGGCGGGCTACTTCCCCGCCGCTGGACACTGGGCTTGGCCCTCTGGCGTGCTTTGGCCAACAGGGTGTCAGCAGGCAAGACGCAGGGCCGAAAAGGCGCTCCCCTGGTTGAGCTTGCTGTCGTGTGCTTTGGCCACCCCCACGAGAATGTGCCTCGGGCTCTCGCTGATCCCTGGTGAGAAGCGCACAGGACAGACACGAACTGAACTCAGACCTGGAGCTGAGCGGAGCCAAACCCAGCATCCATCAGCCAAATTCAGCCAACCGGCAGACGTGTGAGCCAAAAATAGCTTGTCGTTGTACACCAGTGAGTTCGGGGGATATTTGTTACGTAGCGTTACTGTGGCAAAAGCTGACCGATACACTCCGATAGTATTCTCAAACTTAGGGTGCACAGACTTTTAAAGTTCAATGAGAGAGGTCCCCAGTGTTTAGACGAGGGTGGGGAGCAGACTTGTAAACACATAGGAACCCCGAGGCGGTGCTGTTACAAACGGGGGAGGCCGCAGAGACCTGGAGATGGCCAACCATCAGTCCAGTGAGGGTTGAGGAAAAGACGTCCTCAGACACGCGAGGACCCCGGAGCCTATGACCGTCACGCTGGCCTTTCTTCGCCAGCTCTGGAGGAAGCAAAACCAGGGACGGCACAAGGAGAGGGAGGCGCGGGGTACGAGCTGCCTCGCGGGAGGTCGGACGAAGAGTCGTGGATGCAGTGATGGCTCGTCGAGATCCGCTGCTGGTTAAGGGCGCAAACGAAGGAGGCTGAGACCTCCACGCCCTAGCGACAAGAGGAAGCTATTCGCAGCCTCAGGGCTGAGGGACAAACATGAAACAGCGTCCCTGAGTGCAAAGGAAGGGCCAGCGGGCGCGAGCGAGGGAGGGGGAAGCGCACGCGAGCAGAGAGCCGTGTGGATCCGCAGCGAACAGCTGATGATGCAAACCCAGGTACCAACTCAAAGTCCCGGGAGCCTGAGGGAGCACGTGGGGGCGGGGGGCGGGGGGACGAAAGCAAAGTCATCCGCCAGAGCAGAGAATTAATGCAGACTCCAACCCAAAACAAGAACATAGCTGTACAAGCATGTTCTTTAGACTTCCAAAGAGATCGACCTTGGGGGGAAAGTGTCGAAAGTGGAAAGTTCTGGGCGTGTCCACAGCAGAACTAGAGCTGGAGCTCTCACAGAGTTGGCACGCCCGTGTCCGAAGCCACCTAAGGCACAACGGGAAAGCAGCAGAGGTGACCCGAGTGTCCGTCGATGGACGAACAGATGAACAAGGCGTGGTCCACCCCGTTAGACACGGCGCTTCATAATAGATAGTATACTCCACTTATAAATGTATACGTAAATGGAGTATCACTCAGCCTTCAAAGGCAGCGAGATTCTGATGCCTGCTATGCCGTGGACGAGCTCTGACAATGTCATGCTAAGTGAAGTGAGCCAGACACGAAAGACAAATACGGCACGATTCCACTCACATGAGGACCGAGAGGGGTCAAGTTCTCACATGCCGAGAGCAGCGGGGTGGGGACCAGGGCCTGGGAGACGGGCAGGGGAGTCAGCGTTTAACGAGGATGGAGTCTCAGTTTGGGAAGATGGAAAGTTCTAGAGGTAGATGGTGGTAACGGCTGCACAACAATGTGAATGTGCTCAATGCCACTGAACTGCACACTCAAAAATGGTTAATATGGTAAATTTACATTGTATATATTTTATCTTAATGAAAATAAAAACTGGGAAGTGGCTACCCATGAGGAAGAAGTGGGCCTTGGGGACAGGGAGGCTTGGTGTCTGTCGTAAGCCTGCGATACAATTTGATTTTTTAACTACGTGCACGTAATACTTTGAGAAGTATTTTTAATTAAAAAGTCAAACACAATAAGTGACATCTTTTGGTCAGAAGAAAAGGAAATCTCCGGAGGAACATAAACGGTCATCTGTCCTCCATGTTTTTGATCTTGCCAGAATAAGAAATGACCTATTTTTCTTCCCCGATAGAAACAGCAGAAATGTGGAAGCAGTTCGAGATGACTGAGTTTTTCCATCAGAGACCCTTTTCTTGTGAAAAGAGAAGGCTTTGAGTTCACGTCTTTCAAAGCACGTTCCTAGATATCATCTTACTCAGTATCACGCCTGTGCATCAGGAGCAGTGCGGGGTGTCTTCGTTTTTAAAACAGGGAAACTAAAGCTCAGAGAGATATTAATGATCAGTCCTGGAGTGGAAGACTTCCCTACTTTTTTACACAGTGCTTCTCAAATTTACCGTTCTCGGTCACCTTAAACACAGTTGGCTCTAAAATTAATTGACAATTAGCAAAACCATGAGTCTGTCTATTATTTTGTATAGTCTATGTATCATCTATATATTATCCAACACCTATCTGCCTATCACCTGTCACTTATCTATCATATCATGTATCATCTACCTATCATCTATCTATTTATCTATCATCTATATCATCTATCTCTCTATCTATCTACCTACCCACCCACCTAGCATCACTGGGGTGACCGAACATCCCGATTCGCCTGAGACAGTATCGCTTGACGCCTGTCGCCCTCCGTTAGCAGCTCAGATCTCTCGTTTCCGATGGCACATGCTGCCATAGCTGCCTTGACATGGGCCCTGACGTAAGCTGCCTGTGCGCACGAAGCTCGGCCGTCGTCTTGTCTGGCAGAGGGCGAGACCCACGAGCGGGGACAGGGCTCCCACTTGCACATGTGCCCGGAACTGGAAGCCATCGCTAATATCCCATGCCTAGTTTCCTGGCCATTTCCAGCTCCAGCTGACATCTCCCCTTCAGGGACAGCGTGTGGCGGATGCGCCGATAAGACAGAGCAGGGCTGCCGATAACGTGGGGTGAAGGCAGACAGGACAGCCCAGCCGGCCCCTTCCAGTCGGGGACCGGGGGCGTGCTCGGCATGGCCGCCTGTGCATTCACCCGCAAAACGCGTGGAACGGCCCAACCACCAAGGGTGAGGCCAATGAGAAATGCGGGAAACGGATGCAGGTGCGTGTGAAATTATCTGGGAGTAGACACTGTGCGGGCCTAATGGCGAGCATGCCAGAATAATCCGGACACCCTCGCTCCAGTGGGCATTTACTGAACGGAGTAAACGGACAGCTAGTTCTGTGTCTCATGGTCTGGTGATGCCTGGTTTATTTTGTGAGAAGCCCTCGAGGTAGTAAACTGAAGACGAAAAACAAAACTGCATGTTTAACGAACAAAGAAAACAGAAACAGACTCACAGACACGGCGCGGGAACTGATGGTTAAGATGGGAGGGGCCTGGGGGCGGCGTGAAAGGCGAAGCGATTAAGAAGGGCAAATCGGCAGGTGCAAAATCATCCCGGGGACGTGGAGCACGGCGTAAGGAGTGTAGTCGGTAACGTTGTAATAACTGTGAATGGCATCAGGTGGCTCCTAGACGTATCGGGGGGTCATTCGTAAGTTACATAAATGTCTAACCACTGTGTTGTTCTCCCGAAACTAATATAATTGAATGTCAACTGTCATTGAAAGATTAATACACATATTAAAAAAACAAAACAAACAAATTTAGAAAAGTGCACGTTTAATAAAACTTAAGGACCGAATGAATTTCCATTTCTCTGGAAAGGTGGTGACGAACACACGAAGTTGACAAAGTGTTCGTCGACATTTACCACCCACGGCGGGGCCATGGTGAAAACCGAAAAGGGGCCAGCCGAAGACGCTTCGGTCTCTATGCCGAAAGTCGATCGTCACCTTAAGAAGACTGAGCTCCCGGATGACGAGGCAAGGGGACGAGGCAAGGCGGCGCCTGCAGAGGCTTACGAGGCGCTCCGTGAAGCGTGCCTTCTCCTTCGGGCCGAACGACGGTCCTGCATTCACGTGGCTCATTTTCACTCCCGATTCTGTCGCACATCTACTGGAAGCGAAGCGGTAGCTGCCGACGTGCTGACTTCCTCGGCAGAAGGATTTCCCGCGCGCCTAAATGATGCCAGCTCTGTATCGAGGTCACGAGACGTTTCGAATAGACAATCCGATCATTCTAATGACAGTTGGGTTTTTTTTTCATCCAATTCGTATCATCGGATATGAGTACATCCCTTTGAAAATTCACCCTGTTGAAGGTGAAACATCTAAAATTATTGTCAATGCTATCGAAAATCCAGTTAAAAAGTTAACTGGATTTGAAGATAAAATAATTTGAGGGCTGCGATAAGACCGTCCAGATTTTGATGGAGAATGATGTCGAGGTAGAAACAGCATTCTTACTGAATTATAAAAACTATGGAACAAAAACGTACTTGGAACTGCTTGCGGCACACGCATAATTATTTCCAAATATTCAGCAATATTCTATCTGTAGAAACAGCAATTCTGCCTGTTCCGCTTTACGATATTTTATTTATGCGCTGAGTAACTGAACTACAAAATTATTTAAATGACGTAACGCTAAATTTTTTTTAAAATTCAACATTTCCTTTGCTTCGCATCATTGATGAATTTTAAAAATGTTTGAACTTTGGAGAAAACTACTTAAGTATCCTACATGGGAAGAGACTTTTTTTAATAAGTGAATCTTCCAAATTTTGGATGCACTTTTTTTCAAATCGCTTGGAAATTTTAATTAAAGTAATCATGAGGCACCAAAGGATTTTGAGCACTTGCGGATCTTAGCAAAATGCAATTATTGAAAATAAAGTCTGCAATCAGGAAAGTATTGAAATCGGTCCCCACAAAAACAAGTTGAAAGTAAACAACTTAAATGACGTGAGCTTGAACCATGTACAAGGTTTCGTTTTAAAATTCTAAAATTGGGTTTGGGAATTTCTCGACTTGCAGGAAGAATATTTTCATAGAGCTCCTATTTTTAATTTTGTAAATTGAGACTCAGTACTTAAAACTTCCCAGCATCTTTGATTAAGTGAAACACTCGGGGGGTGGGGGGAGAATCATAGAGTTAACTCATTTCACAAATGTTGAGTCATGAAGATATTTGTCAACAGAAGGTATTCTGAATGGAAGCAAAAAGACAGGATCTGTAAAAGTTTAGACTGAAATCCTTACACGTTTTAATACAAAAATAATAGAATCGATAATAACCTCCATTTATCGGAATTGTTCTGAGCGTTCCAGAAACCTCCACACCTGAAGAGAGATGTGCTTTTGCAATTTAAAATATTATGGTTGACTGAGAAAAATCGATCAAAGGAGTCAACGATCTTAAATTCATTAAAAACCACTTTGAAGAAAATTGCAGGCAATTTTCTGAAAAATAAAATAGAACTATATTCAAAAACTTTTTCAGAAATATACCGGTGACATGGTATTAGGTGTCACTATGCCTAAAAAAAAACTGAGAGAAATATGTGAAGAGCTGCCCAGAATAATTATTCTTCCCAGTTAAATGATTATCTAGTGTTCAGATAACAAATATAAAGAATTTTAAATTGTTTTTCCTTTAATGCATATAGATTTGGGGGGAGTTTTAACATCGATTTTTTTGAAAATAGTTTTGAAAGAACTATTTTACAGGTCCAAAAACGTAATAAAACCAATATGTCAGCCAAAAAATAAGTATTTTTTAAATTATTTATATTTTAGCATCCCTTTTTAATTTCAAAATTTTCCCAGTTTGGGCCCCCCAAAAAAGTAGATGGTTACCCCATCTTTTAAGCCTTCTTATTGCAGAAGAGATTTAAGGCAACTTGAAAAGATATGGCATACTCCAGCTTCTAACCCCGTTAAGTCAGATCTAGGGAGCTCGAAGTCCTTTTAGTTAAAGTGACCAGGTTCAAGCCAGAATAATTTTAGCTGGATTAACTTTTACTGCAAAAAATAAATAAAAATAGGTTTACTGAATGGTCTTCATTTTATTTCATCCTTAACCGTGTATCTGACGGCTCCCCACTACCAAGAAGCAGATTACACACGTGGTGCTGAGAATGTCCACCGTCAGGAACCATTCGGGTCGGCTACTCATGGACGTTTTTCGTTTAAAAGTCAACCATCCTGTCAGTCGTCGGATAGTCCTCCCCAACACGTGGGGTCGCATGACTTTCTAAGATGTGACAATGAGGGGAGACAAGAGTCTAACAAGGTCCTTTGTCAAAACATTCGGGTGGAATCGCACTGTGTTTTTGTTCAGAAACAAGTCTAGCTTGTCCAGAGGTATTTAAAAGCCTGAGGGCAGAAGAGAGATTTCGTCTCCGTGTCCTCCAGCGTGGAGGTCTGTGATGGGGACAGCGGGAGCTCCAGAGGGTGCACAGAGTTGGTGAGTGACTCCACAAGCAGTCGGGAGTGTCCTGTTTGGAACCCAGATGTACCCCAGATGGTAGAGCTACAGAGTAGAGGTTACAGGTTCAGCCGAGAGAAACACCCGAGTTAGAGACAATTCAGGCTTCTCGCTGTTAGCGGAGGCATGGCAAACCTGGGGCGTTTACAAAAGATTGCTGGAATGTCCCCAAAGACAACTTGTTGCCAGCCAGGGCTTGGCCTGGGTTTCCCCGAAGGCCAGCCTTGAGACAAGGATCGGGACCCAGGTCAAATATTTGGAGGGAAAGAAAGATGATAATAATAATAGATAATAAATATTAAATAATAATAAATTCCCCTTTGCCTCTTCAGATCATCTCCAAATAAACCATGGAAAGAAAAGCAGCACCGTGGACCACTGGGCCTCCGCCCCACTGGGGGCTCCTGGAGGTGGCACAGAACGGACTCGGAGGATGGCGCGGCCAGTCACCCAGCGGCTTCCCCCAGTCGTCGCATAGGGACCGCTCTCCAGGGCTGGGGATAGTAACACTCCAGGACTTCCAGCCTTGCTGGACACGCATGATCAGCCTCTTGTCCCTGGCGCTTACAACTGGGAGCAGGGGGCCCCATACCCACGGGACCACCGCACCTCATCCGTCGTGTGGCTACACCATGGGGCATCTGCCTGGTCTCCTGATGACAGACATTTATTTTATCCCCATCACTTGCCCTTCCAAACACTGCAGCTACACGTGTCCCCAAGTTCTGTGAACATATGCAAGAGGTTCCTCTGGGACCCGCCCCTGCGGTTGGAATGGCTCGTGGCGGGGTGCGGGCGTCATCAATAGTACCAGATACTTCCCGATCGCTTGCCAAGGTGATTGTACCTGCTGTCGCTGGCTTTGGCCACGTGTGAGATGCCACCAACGTTTCCTGCAGTCAGCCTTTCTAAATGTTGCCAGCCTGGCAAGTGTGGCTTTAATTTGCTTTTCCTTGATTACTAATGAGGTTGATCACCTCGTCATATGCTTTTTGTCTATCGGATGCCTTTAAAAAGTCTTTAAATGCCTTTAAAGAATTACATGCCTAATTCTTTAAGCCCATGTGTGTGGCATAGGGGTGTGCGTGTGCGTGCGTGCGTGTGTGTGTGTGTGTGTGTGTGTGTGTGTCCTTCGTTCACTTCAAGGAGTTTCATCAAGCAAAATTCTTCAAGCTTCTTAGAGAAGATTTCTGTGACACTTATTAAATAGTGCTTTTTATGAAGACCCCAGTAATGATTTGAACCACTATAATACTGAAGTGATAAATAATAAATCCTGATAAAAAGAAAGCTACAGCCCCCAAAACCGTCACTGCGGCTTCCTCACGTTTACTGATGTCTCGTGGTACCAGGAGCCTGACGCCGGTACCTGGGCATCCACACCGCACCAGTCCCGTGTGGTTCCCTCCGATCCCGAATGGCTGCCTTCCTCCCTCGGCACAATGCAACCCCTCCTCATCACATTTAGCGAGCAAAACCTTTCTTAGTCCATCTCTGCTTGGACTATTGACACATCAGGAAGAG
>NW_006431919.1:21111583-21114478 GCF_000325575.1 Pteropus alecto | reverse complement strand
CTTTCATATTTTCTTAATCAGTTTCGAGGGCGAGGCCGAGGAGCCAAGGGCAGCAGGCAGTCCCCGCCGAGACTCACCTGTCGCCGTAGCCCTGGGGCCAACTTCAAGTCAAGGCGCAAACGTCACGGGAGAAGTTACCAGCGCAGTCGGAGGGACAAGGTCCCCGCGGGTGAAGGGGGCCCGTGCAGGGAAGGGTTAGGTCAGTGGGTCTGGGTCGTCTGAACCCTGCTCCTCAGAGGTTTGGCCCGTGACTGGCTCCTAGGAGGGAACTTAGAATGTCCTGCCTTTGTTTCCCTGGGCGTCTTGGGCCATACGAGATAGTCTGTGCTGTGTGATTTACAGTGGGAGACCTCGGGTCACGCGGTATCAGCTCGACCTCTGAGGGGGCTGGAGACTCAGTGTAGACACACGGGTGGGCAGCCATGCTTATGCAAGTGACCTCCAGTAAGAACTCTAGACGCTAAGGCTCAGGCGAGCCTCCCTGGTCAGCAATGCCTCACACTTATTGTCACACGTCATTGTCCTGGGAGGAATAAGCGCAGTCTGCACAGCTCCACTGAGGACGACAGGAAACTCTGTCCCACGAGCCTCCTCCCTTTGCTGATTTTCATCTGTACCCTTTTGCTGTAATAAACCATAACCGTGAGCACAACATCTGTCCTCGTTCACGAACCCTAGTGAATCATGGGACCGGACGGACGGTGGTCTGGGCGACCCCCGGACAGCGACACCACGCGCTGCACGTGAGGTCAAAGCACAGAGGCACCGGGCCCTTCCCTCCCGCCGCAGCTCTGCCGCCACCATCACAGTGTGTGGGGCCGCGATGACAAAAACTACAGACTGGGCGGCTCAACAACAAACCTCTATTCTCCCCACCCCAGAGGCTGGAAGTCCGAGATTGGGGGGCCAGCACGGCCGGGTTTTTGGTGCAGTCTCTCTTCCCAGTTTGCAGGTGGACGCCTTTTTGCGAGACTGGGAGAGACCGAGACTGAAGAAATACACCGTCTCCTGTTCTTCCTACAAGGGCGCGAATCCCATCGCAAGGGCTCCACCCCCTGGACCTAACCACCTCCCCAAAGCCCCATCCCCACACACCATCCCATCCCGGATTTCAACGCATGAATTTGGGGGGGCGCGAGTATTCAGACAATAACAAGCACGAGCCACGGATGTCTCTCACTCCCAATGCCAGGGCCTTAACTCCCTGGGAACCAGTCGAAATTTCCTAAATTTTCATAAAGAGATCCTGGAGACGTTTCCTGGGACTAGACCATCTTTCGCGTCCATCAGCTGAGTTCTGTACCCACGCTTCACGGTCCAGAGTACAGTTTTAGACTTGGCCCAGCCTCACAGATAACACCCTTTGGAGACAATTATGCTCAAGTCTCTTTCTCGCTGAGTCTCTTTACATCATCTAATTAATAACTTCTTTTCAGGTAATATATCGGTATCCTGTGACCCTTACTTAAGAGGCTATAACTTCAAAAATTTCAACAAGCAAATAAGCATACGTCGATTCTTCATCCTGTTTGCTCCAGCTCCAGTTAGAAAGTTCATTTGAGTTTAAAGGAAATTTCATGGAAAGTAGAATATGTTTTTAAGCGAGGGAAACAGATCACAGAACTATAGGTAGAGCATAATCCTAATTTTGTAAAAACGGCACAAATATTTGCATGGAAATAAGTACAGAGGGAAAAACCTTCCAATGTTAGCAGTGGGCTCTCGGGGGAGGAGGTCGAATCTGGGGCGACTTTCTTTTTGTATCTTCTTGTCGGGTTTATTGTCTGACTTGCTATAACAGACATGGCTTAATTGAAAAAAAAAGGAAGAAATACTGATGAGTCCATTAGCTTGACAAAGAAGATTTCCGTCCTCCGGAACTCGTATTTTAGGGAAGGCGGGTGAACAATGAACACAGAGGCAATTCAATAAATAGGGTCGTTTAAAATGGTGGTGGATGCTTTGAGAAAAATGAAAGCACATGACGCGATCGAGAGCGATGCAAGAAATGTGAATAATTCTGGCCGAAACATATAATAATATTTGTAAAAAAAAAAAGATACCAAACGCCGAGCCTGTTTTTCTCAAAAACCCAGCTGCCTTCTCATTGAAAGTGAGATTACGTTTATCGCTACTCGAGACACGACTTTCATGTAAATGGAGTCACCCGGGCCTGGGACGCTCCGCCCGCGAGCACCGCGTGGGGGCGGGGTGAGCCCCACTGTCATCGTTCGCGGAAGAACACGTGTTTTCTCTCCCCTGGGAGCCGTGCTTGCTGTGCACGCTTCTTTTTGACAACTTTCTTTCCATTTCGCTTATCGATCCTACAAAGAATTCTAGAATCTCGTTGGGGAGTCGCTCGCATTCGACACTGCGAGAAGAGCAGCTGGGGATGGAAACACAACCACAGCAAGAAAAACAGAGACCTGCCAGAGACGCCTCCGTCTGCCTCGCTGTCACGGCCGGATGCTGGGCGGTCCCGCCCTCGGATTAAACGCTGCCTTCACAGAGCCAGGCAGAGCGCCGTAGGGACTCTTAGAGTCGCAGGTGACCTCACAAACCACCACGTGCTGCAGAAATTCCCGATAAGCGTGCGCCCGGCGGTGCCAGGTCCAGCGCGAGGGAGCCCCTGCTGATACGTGTCCACTGTGGGCGACCGGTTGCCCTCCTCCCAGCATCTCAGACTCGGATCCCCGCGGCCCTCTCTCCACCACCGCCTAGCGGGCTTCTCCACCTTCGCACGACCGAAACGCAGAGCCCTGGACCCCCGCGCACACCCGGCCCTCTTGCCGTGCTCCCACGTCAGTCACGCAGCCCCGTCCTTCCATGGCTCAGGCCCCAAAGTGAGGACGCATCAGGGAATCCTGTGCCTCTGCCCTCAAGTCCCCAGGGATG
>NW_006431919.1:21103759-21109699 GCF_000325575.1 Pteropus alecto | reverse complement strand
CGTGCATGAAGGTCGCGCTTCACAAGATGCACCTGGCCTGAGCCCCACCCCTTCTCTCAGCACCTGTCCCTTCCCTCGCTCCACTCCTGTCCCTCAGGGGCACGGCCACCTCCCGGCCTGACTCCGGCTGCCCCTGTGCTCGGAGTGACTGCCCCGCGTGGCCCCCTCGCTAACCTCCTGCTGCCCCACCCACCACACCTCTCCCCTTTTCTCTTCCACCTAACGTACTGCTTGATTAGTTTATTCACTTGATCATCCGTCCCCCGCTGCACCCCCAGAATGCCAGCTCCTTGTGGCGGGTCCTCTGCTGCGTCCTGGCATTTAGGACAGATCTGGGAATGTAGCAGGTGCCTCCTGGACATTGGTTGAACTCTCGTCTACCCAATAACTTCCTGCGGGTACCGGAAGACAAATGTCCTGGTCTCTTTACCTTTCAACAAACAAATATCAAGAATCCCTTCATCCATTTCTCACGCGAGGTGGTTTCGGGACCCGCCGCCCACCCGAGCCCACCACCGTTCTCTGCAGTTAGTGTGCAAGGGAGAAATACAAGCCTCCGAACTTGCTTTAAAAAACATCCGTGATACTGGTACTGTCGAATCCTATCATTGGGAACCAGTCTATTAACACATCTATTTATGGAACTAATATTGACCGTTACCTAGTACTTTGGCTCAAAATACTGTGTGGTTAACTGAAATTTGCAGATCTTTTTCACGGAAGGCATTGCCAAGTGGCGCCTCTATCCACGTTGGTCCCCTTTCTCTTCGGCAATGGCGAGGCAGCAACCCCGTCCCATGTCGAGTGACGACTCACGTACAAATGAGTCTTCATCCAACTGTTCGGATCGCTGGAGGGGCGGACGGTCACCCGTGCTCACGTGCATCGTCACATCTGTGCTATGGGCCCTGAGGCGTCTGTTAGGACGGCGACGAAATCCCAAAGGTCCCTTCTTTCTGAGCCTCCAGAGACGCCACCGCGTAGGCGGAGAACCCTGATCTGAGTTCACGGTCAAGGGCAGCGGGCGAGGTCTTCCGGTTTTCCGCGTCCTGTTTCAGATCGGATTGTAGAGCCGCTGGTCGCTAGAGCTACGCTGGTCTAAAGCTTCTCGCTCCCACGCCGGTGACAGTTCCGTGGGGTTTAGGGACCTGGAACTGGCTTCACAGGGAAAAATAAAAGCAGCTCCGTGTGCCCTGCATCCGGGCCAGGACCTGACATGCCCCCGATGAGTCCGGTTTTGTATTTTTTCTTACAAACATTTATACATTTTTAAAAAAAAATTAAGGACCAAATTAATTTCTCTTTTCCTATCTATCAGTTGGGTCCTGAACATCATAAGCCACTTAAAGCATAACTATGCTTAGGAAACTAATGTCATGACGTTACATATTCTTAAGATGAATTCAGTTTTTCCAGAGCTGAATCACACGTATTTACACAAGAGAGATTTTTTTTTTTAACACTTAAATACAGACACAGCGAGAATCAGAGGGCTTTCTGAAAAGGAGAAAGCTGAGCAGGTTACGACCCAGCTCTCAAGCAAACCGGCCAGAAAACACTCTAATTGGTGGAACCAGCCCTGAGGGCGGCTGCCCCCAGCACGAAGCTGCCCAGACAGCCAAACTCTCATTCTTCAATCTTGTTTCTGAGACATGGACGGGACCGCACCTGAGCCAAGAACACAGACGTCGAAGAGGCAGAAAGTAAGCGTTCTTCTGGGTGGTTCACGCCTCGTCCCAGAAGGGACCGGGTGAAGTGATCGGCAGAGCTCTGGGTTCCAGAAACACCAGCGGCCGAGAGGGTGGGCGCACGGAGGGGCCGGGGGTGCGTGTCTGGCCAGCTCGCTTGCTGTTCTTTGCTCTCTTTCGTTTTGCTCTGTGAGTCAGAAGCTGTGATGGAAACGTTCTGGAAATTATTACCGTGCCTCTTTCCTAAGAAAGGTACTGAATCGAACTTCAGAATCTGTTCTTTTTAAAAGTCTGAGCATCTTCTAAAATAGAGCTTGACAGCACATTTGCGATAAGTTGTAGATCACGGTGTGTCTCACACACACACACACACACACACACACAACAACAACAACAACAACAAAAAGAAGGGAAACAGCCGTTCTCGAGGCTTCGCATCCATAATCCTGAAGGACAAGAAACGCCTCCTGTGCTAGACAGGAGCTGTGCCCAGGGGACCCCCCGCCCCAGGCGCCATCAGCTCCCACGGGGGGCCTCAGCAGCAGAGAACGCACCGCCCAGCGTCGCCCCCTCCCTGTCTACATGCCAGTAGAAGGGGTTGGGGGGCCCACGCTGGCAGCCCGGGCGTGGCCGAGGGGTCTGCGTGGCCGCTGTCATCTGGGGCCCGCAACTCCATCTCGCGTCACACCAAGCCCTGGGCTGCTGGGGATGGAGCGTTTGCTCCTTTATCGCCAACAGATCCGCCCCTTGGTGCCTGATTTTCTTTTTTAAGGTCAGAGACACTTTGGAGAAAAAGATGGTTACGTTTCCCACCAGAAACAAAAAAAGTGCGTGAGCACACACGATTTCTGTGCGCAGTTTCACGGAGTCCGGAGAACCTCTGGAACCACCTGTGAAACCCAGAGACGTGTCCCCCGCCCCCCAAAGTCCCCGCCCCGCCCCTCCCCTGCAGAGTAAAGCGCCCATAAATGCCTCGTGCTCTGGGTGTTATCAGGTGTTACTAGGCGTCATTAGACTATGCAGCCATCAAATCTGCCTCTTCAGGTGGTGGGCGGAGGAGCTGAGCGAAGCCCTGCCTTCCCACACAGAGCCAGAAGCGATGATGCTCTCGAATTCGGAAAAGGAACTTTCGACGTGGCTTAAACATCCCCACCCCTTTTGAAACACTCGCGTAAGCGCCTTATCAGAAGAGCTGGTCTCCCAAGAGCGAACGCAGAGCGCCTTCATCTTTTCTTGTCTCGGGGCTGCAGGCTCCTTTTCTCGGCTAATTCTTCTCGCTCCTTGCTGAAACCTCAGGCAGATCCCGGAGATGGCAGGGTTGCTTCCAGAAAATGTGAACAAACAGTATCTTTTTCAGGAATAAGGTGTAAAAATTTTCTAATTTCATCGACTCTCTCGTTTCTTCCCTCCGTCAGCTGGGGCTGGCTTTCCGCTCAGGACCTCCCGTGGGAGGGAGAACGGTCCTGCTTCGTGTCTCTCTCGTCACCTCTGCCACACTCCCTAGCTGTCACTGTCAGCCCAGGGGGGTCGGCACCACAGGAGAAGGAGCCAGAAGGAATGGGAGGTTGGTTTGGGGTTTTTCTTCTTTCGCAACCATTGAAAAATGTAAAAAATCATTCTTAACGCGCACATACGCAGGCGGCAGGTCAGGCTTGGCCAGCCGGCCCCATCACAGCTTGCGACAGCCACGGCGACCCCGGGAGGTGACGTCCTAAGGACAAATGGATGGGGACAGAAGTGTCTGCCTCTGGAATCGACACTTCTCAAGCTTATTTCTGATGCTTCCAAAGTTTTTCCTTATTGAACTTACTAATAATAAAGCTATGGTTTGCAGTCAGTGGAGCAAATAGCCCCAAATAGTCAATGCTTTATTTTCATCGACCCCAGGTTCAGGAGGCATTATAATTATAATTGTTTACTTATTCACATTCTACAATGTCCCTAAAAGGGTTTCAGGTAACTAAGAGGCCTAGAACCTCATCAATTAAGGAGGGCGGTATAAGGGGGAGACGTTTAATCTTTAATATAAGCCGTAAGGCCTGGGGCATGCCCGTGGGGATATTTTTTTTTCTAACGCTTAAACGAGGAGAGTCATTCACCCAGGGGAAAAGCCAGGGGTGGCTCGTCAGCCCGAGTTTCTGACAGGTGCCGACGACCCCCTTCCACGAACACCTCCTCATCACCTCTCTGTGCTTTTTGCCGTAGCAAATTATTTAAGAAATTCGGAAACATTACTGGACTCAAGCCTGTGCTGGGGAACTTTCAACCACTGAAGAAAGCAGGTCTAGGTGACATTCGCTGCTTAAGAAACGTCACCGCCGTATCTGTTTCTGCCTTTAATTTTTGGAACGCACCCCGCAGAGAGCTGCCCCGGAGCCTTCGCTTGTCCCCAGCTCAGGACAGTTTCCCTTTGCCCGGACCCTCCTTCTCATCCTCCAGGTCTCGGCTTGGGACACCCCCCGAGGACACCTACACGAGGCGTCTTCCGCTCGTGGGCCCGTCTCTCTGCATTGTCTTTCCTTCTCAGGCCTGCTCGTCATCCGTAATTACACGATTCACTCGCGGTTTATATTTCTGTCTCTTCCTGTAAAGCGGACGCTTGAAGTGGGTGGTTTCAGCGCCCGTCCTTCCCTCCGGCCTCGGCCAGAACATTTGTTAGTTTTACATGTGGAATTTCATGTAAAGTGTTTGTTTTGATTTCGAAAAAGAAAAACAAAGAGGCGAACGAATGAAAAGGGGAAAAAAATTGGCCTCGCGAAACTCGAGAGGTTTCAGAGAATTGCGGAGGGCAGGGCCGGCTGGACGATGCGAGACCCGAGTGCAGGCTGCGGACGCGCGTTGGCACAGAGACAGAGAAGCGGACCCCGGGAGCAGGGCGGGACGGCCACGTACCCAGGCGGTGACACCGTTCATGACAAGGACACGGCTGCAACACGTGGGGAAAGAACGGTCTTTTCAAAACATGGTGCCGGAGCCACCGGATATCCGCCTGGAAAACACGTGAGTCTGGAAAGATCCCTCGGACCATACAAAAAAAAAGAACAATTCTCTTTGAGGGAGGTCGTGCGTCTCAATGTGAAAGGTAAAACGAAACAAGCTTCCAGAAGGAAACCCAGCGCGCTGTTTTCGGACCGCTGGCGTATACGGCGATTTCTTAGAGAGGATGCAAAAAGTACCCGCCACGAAAGAAAATGCTCAGACACGGGACTTTGTTAAAACGAAAAGCTCTATTCTTCAGAAAGCATCATGAAGGGTGGGCGAAGAGATGTCCAACGCATAGCCGGCTAAGGAATCACATGTAAATATAAGAAGATAAGCAATCCAATTAAAAGATGGGAAAAGATTTAGACACGTCTCAAAAAATATATATATCCAAATGCTTAATAAACATACCAAGGCACTCAGCAGGGAGATGCAAATTAAAATCCCCATGACCCGTGATTACATATCCGTCAGAATGGCTGACATTTTTTCAAAGGAAAAAAGACTCGCGATGTCACGGAGGAGTGGACGAGCACGTGAAGCGACCGGAAGCTTCTTCCACCGCTGGTGGGGGCGTGTGACAGCGAGACCGCTCTGGGAAACTGTTCAGCGGGACTCTCGAAACAGATGCCCACTCAGCGACTCCATTCCCAAAGCAGCGAGGGCACGTGGGCGCCACGGAGGTGACCGGGGCGCTCGCAGCAGCTCGGCAGCTTAGCTCATCAAAGCCCCGAACTGAGACAGTCCCAATGCTCACCAAGAGCAGGTGGATAAAGAAACGATGGCAGGTTATACAGTAGAATCCTGTAAAGCCATTTTTTAAATGCTAAAAATAATACCACGGATGAAACTCACAGGCATTCCGTTGACCGAACGCAGCCAGACACAAAGAACTACGTAGCATACGGCCCCGCTCACGTGAAATGCGAGACAGCCAAACCCATCCATGGCGACAGAAATCAGGGGGCAGTTACCTCCGCGGGTCAGGGAGGGGCTGGTTAGAGGCTCATGGGAGCCGCCTGGGAGGATGGAAACATCCTGAATTTTTTGATGGGGAGGTGGCCACACGCACACGCACGCACATGAGATGTCAGCATATGTCACTGTGTCCTTGTGTCCTACCTCACTAAAAAAGGTTTCTTAAGGAAAGGATGAATCAAGAAAGCTTTAAAAATAAAACTTAGGTTCCTGCGTGGTTGGATGCACAAGTCGACAGACAGGAAAAGAGGGTTTCAGAGTTTTGCGAATGATGAGTTCACCGATGGAAATA
>NW_006431919.1:21096484-21103749 GCF_000325575.1 Pteropus alecto | reverse complement strand
AAGCTGCTGGAGACGCGGGCCATTTCGACTCTGAGACAGTGGGAGGGTCCCTAAGTAGCCGTGTCCAGCACATGGGCGGAGATCGGGTCTAGGGCTGGGTTCACGGCTGGAGACGCAGACTCGGAAGGCGCCAGCGTGCAACAGGTGAAGTCTTGGACACGCCGGAGGGCTTGAAGGGAGAGCGGGTGAGCAAAGCACGCGCATTCAAGACGGTCCTCTGACACCGACAGCGCCCGCGGTTAGGAAGAAAAGGCGCCGGGCCACCAGGCGACGATGGCAGAGGGCAGCAGGAGCTGGAGCAGAGAGGGACTGAGACGCAGAGGGGCTCCCCCGGGAGGGGTCTCGCCCTCCCCCCTCTTTCTCGGTACCTTCACGGGTTCTTTTCTCTGCTGTCCACACTCAGTCTGGACTGGAGTGTCCACCCTAAGCACTGCCCCTGACCCCGGCACCCCATTGTCCCCATCTATTCTGTCACTTTGTTCTGAATTCCCTTCATTCAAACTGAACCAAGACACACAAGTTTTTTTAAAAATCAGTTAATAGATTAGGAAATATATTCACACTTCCGTACTAGCCTAGAGAGGGGCTGAAAGGTCATTTCACATCATTATCACCCTGATAAGTGAGCAGATGGCAATCACCAAATCAAGCAGCCCCTGCCAGTCGGCGTCTCTGCAGCTAATTCACCTTCATGCCTGGGCAATTTGTTCTAACTAGATTATATTGCATGATAGCAACTTGCATTCTCTGCTTTTCAGGGTACCTGGAAACTGACTTTCCAATGGGGTTGGTGTTCCACAAGACGCTCCTTCTACAGAAACGAGGAAAATTGGCCTGGGTTCAGACACTGACGCTGGCCCCTCGAGATGCCGTCATCATACCCAGTCGTGCCTTTCGTCATTGCCAACCCCGGGTCTTTGCTTGAGCGGTGTCTCTCGCCTGTGTCGTCCCCCATACCTAGGCCACAAAGATCTGTCCTGACACTTCTGCAGAAGGGCCACACCCAGGAGAGGTGTTCGAGCAATCCCTCGTGACGTTTTAAAGACTCACAGCCAGAAAGAGAAAAGCAACGATCGCGTCGCCATCCCAGCCACCAACACGTCCCCTTATCTTTTTCTCCCTTTGAGTTCGGTCCTTTTCGTTAGCGTTGCTTACCCAGGAACATCCACCTCTCCCCAAGAAAGCCAATCACCCACGATGGCCGGTGCACCCTCTGTGAATGGGTCGCTACTTTTAAGCGGGGATGCAAGCAATCCATTTCCTCTGAAGGAACCGGACGAGCGTACGGGAGCAACGACAACAGACAATCCCTTACTTCGGAGCAGATCCAGAGCTGGGCATAAGCGCCTTTGATTTAAAGGGAAAGAAAGCAATTAAAGGCAGTTGGCAGAAAGTTCTTTCAAGTCAATGAAGTTATTCAATCAGTCCATTAAAAATGACGAGCTTCTGAAAGCATCATTTAAACCCAAGTGAGAAGGAAAAAAAGAAGTGAATACAGGCATCTCTGAGGAGCGAAACACTGAAACTAAATGATAGGTTATTTAGGGATTTCTGTTACCCCATCGGCTCTCTAGTTTCGCTTTGGTTTCCAATCTTTCTGCTTCTCCGGCGCACCCTAAACATGCCATTCATTTTGCACACCCGGCATCTCAGCCCCTCTAAGCACCTGCTGAGGCCCCCGCCTTCTTAGGGGGGTAAGGGGTGGCGATGGTTCTCACGGCCAGGACCGAAATGCCAGGTACCGTCTTTTCCCGCCTCCCCTGAGCCCCCCAGTCAGCACGCCCTGCATGTTGACCCCTGAGCCAGTCATCCCAGACGCAAGGTGGGGGGTGTGTTTCCTATCATTCTAGTGGCCCAAGGGTCTTCAGCGGAGCCAGTTCCCAAGCGTGGTTCAGAGAACTTCTTTGACTTGAGATTACTAGATATTAGGGAGAGGAAGCACCCAGAAAAAAGAGAAGGCAGGTGGAAGGGGGTGGACAGAATACCGAGATAATAGCGACATTTTGCTTAGAGGTGAATGAGGTCAATTCACAGCAGGAGGGGCCTCAGATGGAGTCAATCCTAGGAAAAATTAGAAATTTGCTTTCAGTGTGCCTTTCGCATCGTCCCTCCCTATGTCCCCTAACTGTCCCGAGTGCCTAATGTACACTGGTGGCCGGGGCTTAGCTGCCAGATGCCCACTGAGGCTGCTCCCCAGAGTCCCCCGGCCCCATCACGGTCACAGGACCGCCCTTCCCCAGCTCAAAGTGGAGCACTCTGTTTACAACTGAATGATAACTATAACGTGTCACATTGCCATTAGAGGCCACTGTGCCTCATCTGAAGCCCTCGGGGCCAGATGGGTTTGGGAATCCAGAACTCTTCGACTCCAAAAGATAATGCGCTACATATGCTTGATATTACATTAAAACCCCCAAAGGAGCTGGGCCAGCATCCCGTAATCAAACCCATTAATATTCCTGCAGGAAAATACATGAATATTCAGACGAAGTGGGAAAATAATGATTATAAATGGCCTCTCGTGTGTTCCGGTCAGGTTTTGCAGCCAAAGGAGTTCTAAACAGCTTCTAGTTTGCAGAACTCCCGAATTTTGGAGTTGCGTGTAAGAACTGTGGGCCCGTATTACGCAACTTTCTACCCCACTAGACTGAACACCGAAAAAGGAGACACTGGCTCTTTAGCTATCCATAAAAATCTGAGGCCTCCGACGAAATAAATGATGAAAGAAGTCAAAGAAAGTGCTGACAAATCAAGATGGATGTCGTTTCTTTTCTCAAGTGCTACTTTCCTCGGGGCACCTGCTAACCTGACAAACTAATCCAGGGCTGCAAGAATTTTTCGTAAAAAGCTGGAAAGTAAATAGTTTTCAGCTTTTCAGGCCAGATGGTATCAGTTGCAATTACTTAAGTCTGCCATTATAGTTCAAAAGCAGACTTAGACAACACATAAATAAATGAATGTGTCTGTGTCCCAATAAAACTTTATTCATAAGAACAGACTGAGGGCCGGCATTGGCCCGCAGGCCACACCTGGACCAAATCCATGCAAATGTCT
The DNA here is from genome assembly GCF_000325575.1 of Pteropus alecto. Classification (NCBI taxonomy): domain Eukaryota; kingdom Metazoa; phylum Chordata; class Mammalia; order Chiroptera; family Pteropodidae; genus Pteropus; species Pteropus alecto. The sequence goes on along the minus strand of NW_006431919.1, from coordinate 21,100,695 downwards.
TATTCGATGATCAGGATTCATTAGGCAAATACTTACAAAGCTTCTATCATGTGCTGGGCACCATTCTCGGTGCTAGAAATTCAGCAGTGACTAAAACACAAGCTTTTGCCCTATTAAGCTTACATTCCAGCAGATTCTAGGAATTAGATTAAAATCTTCAGATCATCTCAGCTGTGTCTCTCTTTATAAAGGTGGACCTTGGCCAAAGATCTTAACAGATACCTCACCAAAGATGTACAGATAGCAAATAGCATATAAAAGATGCTCTACATCACGTGCCATCAGGTAAATGCAAATTAAAACAGCAGGAGGCTACTACACACCTGTTAGAATAGACAAAATCCGGAACACTGACACCACCAAGTGCTGACAAGGATATGAAGCGACACAAACTGAGTCACTGCTGGCGGGAATGCAAAATAGGGCCACCACATCGGAAGGCAGTTTGATAGTTACTTACAAAATTAGTTATACTCAGACCATATGATCCAGCGATCACCCTCCTTGGTATTTACCCAAAGGAATTGAAAACATACGTCCACACGAAACCCGCATGCCGATGTTTATAGCTGCTTTTTTGTAGCGGCCCAAACTTGGACGGAACCCAGATGTCCTTCAATAGGTGAACAGATAAACTGAGATCCATCCAGACATAGGAATATTATACGACACTGAAGAGGAGCGAGCCATCGAGCTACGAAAACACATGGAGGAAACTTACATACGTATTACGAAGTGGAAGAAGCTAATCCGAAAAGTCTACATCCTGTATGATTCCAACTCGGTGGCATTCTGGGAAAGGCAAAACTGTGGGGACAACAAAAAGATCAGTGGTTTCTGTGGTTGGGGTGGGGAGGTGAACAGGTGGAGCGCGGAGCAGTTTTAGGGCAGTGAAACTACTCTGTACGACACTGTAAGATGGACACATGTCATCATCCATTTGTCCGAACCCACAGAATGTACAAGACCTGAACCCTAAAGTAAGCTATGCTCTTTGGGTGATTATGATGCGTCAGTGTAGGTTCGACCTTGGTAAAAAGGTTCCGCTCTGGTGAGAGATGTCGGTCATGGGGGAGGCTGTGCATACGTGGTGCTCTAAGAAAACGTCTTCGAAAAAAATTGTTGCCACATATAGTTTTTCCTCCTTAGTCACAAATTCTATATCTACATTTCTGAATTTGCCCGCACATGAAAACTTATTTGTAACCCCAAAATCCACGCTTGCAGAGCTTGTGTGGCCATTCGCGAACCTGTGCAGAGCAGCAAAAAAAAAAAATCACACCCAACGCACACGCTCCCGGCTGAGTTCGAACGCGGGAGCCCTATGCCTTGTTTCAGTTCTCAGACTATTTAAAAAAGTGTCTATGCATCTTTGTGCTTTTCGCTGCTTAAAATGTCCCCCAACCGTAGTGCTAAAGAGCCGTTTAGCATTTCCAAGCACAAGAAAGTTGCGATGGACATGACAGAGAAAACATGTGTGTCAGATGAGCTTTGTTCGGGCGTGACTTATGACGCCGTTGGCCGTGAGTTCGGTGTGAATGAATCAACAGCGTGTATTAAGTGAGGTGTCTTTAAACAGAAACACGCACAAAGCAAGGCTGTATATTGATCGGGTGATGAAAATGCTGTGACCTGAGGCTGGAGGCAGCGCATTTCGTATTTCCCCCAGGAGCCCCGGATTGGCCCTCACTGATTCAGAGTTCGTGGTGACTTTATAAAATATAGATCTCGGGACCGACGAAGGTCAACTGGTTTGTTAATAGCACTCTCTTAATTTTAAACCTCAGTCTCATCTATAATTATAATTCTTTCTCTATTTATAACATTATTTATCTGGTCTGTTTCTCTCTTTTCTTGATTGATTTGCCAGAAATTTGTCTATATTGATTTATTTGGGGTTTTATTTTTTCCAAAGAATCAACTTCTGGTTCTTTCGAAACTTCCATTAAGGTTCTTCTCTGACCCGTAAGTCATTTAGCAGTGTGTTTTTAAATTCCCGGCTAGTGAGCATTTTTTAATTTGTCTTTTTGTATTAGCCTCTAACTTAATAGGGAAGCGATCACAGAACACGGACTGTGTAAAAGCTGCCCTGAAGATTGATCGAGGCTCCTGTGTGGCCTAGTAACTACATGATTAATGGCTGTGGGTGCTTATGGGTTCTCGGCCTCTCTAGCTCTAAAGGCAGAATTCCGCGCGGGTCTGTTAGGCCAATATTGTGATGCGTGCGCATCTCCCATATCCTCGCTCGTTTTTCATCTGATTAACTTATCAATAATTGAAATAATTATAAGAGTAGATTTATTAATTCCCCCTGCAGTTCCATCAATTTTTAGCTTCATCCGGGCTCTTTTGTTAGGTGCATCCAGATTGAGAATGGCCATATCTCCTCACTAAATGGAACCTGTTACCATTATGCAGACAGCTCCGTGCCTTATTCATACTGTTTGGCTTAAAGTCCATTTTGTCTAATATTTATCTAAGTACAGCAGTCTTTTTGGTAGCATGTGACTGATGGGCCTTTTTCCCCATCCTTTCCTGTTCGACCTCCGTGTGCCTTAGGCTTTAGATTTGCCTCTTAAAAACACGAGACAGGGATGGAAAAGAGTGATGGGGATGATAGCAATCTCCTTCCTCCAGCAAAGCAAGCTGTAAATCACTGGCCTCTGCAGACACTGCTTGGATTTAAGGAAGGGGTTTATTTCCTGCCCAAGCCCACCCTCCGGCTCCCCAGATGGGACCATAGGAGCCAGCTGGGGCGGGGAGCAGGGTTCACTTACAGCATTAGAAGGATGAAAGGAAGCCATTTGTCACGCACAGGGTGGAGCCCGCAGCTACCTTTAGTCTCCCTTTTCCTTGACTTTTCTTATATTTTGTCTTTGTTTCAGCAGTTTTCATTTTCCTGAGGTCAGACACAGGATATGGGACCAGAGGCTGAAGGAGACCCATAGAGGAAAGAAAAACCAAAAGGCCCAGTGACAGCCACCCCATCAGAGCAGAAATTCCACCCTCCTCGGATCCATTCACTCTACAAAGCCCTGTGAAATACAGCACACGTGTAAATCACATCACGTGTCCCTTCTTTGCATGAAATACCCTTTTCTTCTAAACCAGAAGAAAAGATATTTAGAACAAAATACATAGACCCATAAAAACAAAGCGGAGAAAGTACGTGGGTGAGGAAAGCATCCTTAATCATCGGGGAGCAGAATTTCGGTCGAGATGGCAAAGTAAGCACTGCGCTTGCCTTCTCTCGTGATCACATCAAAATCACAACGAAACCACAGAACAACCATCATTGAGAACCGCCTGAAGTGTAGCTGAACAGAAGCCCTGAGGACACACAGAAGAAGCCACCTCGAGACGGGTAGGAGAAATGGAGATGTGGAACAGACTGGTTCCACACCCACGTGTGACAGAAAAAATCAGGAGAGATATATGGGCTGCAGAGGTCCCCCCTGAGGACCCCACATCAGGGTCCCTGGCCCAGGATTCCAGTGCCAGGAAGAGAAGTCCCCATAACTCTGGCTGTAAAAACCAGCGGGGATGATAGTTGAGCGAGACAGAGGGTGGCTGGAGCACCAAGCATTCCACTTAAAGGGGTCGCGCACAGACTTACTTTGCTGACGGACTCACTCGCTATGAGCTCCAGCACTGGGGCAGCAGCTCAGAAGGCACCAGGGACACAGAGGGAGGAACCAAGTTGTCTGGCTCCAGGGCGAGAGCTGGAGGGGCAGCTTTCTCTCAGATAGAAGTACTGGCAGAAGCTATTGCTCCTTTGTTGAGCCCTCCTCCCACCCAGCCAGCGCACGCAGGCGCAGGTGGGAACCAAGACTGAGTTTCCATCAACCTAGTTAACACTGTTGGCCCCACCTTGGTGATTCCCTAAGTCCCCGCCCCACTCACATGCAGGCTCACCCAAACTGCTTCCAGTGAGTGGCTTCGTCATGCAAACATCCTGTCTTAGCTCATGCTACAGAGTTTCCTAAAATCTCTCAAAGGTTCACAAACTCCATATAAGCAGCATCAGGCTTCAGCGTGCCCCGTACCTCTTACTAAGCAGCCCCAAGCCCAGCACTAGTAGCAGCCAGACTCAGTTCACAACTTAGGCTTTCCAAGCCCAGCACAAGTGCTAACGATCTGCAGATCACTCTGTAGTTCATATCAAGTGGCCCTGGGCAGGGCACAGGCAGTGGCTGGCCTTGGCCTCCAAC
>NW_006431919.1:21080870-21096169 GCF_000325575.1 Pteropus alecto | reverse complement strand
AAGCAGCTAATATGGAGAGACAAGAAACATGTCCCAAATGAAAGAACAGAACAAAGCTCCAGAAAAAGAACTAAACAAAATGGAGACAAGCTATCTGCCAGACGCAGAGTTCAAAACACTGGTTATAAGGATGCTCAATGATCTCAGTGAGAACTTTAACAAAGAGAAAGAAAACATAAAAATAGAGATAGAAAATGTAAAAAAAAGAACCAGTCAGAATTGAAGAATACAATCATCGAAATGAAGAATACATTAGAGGGAATCGACAGCAGATCAGATGAAGCACAGGATCAAATCAGCAATTTGGATGCTAAGGCAGTAGAAAACACCCAATCAGAACAGCGAAAGTAAGAAGCATCCAAAAAAATGAGGACAGTTTAAGTGGCCTCTGGGACAACATCAAGCATACCAACATTCGCATAATAGGGATACAGAAGGAGAAGAGAAAGAGCAAGGAATTAAAACCTATTTGAAAAAATAATGAGAGAAATTTTCCCTAACCTGGTGAAGGAAGTAGACATATAAGCCCAGGAAGCACAGAGAGTCCCAAACAAGGTGAAGCCAAACAGACCCACACCAACACACATCATAATTAAAATGCCAAAGGTTGAGGACAATGAGAGAATCTTAAAAGCAGCAAGAGAAAAGCAGTTAGTTACCTACAAGGGAGTTCCCATAAAACTATCAGCTGATTTCTCAGCAGAAACTGAGGAGGGCCAGAAGGGATTGACAGGAAATATTCAAAGTGATGAAAAACAAGGACCTACAACCAAGATTACCCAGGAAAGCTATCGTTTAGACTCAAAGGATAAATAAAGAGCTTTCCAGATAAGAAAAGCTAAAAGAGTCCATCGCCACCAAGCCAGTATTATAAGAAATGTTAAAGGGACTTCTTTAAGAAGAAAAAAAAAAGATAAAAAATATGAATAATAAAATGGCAGTAACTACATATCTGTCAACAATTACTTTAAATGTAAATGGATGAAATGCTCCAGTCGAGAGACACAGATGTGAGACTGAACAAGAAACAAGACTTGTACATACGTTACCTACAAGAGACTCACTTCAGATCGAAAGACGGACAGAGGCTGGAAGTAAAAGGATAGAAAAAGATATTTCATGAAAATGGAAATAAAAAAAATTGGGGGTAGCAATACGCATACCAGATAAAATAGACTTTAAAACAAAGGTTATATATAACAAGAGACAAAGAAGGACCCAGCAATTCCGCTTCTGGGTATTTATCCAAAGAAACCCAAAACGCTACTTTGAAGGGATGTGTGAATCCATATGTTCATTTTAGCATTATTTACAGCAGCCAAGCTATGGAGGCAGGATGGGTGTCCATCAATGGATGAATGGATAAAGAGGTGGTACACATATACAATGGAATATTATACAACCATAAAAAGAATGAAATTTTGCCATCTGCAACAACATGGATGGACCTAGAGTGTACTGTGCTGAAGAGAGTAAGACAGAGAAATGCCACACGATTTCGTTTATCTGTGGAATCTAAAGGACAAAATAAATGAACAAACAAAACAGAAACGAACTCATAGATACAGAGAACGTTCTGACGGTTGCCACATGGGAGGGGTATTGGCAGACGGGTGATAAAGGGGGAGGGATTAAGGACAAATTGGTAGTTACAAACAGTCATGGGGATGTAAAGTACGGTATAAGGAATGTGGTCAATAATATTGTAATAACTGCATATGGTGTCAGATGGGTACTGGATTTATCGGGGTGATCATTTAGTAAGTGATATAATTACTGAAGCTAATATTGTATGTCGACTGTAATTGAAAAGTAAAAAATTAATTTAAAAAAATAAATCACTGGAGAGCAGTGGGGACTATGCAAACAGATGGTACTGGTCCCATCTAGAGGCCAGTTTTCAACCCGGTGGGATTGCCCAGCTGTTTAGAGGTGTCTAATGATTGGAGATCAATACTGGCTTATTGAAAGCAATCACTATCATGGGTACAGCGAGCTGGGAGGAGATGCAGAAAGTATGCAGTGGAAGCGAGAGCCTAATAGCACCTCGAGACTGATACAATAGAACCTCGGTCTCATTTTTTTGTGGGGGGTTTTTTCTGAATATGTTTAGATGTTCCCCTGGTAGACTAGAACTTAATACAGGGTAAGAAGGGACTTGCTTTAGAATATTAGTTGAAAGACAGAAATTCAACATTTTTGATCGAGTCACAAGGACATCGAGCTTTTAGAGCCGGCTTATTAACTTGGAAAGAATAACCTTTGACATCAAGAGTGAGACTCAGATACATTACATGTTTCACTTGTGACATGACCGGCCAATCAAAACACTTAAATTTTTTAGAGAAGTCACTTAAAACAGAACCTTTGGAAGTCAGTTGACCCTATTATATCACATGGTTAATACAAAATTTGACCTAAAGATTCTATTTATAGGAAAGTGTCTTAAGGTAATAAGGGGAGCACTTGACACAGAAGAATGTTGGAGAATATTAACCGCATCATTCTTCGTAATAGAGAAAATCAGAAAATAACGTAAATGACTGTTGATAAAAAAAATTGAGGAAAGAAATCATGGCATATCTATACAAAGAAATACTTTGCAGCCATTAAAATTATGCTACAGATCAATAATTATTGATACAGAGAGATGGCCATGTTACATGAAGTGAAAAAGGCAGCGATACCATTTTTCTTTTAAAAAAGCACATACGAAAATGCACATGCCTTACGAAATGTCTGAAGAGTCATTCATCATTACATCAACGATGGTGATTTAAACGGCAGATTTACTGGCAATCTATTTTTGATGCCTTTTGTATCCTGTAAGTGAATTGAAATAAACAAAATTATTACAATAAAATAAAAACGAAGTTACTAAAGAGTCCATTGATAAGTCCTTTCAGCATTTAAAGGGATAATTGATCTATTTGGTGGTTCTAAGTTATAAATTCCCAAAGAGTAGGAAGCATTTTTTTTCCTTCTTTTCCTCTCCCCGCAGGTCCGCACACGGCGAGGATAAAGAACTCCATTGTGGCTGTTGACCGAGTGGGTCTTTAGATGTCAAATACTCACAAGATATTAGTGAAAACAGCTAAGAACTAAGCTGCATAGCTGAGCCTGTGGCCCTATCACTTTCATAGCTGCAAACTAAAACCTTCAAGTCATTTCCTTTTGTCACAAATAAACCCACCTCACAAACTCCCCTTCGGTTTTGAAATCCTGCCAAAGCGTTCACAGCTTCCTGTTAGAAGCTGTTTAATGACATCATCGTCCTGCAAATCATAATGAGAGAAGGAAAAAGGGATCGGATGTTGGAAAGAGCCAGGCCCGGGCCCACGATTTCCGATATGGGGGCGGGGTCTGTCTCGGCAACTTTAAGAAGGCGACTGGATGGTGTTTTGCGTTCCCGGCTTCTTCGCTGGTGTCTCGGCTCCCGTATCAGTCAGCTCTCGCTGTGTAACGAACAACCACAAAAATATCAGTGGCAAAGAAAAATAGCACGCGTTTGTCGATCTGGGGAAGGCTCCTCTGGGGACCTCCGCTTCTTCAGGCTGGTCGTCTGGCTGGCCTCTCCCCTTCCGCCTCTAGGACGCAGACTCCGTCTGCACCACATGCATTCATTTCGGGTTCGGGTGAAAGAGGCAAAGCTCTTCAGACAAAACTCTTCTCCCGTCAGTGGCAGGAGGTCAAGGTCGAGCGTGCACGCCCAATCACACACTTCCGATTCTTCCTTGCGTCATGTCCGCCAACACCCCATTGGCCAAAACGAATGCCCGACATCAGTGGGGCAGGGAAGACCACAGCAAGGATGCATTATGGGAAAATGAGAAATTCCGACTGGCTCAGCCTCTCGCATCTTCCACTTTAACGGGTTTTCCTTCACGTCCTCTCTCACCGAGTCCTTTAGCGTTTGCACGCAGCCCTCCGTACCCACCTCTCCTGCCCAAAGGAAATGTCGGCCCTGTCTGAGAGGATAAACTAGAATGTCCTTTTCAAGGAAACAAAACGCCGATCTGATGATTTGCTGACCAAGCTCTCGTTCCCTTGGAAAGTTTTTTTGGACTGAAAAGATTCTCCCGCAGCTGAGATCATTGTAGCTTCTCATCTTAGCTGTAATACCGGGAACGTGAAAGGAGCCCAGAGCAGAGGCACAGAGGGGTTTGCCAGCCACGCATGCAGGGAGAGCGCCCGCGGGCTGAGGAAGGAACGGGGTCCATCTCACTCACCCTGAGGCAGGAGGCCGCGTCGGTCGCGTCGTTATACCTGGCTCCAGCCCAGGAGAAAGTGTCACACTGCCCTCAAATTCTTGAGTAGCAACGGCATTTACATGAATGCTCCTGCCTTTGAATCTCTAGGAAAAGCACGTGCAATTTTATTTTCTAAACCCGCGGGTCAGGCTGGGTCCTCGGGACTGCGGCGAGGCCCGCAGGGTGCACGCAAACGTGACCGGCATCAGCGCTGTCGAAAGGAAGCGAGTCGTGGCTAAAAGGCACCTGCACAGCCTCTGCTGACTGACAACCCGCAGGGAGGCTTTCAGCGTTTTCCTTCTAAATCTAGACACCAATTTGGCAATTTTTGTGTCGATTGTGTTCTAAACGAGGAAGGGCAGACACAACTCGCGGAGACTCCAATGTGGCTGAGAGGGAAAAGGGAAAGTCTAATCAATAACACAAGGCGGTAAATGGCAGGGTCCAGAGATAAGCGCCACGGATGAGGGAGGCTTGGACGTAGGGTGGTTCCAGGCAGGGGTTTTCCACGCGTGGTCCCCAGACCAACAGCAGCATTGCCTGGGGGCTTGTCAGAAATGCAGGTTCTCCGGTTCCACCCAGACCTACTGGGGACTGGGCCCAGCTACCCATGTTTTCAAAAGCCCCTCAGGTGACTCAGGTTGAAGGATTACCGGTTTAGGGGACATCTCTTACCTGTGACACCTGAAAGAGGACGGTCTGCAGAGGAGAGAAGGCAGGCCTCCCCAGGGCGACCCGTGGGGTGAGCAGGGAGGAGGAAGTGGCATAAACACAGACAGACCGCCATTGCCTTACCGAGTACCTTGGTGTGCTAGGGCGGCCATAACAAAGGACCACCGGCAGGCAGCTGAAGCAGCAGACTGCTGGTCGCCTCACACTCCTGGAGGCCAGCATTCTGAGAGCCAGATGCTGCAGGCTTGCTTCCTTCTGGGGCTTCGAGGGAGAATCTGCTCCATGCTCCACCCCCAGCTTTGGTGGCTGCTGTCAATCTTTGGCATCTTCGGCTGATAGCTGCATCACCCCAATTTCTGCCTTCAGCTTTACATGATGTTCTCCCTCAAAGTTAGTCCAGAAAGCCCACGTGTCCAAATGTCCTCATTTTATGAGGACACCAGTCATACTGGATTAGGGTTCACCCTATGCACTGACCTTATTTCCAAATCAGGTCACATCTACAGGTTCTGGAGGGCCGGACTTCAAAATCTTTGGGGTAGGGAGGAGACACAATCCAGTCACTGACGATAGCGATTGGTACAGGGGTGGGCATGGGACACTGTCCAGACACTGCCAGGCCCCACTCCGCTGTGGAGAGACAGAACCCCGAGAGGTGTTTGCACACCAGCGGCTCCAAGCACACCCCATGGAAAGCTCTAACCCCCTGCTGCCCAGAGTGTGGTCCCCGGGCCAGCAGCATCTGCATCGCTTGAAGGCTGGTTAGAAATGCAGGTTCTCGGGTCCCGCCCCGGGCCTCCTGAGTCAGACTCTGCGTTTTAACGGGATCCCCGCTGACTCCTAGGCATGCGAAAGCTCGAAAAGCCCAGCTCCAACCTAATTAATGAGCCACGTTCTGGCGGATCAACTCCCACCAGAACATGAGATTTGATTGCTATTTCAACAATCAAACTGGGTTTCTGCTCATTCAATCTGATCTAACGCTATACCTCCAAGGATTGAGATAATCAAACAACCAAGTCATTGTACGAATGTAATGTAATACATATCTCAATATATTAATATATTATATGTAGTGTATAGATTCCACTTTGAAGTACATGAGGCATCGCGCGGTATTTTTTATGTTCATGTTATGTCTTTATTGAATCGCGCTAACAGAATAGCACAGAAGTTTAAGGAAAAATGTGCCTCGAATGATGATACCATGTTCATTGTAATCATCAGCATCATAAACAAAAGATGCCGAATAATAGCTCAGCTCCTGACTGCATACATTTTCACTCACTGAGTGTCCAGAATAGCCAATCGGACACTTGATCAGCAAAAAAAATAATAACATTCCTTAGAAAGCAAGACAGCTGAAAGCACACGTAATCTCTAGCAGCTCATCTGTTGCAGAAAATGGTCTCGCTTCCTGAATTTCAAAGTGATTTTTTTCTGGCCTTCTACGGAGTTAAAGAACTGCTCAGAAGGCTTTTGAGAGTAAGTTTCCACCCGTGGTGGTTATTCTCGGCACAACCTCAAGGTAAGGCCACCAACGTTGTGAGCGTGCCCTGGGTGCCACGTTTCAGTGGCATCGGCTACAGGAAGGAAGAATATTCAGTCCACGGAAGACAAATAAACCAAAATTAAACTCATCTTCACACATGCAAGGCTTTACAGACACGCAAATCTCACTTCCGGCCTTTTAACATCTTTGACTCTCGATATATTTATTTTATTTAGATCAGAATGGATACCATCAAAGAATAAAACAAGACCACCAGGGCTTAACAAAATGTATGAAGCTGAATCCACTCAAACGCAGGCAAAGGGGCATGTGCCCACGAAGATTTAAACCAGCAAAGTTTAAATTCTGGACAGGCGGTTGTGCTGATTAAGGGTTGACAACTACTGTTGTGGGTAGAACAGAATGAGCCCATAGCTGTGTACACAGTTAGTTGAGACAAGCCCTATCGTTTATTGGTTTGAAAAACGTCTTCGCTTTGGTCCAGTCGGGGTCTGAGATCGGTCCAAATGCGTGGTCCTCCATCATTTGCAGCTGGAGCCAGCTGTGTGGAACACAAGAGCCGAGTGCATTATCTCCCGGACACGTGCTGCTCTGCGTGGAAATGTTTTGTATACAATATACAATTCATTTAGTCAACATGTCATCAATCCTCTGATATTTATCGCCTCATTCTGATCTTTGCTCAAATGTCACCGCATTAGAGAGGCTTTCTTTATCGTCCTAAGGCCGCATCAGCTGTCCTCCACCCACTGCGCACCCCGTCACTGTCTGTTACCCTGTCAGACGTGCGCTTGTCCGCTTTGTCTCACCCACGCCTTGCGGAAGCACCACAGGGAGGACAGGATGCCTTTGTGTGGCTTCCAGCTGCGTTTTCAGCACCCGGGACAGCGCCCAGCACAGTACGTGATGGGGAGATGCACTCACACGGGCGCTAGAGAAAATAGAGCCTCTAAAATGATAACAGCGTTATACATAAGCCAGATGCTCTGTATCTTAAAAAGATATTTTAAACCCTATATTCAAAGGCGTAGGAAATGGGAACAGTTGTACCCCGATGTGGAAGGCAATCTATCAGCATCTATAAATACATTAAATTCTTGTCCCTCCAGCGCAAGAGTTCTGCCTCTGGGCCTACGCTGCCTGTCATGCGCAAGAAGCCATGCCCCCAATGCTCACGGCGGCTTCGTCTGTGAAACGCAGAAAGCGAGTCTCAGATCCCAGCAGCCTCATGGTTCCCAGGGGTCTCAGCAGAGAGTAGCCAGCACCCAGTGAACGCCGCCCTTGCTCCTATCCCTCCTGTGGCTCAGGCTTTGTCATGGCCATCCACGTGAGTGACCCAGTTCAATCAGCAACCATCCACAGTTCACCGCTCCAAAGTGAGGTGTCCTCGGCCTGCCTGGTCTAGGAGTCTGAGCCGCCCCATCTGCTCCAGCCCTGTGCGGCCAATGCCGAGCCTGGATGGCCACCGTAGACACCACGAGGTGTCAGCTTGGCCAGGGCCTGGCATTCAGGGGGAGCTTTGTGAATGAAGGACCCTTAAAGAGCCAATAACTTATACTTTGCTTCAGGCAGCAGAGTAGAAGATGAAGCTTTTTCTCCCCACTGATTTGCCTCGGCATTTTGGTCAAAAATTAATTAATCATATATTTACAGATCTATTTCTGGACTCTATGCCAGCACAGTCCAACGGAAATATAATACAAGCTATAAAAGTGAGCTACAGGTGTAATTTTGAATCTTCTAGTAGCCACACTTTAAAAGGTAGACAGCTATTAGATTAACATCTTAATGACTCATAATTTAGTCAATCGTGAATACTTACCCACTGGTACTATATTTAAAATACATGGATCCAGGCTGGCCAACACAGTGGTGGCCATCATGAAATCTATGTCAGATAAGATAAGACAGATTAAGTTGGTCCATAAGCCGGAGCCTCAGCGAAAAGCAGAGCCCATGAGATTTTACTTTCAGTATGCTGTTATATAATCAATGCTAAGCTTTTCCTCCCACTGAAGCTATACAGAGCAAAGAGTAAGATTCTAGATCCACAATCAATACCATGAGAATTCTGAAGTTTATTTAACTCAAAGAAGCAAGATATTATTAAAGACTGAAGTAAATCTTCAAATAAAGGTGAGTTAGAAATAACGCACAATATTCTATGCCCAGTCTCGTGGGTTAAATTTCCAAATACAATTAGATGAGACTTCGTGGCAGAAAACAAAGATTTATGGGAGAAATCACATTAGGAGAATAAAGATTATGAATAAGTATGATTAGTTAACAAAAAGTAAACAACGGAGACATAACAAGATGATGTACGAAGCGCCACTTGCCTCTGACTCCAAAGGCCATAAAATGGCAGCAATTACAAATTGAGAGAGAATAAATCCATAACAGTACAGCCTGGAAATTCGGAAGAATTTTGGACGTATAGAAAGTACACAGGGTAAGATCTACGGAAAAGGCGACAAAAACAATAATTCGAAACGCATGCAGAAGCCGGAGTAGTCCCAGGGGCAGCCAGCCCAGAGCAGAGCCATCGTGGGAATCCAGGACTCCTGGCTCTGACTACTGAGTACTCTGTCACGTTCCCACCTCTGCTAAATATTTTCCTAAAGAATCGAATACTGTAAAAGTAATCTCAAATTATAAAACTCTGGCTTTGAAAAGCAAGCAAAGGAAATTCCCCCATAAAGAGTATCGCAATCCATTATCACAAATAACATTTCTATTTTCCTGTTTTCAAGTGTATTTTACATAGGCACAGTTGTAATAGTAGCATACGTATAATTGTATATCCTGTTTTTTCATTTAATCTTATGTAAGTATTCCCCAGCTTGCCACTGAATCTTCATAGCTATTATTTTTAATGTCTACATAACATTCTTCGAGTGAATGAACCATGATTTGCTTTCTTCTCCCTTCTTTTGGACCATTTGGGTTGTTTTCAATTTGTGCTATTATAAATAATATTGCAATTAATATCTTTAGTTCCTCAGATAAATTTAAATCTGTTCTATGAATAAAAAGCTGCTGAATTGACTTCTGCATTATTTCTTTTTGAACAAAAAAAATGGAACATCTTTCTTTCATAATGGAACAATCTAAATGTAGGTTACTGACAGAGCCGTGTGACAAGTCAGAACAGCAAAGGCAGAACTCCTACAGCATTTCAGATGATGTCTATTGAACGTCTTTGTCCCTTTTGGGGGAATAGAGTGAGTCCCATGTTGCTTCGGCTTAAAGTGAATCTTGAAATTGGTAACTTCACCCTTGACAGGTGTTATTTTTTTTTAAATAGTATCACTTCTGGCTGTGTTACTTTTTTCAGATCGTCCTGCATGTGACCAAGGTCAAGGTCAACTGTGACTGCAAAATTTTCGAGCTATTTGAAATACCAGGGAGCGCTGACAAGGTTTCTGTGTTCTCATGAAGCATTTCGTTGCCTCAGACAAAGAAATGCCTGGAGAGAATGCGGGAGATATGGCGAGGATGGCGTGAATGAAGACAAAGGACCAAATAAGGGGTCTTAGAAATTTAAAATATGGTTGAATTCAGAACTCGCCGTATCAGATGAATAGAAGGAGTGTAGCTGAAAATGAATTCTTTCCTGAATAATCCAACCACTCCTAAATCCATCTCATATGAATTTCATATACAGAGAGTTGAGAGAATGGAGGAGAGAAAAAAGTTCTAATAAAATGATCCAGCGTAAAACAGAGACACGCCGACTGGGTTTTAATGAATTTGCTGACAGTCGATCGGAACGAATGAAACAGACGAGCACGCACCTACCCGCACTCCTGGGAAATTTCAAAACGAGGATGAAGGGAAAATCCTGAAAGATTATAAAGCAAAATAAACAAACAAAAACTAAAGAGGAAAGAAAACAGATCGCCCACGAAGGAACAAAAATCAGATTGGATTCCGCCTTGTCATTGGTGACAACCTCAAAAGTCTAAGGATAAAAATAAGTTTGAACCTAGCTCTTTAGACAGAATCGAAAACTAATAATATTTAAGTAAGAGATCAAAATAAAGACACTTTCAGACATACTAGGACTCCGAGCGTTTACCATCCATAAATCTTTGTTGAACAAATTAGTTAAGGATTTACTCTATCGAAACGAATAAAATCAGTGAATTTCAGTAGACCACATAAGATGCAGGTGACCGTGATGAGAAAATACAAAATAAAAAGAACAACCATCTCATGGGTTTCACATGTAGAAAACAGACAGCATGGAAGGGAGAAAAAAATGATATGTCTAAATAATTCGGGATGCATGATATTTAAAAATGTATATTGAAAACTTCGAGCTAAAAAAAATTCCAAGATTTCAACTCGGGAGGTGTGTGTTAGTGTGAAGAGTGAAAAGGCGTCTGGTAGGAAATGAGGAGGAAAAAATTATATGCAAGTTCTTATCTTATTCAGGAGAAAATAAAAATGACTAATTCTAGACAATGAACAAAAGTTAAGGGTAATTACTAGAAAAATAGAAATAGATGTATAAGTTCTTAATCTCAAACTACTGGCGGAAAAAATAATAAAACAGTGAAATGACTGATCCTCAAAAGAGAGAAAATAAAATATAAAATAAGATAGGGTAATATATTAAAACATATCGACAATTACGATAAATAAGAACTGGTTAAATTGTCCTAAAAAGAGAAAAAAACTGCAGAATCTATCAAATAATATTCAGCTCCATACACTTAAAACTAATTATCTGAAACAAAATGACACAGAAAGTTTGAAAATAAAGAAATGACAAGAAAATGACTTCTAGTTAACCTTTAAAAGAACGAGTAATTACTACGTTGTTTAAGCTTCATGTGCGGTAAGATGAAAGTCTTTCCAATTCACAACTTAATTTAGCGTAACTTAATTCGAAAAGCTGTTCAGGTTGGTTCTAAAGGGAATTTTTTGAGACAGCGAGCAAATCGATGAGCTCAGCATCCGTCTCGAGAACTTAAAGGAGAAAAACCGCACAGTAAACCGAAGAAAGTAGACAGGGAGGAGATAGTGAAGAGCAGAAATTAAAAATAGAAAACAAATATACGAAAGGCAGGGCCAAAAGCCAAAAACTTAAAGAAGCCGTGGCACGCACACACAATGGAATATGACTCGGCCGTAAGAAGAGATGAGATACTGCCATTTGCGACAGCGTGGATGGACCTCGAGATAATCCCACTAAGCGAAATAAGTCAGATAGAAAAAGCTGCAAATCACTTATATGTGGGATAAGGACCTTAAAGCGACACACAAACAGGACAGACAGAGACTCGTGGACGTGGACAATAGACCAGTGGTTACCAGAAGGTAGGGGGGAGGGGGAAGGGGAGGTAGACGAGGTACATGGGGTCAAATATGTGGTGACAGAAAGAAATCTAACTATGGGAGGGAATAAATAAACATCTGGAAATTAAAAGGTAACATCTATACAGTTATTCGGTCATTAGGATGAAAATAAGAGACCAATGCGAGCAAACTTATACTGATAAATGTGAAAACTTAGATGACATTCACAAATACCTAGGAAAATACAACTCACCAAAAATGACACAAGGAGAAATAGAAAATCTGCCTAGTTCTATAATCATTAAATAAATCGAATCCATAACTTTAAAACTCTCACAAAGTAAACTCCAGGCCTAGATCGTCCTCACTGGGAAGTTCTATTTAATATTTATAGCACAAATGATGCAACTTTTACACAAACTCTTTAGAGAACTTAAAAAGCGGGAATGCTCCAAACTCATTCTATGAGGTCACTATACCAAATCCTGACAAACCGATCACATTTATGAACATAAATGCAAAATTCCTAAGCGAAATTTCAAAGCTGATTCTGGTAGTAAATAAAAAGGATAACTCTCAATGACCAAGCTGGTTTATTCTAGGGATGCATGTGGATTTAATATTCTAAAACACGAATGGTGTACACCTGAAATGAATACAATATTGTATATTAGCTATAACTTAGTAAGAATCGTTTTTAAATCAATAAATAACGTTATAGTATCATCTCGATAGGTGCATAGTTGTACAAAATTCACCATTCGTGATTTTAAAAACTCTTAGCAAACTAGGAAAGAAGGGAACGTCATATGATAAAGTATATATTGTATGTCAAAAATTAAAAAACTACAGCCAACACTTAATAAAGTTTTGAAAGCTTTTCTTTCAAGACCAGGAGCAAGCATGTCAGTGGCTACGTCTGTTCAGTGTCACACTGAAGATCCCATACGACAACGGCGAGGCCAGAAAAAGGGACAAAATGGAGGATTGGAAGGAAAGAAAGAAAATGGTCCTTACCCAAAGGTGTTGTTCCCGATCTGTAGAAAGCCAGAAGCAGCCGAAACCTGGATTTTTGGTTCGGGGTTGCTAACTCCCCTGGTTTCTGTATGTGGCCAACAAAATAAAAATAGTGTTGAAACACATGCTCCTGATTCAGGACAGATCTGCAACCTCTGACTTGTGGCGAGGTCCACCGGGTGATAAATCACAAGGGCGATGACATCTCCAGGGCCGGAGCTTTGGACCCAGCAGAGGGAGGGAGGAGGGCTGGCGAGATGACAGGCGCAGCCATCCCTCAGCCATGGAAACCTCGCGGGGAGGAGGCTCATACCTTTTTCTGTACGGAGAGATCAATGGGACATCAATCATAATCCCGCCCCTTGATGTAGCGCTTCAAACTCGAGTGCTTGCTCATCTATACCCTCATTTGATCCTTTTCACATCCAACGCTCACTCACCCAATTAAAAGGAGATCAGAACTCACACAATGTCGCTTCTGGAGAGAGAGCGGAGAGACGGGAAGGGAACGAGAGGACCCAGGTTTCCGGGGGAAAGCTCGGGAATCAGTTCATTTTCCTTGCTGCTTTCAACTGCTCTCTCTTATCCTCCCTCTGTTTGACACGCTGTCCCGGTCTGTGGCTGCAGGGGCGAGTGTCCATCCGGCATGGGGCACGGCGGCAGCGGGACTCAGAACGCTGGCCAGTGACACAGAACATGTCCCGTAAGACATGGACGAAAACCCCGCCTAAGAGCGGAGCGTCTAGAGATGACCCTCGCCGACTTGCTGACCTTCAAAGAATGGAAACTTGACGGATCTCGGTGGAGTCCGTACTCATTTTAAAAAATCACTAACTGCAGCCAGACTTTATAATCTAGTGGCTCAGAGGTAAAGGTTCTCTTCTCAAAAGTGAGGAGGTGAGCGAACCCGTTAGGCTGGCTAATGGCAAAAGTAAGAAAACGAATTACAGGCGCTGGCCAGGAGGTGGAGCGGTCGGAGCCCCCACGCCCACCGGTGGGAATGAGAAACGGCCGAGCTGCTGTGGAAAACCGCATGGAGGCTCCTCACAATACTGAAATCCAGAACCATCGCACGACCCCGCAATCCCACTTCTGCGTATAAACCAGAAGAACTGAAGACGGGGTCTCTGGGAGATATCTGTACCCCATGGTCACAGCAGCATTGTGCACAATCGCCAAGAGGCAGGAGGAAGTCAGTGCCCCTGACGGGTGACCGGGTAAACAGGACGTAACCTACACACACGACGGAACATTAGTCAGCCTCGAACGGGGACAAACGCGGACGCGTGCTACAACGCGGACGAACCTTGAGGGCACGAAGCTAAGCGGCTTACTTTACCGAGCGGAATGTCCCCAAAGAGCTCGACGCCAAAGTCTACGTATTGTATAATGTTATTATGTGGAGTTTCCAGACGTTTCCAGAAAGGCCAGAACTTCAGAGACAGTGAGCAGGCCGATCACTGGGTGACGGGGAGGTGAGGGACAGGCACGAGGGGACGCCGGAGGTGACCGGACGGCTCTAGGTCTGCTTGACGCCGAGGGCTGCAGAACTGTACAAATTTACTCAAAGTCATTGCCACTGCACTCACAGGAGTTGAATTTTACAGCGTATCAGTCATGTTCAATCAAGTGTTTCAAAAGTCTTCTGTAATCGCCCAGAAAGTCAGGCCCCCAGAATCTGTCCTAAATATATTTTAGCAAGATGGCACGTGCGTTAGTCTATTTGCTGTAGCTTTTTTTGTTACATTTTGGTTTTTTGTAGAAGCAAAAGCTAGAGAAACACCCCAAATGTCCACCAGTATGGACCGAGCATCGGTGGTGTGTCCCTGAAATGAAGTCCCCTGCCCCGACAGAGGCACGAAGTCTCTTGTGACACACTCTGCACGCCAAATTCCAGAAAATATCGGTAAGCGAGCCAAGTGGAGCCGCGGCAGAGGCCGTGTAGTGAAGGGTTTGAGGACAGGGAGCATTCACGTACGGAAACACGTGTTTGCTTATCCTTCCGACACGCAAGCCAATGAGGTCTCCCTGTATTTCATATTTTGCTTAAGGAGGGCCTCTCACCTGCTGCCCTCAGCGCCCACCTGCAGGACAGGAGTGCCGTGCCGTCGGCAGCCGTGTGGGGGTCAGCGTTGAACAGCTGGCTCCCCGGGGGGAAGGCCTGATCTATGGTGTTTGCCCGTCCATGTAGGGCACACACTCCCATCATGGCCAACTGCGAACGAACACTGGGGTGTCACGGAGCCCGTGGGAACAGCGAGCTCGGGCAGTCCAAGTCAGTCCCGGCCCCTGGCTGGCGACAGGGCATCATGCACGCATCTAATTAGCAAATCAAAAAGCCTGAGGACAACAAGTGTTCAGTAGAAAAATGCATTCAAACGCAGTGGGAATGTGAACCGGCACGACCATTTTGGAGAGCAGCGTGGCATTTTCGGGGAATAGGTCTAATCTGCAATCCAAAACCGTTGGCAGTTTTCTGCCAGGAGATGGGGAAATGGTATTGTTGTAGCATTAAATGCCAAAAAAAAAAAAAAAACCTG
>NW_006431919.1:21078609-21080839 GCF_000325575.1 Pteropus alecto | reverse complement strand
AAATAAATCATGGAATAGTAATTCGAGAGAAGAAGTATTTAAAATAAATAAGCTAAGGTATGGCTCGAGGTGGCTGTATCTTGGAAAACATCATGCTGAATAAAAATCAAGCGTTAGGATGTTATGTTATGCATAAGATGAAACTTCTGTAAAAAATTTAAAAGGCATAAAATGATACTCTGCGATACGGTGTAAAGATACATGTTCGCTGAAATCAGATGAAGTCGTTTTGAACAGAGTAGAGAACACATACCGAATGCATGACCACGTCGCTTCTGCAGAGAAAGACGAGAGATCGAAACCGAGGAGGGGTGCAGAGCATTCCATCTTCGTATGGCATCCCAGCTCCCTTAAATACTAAAACACATTGACCCGAAATAAAAGCGACATGCTGATGGTCCAAATTCTGGATTCTGGCTGATACGGCATGGGGCCGGTTACCTTTTGTTTTCCAATATTTCAAAAACTTCAAAACAGTGAGACACAATCTCTTGTGACAGAGATCGTTCATTTGTTCACTGGCAAACCCCACGGGCCAAATCTTCAGGCAGAGAACGATCGTTACAACACAATCACGTGGGCGCCTTCCACTCAAGTGGCACGGGGCCGCGAGGGGACAGTCTAATGTCCCCTTCTCTGAGGAGCCTCTCCTGACTTCCTCCTCTGAGCTCCTGGTGGCGCTTCATGAAGGTACCTAGGGTGACATCTGTCATACTGAGTGTACAGTAATTACGTTTCTGTCTCCCATTAAACAGTGAGATCCTTCTGGGTAGGGCCCACGATGGATTTTTTTCTGTGTTCCTGGGGTCTGAGCGTGCCACGGTGGGCATGAAAATTGTGAATGAAGCAAGCACCTTCCCCTTGCATAGCCACCTTCTAAATCTAGGAAGATTCCTGTCTAAGTGCTTGTGATCACTGGGATAAAATCAAATTTGTATGTTGACATCCTCACGCCCGAGGTGATGATGTTAGGAGGTGGGGCCTTCGGAAGGAGGTTGGGGTTTGCATCTTCATAAAGGAGACCGCAGAGCGTGCCCCCGCTCCTTCAGCCACCTGTACTTCCAATGAGAAGACGGCCGTCTGTGACCGGGAAGTGGCTTCACCGGACGCCAAACCTGCTGGTGCCATGACCTTGGGCTTACCAGCTTCCAGAACTTTGAGAAATAAACGCCTGTCGTTTGTGAGTCCCCCAGGCTTTGCTGTTTTATTACAGCAGCTGGGAATGACTCAGACAGATGCAGGGCGCAGGGGCCACATCACTCTGTAAATAGACCAACGACTCGGTCATTAGTGCCAGTTCTTATAGCATGACATCAAGGGTCGCGGGGTACAGTGATGTAAGCGGGCATCACGACGAACAGCTTTTGAAGGAGTCTGTAAAAATTACGAGGGAGAGAGAGTAGTCAAGTCACGTCTACGAAAAGGTGAGGCGTTCGTGTAGAAATGCGGCACTTCTTGGGCGTCCTAAGAAATAACTGAAAAATTGTGGGAAAGGGGAGTGATCGCCTGGGGCTGGGAAAATAATTACAAAGAAACACTTATAGTATTTCGATGTAAAGAATGTAGCATTTTCAACCTAAGCACATCCATAGATCTACGATCTGGAAACGACCCCACCGCGTCGGAGGCTTAGATACGGCCTCGCGGAGACGTGACGAGCCAGCTCAAGGCCACTGTCCCTGTGTGTGGGGAAGCGATGTCTCAGTTTGACTTCTGATGAAGAACTTTGAGAACTTTCATGCAGAGCCTGGGGGCTCGGTGCAGGGATCTGCAGCCCACGGTTCCTGTTCCTGCATCTGACAGCAAATTCGAGCCCCAAAAGGCAGAACCAGGTAGCGTGCGACCCATCCAGCCTCGCAAACTCCAGACGAAACACGAGGGGGCACAGATTTCACTGACAGACAGACAGCATCCCTAGACAACCGAATCAGACCTCCCTTGACGAATGATGCAGCGTGAAGAACCAAGCCTGTTGCTGACGGGAACATGAAAACCGCGATGTCTCGGGAGTGGGCGAGGGAAGGGAGGAGCCTCTTGCTTTCTGTCGATTTTAGCTTCAGCTGGAGGGACGCGTCTTCGACCCCTCTGCCCGGTGCTCCCTCATTCCTGGCACGTGTCCTCCCCCACTGCTTCCCTCCTTCCGGGGAGCTTGTCACGGTACGGGTGACAGAGGCCCTGGATCTCCTGGAGAGGCTGTGTTTGTAGCATTATCATCATAGCCGTCTGTGAG
>NW_006431919.1:21060038-21077791 GCF_000325575.1 Pteropus alecto | reverse complement strand
ACTCATTAGGCTACTTAGAGAGTACCAGCGCTCCCCGCAAAGCCGAGGCCACAGAGTGGGGGGAAGTCCTGCCCTCACGGAACTTACACAGAACTGACAGGTGTTCAAAACAACAACGATAAAATAATAAAATAATAATAATAATAATAATAATAATAATAATAAGTTACGACAACGGCAAAGCTTACGTCTGCCCAGCTCCACTCCACCCCATCGCATCCTCGCCGAGATAGGTCATCACGTTATTATTCCCGAGTGGCCAATAAAGAAACCGAAGCACGAAGCATTTAGGGATCTGGGACTCCCGGATGTGTTTTCAGTCGGTGATTAATATTTCTAACATTTGGAAACATTCGGGGACGTTATGACTTCTAATCACCCTCTTTCCTCTTGGAGGTTTCTTGGCTGAACTTGACATTTCCTCCGCTGAAAGTCTGTAAGACATCGAAAGTTAAACATGGAATCCTAGAGAACAGTCACACGTTTCCTCGTGGGCTGCCAACAACAAAGGAACAATTTTTTTTCAATTAAAAATCTTGCCAAGGCCGCATAACTCCCCGGGGGCAGAGTCTCAGCCCCCCCACCGGTCTGCTCCACAGCTTGTCCTCCTGACCATGACATTTGCTGAATTAATCACATAAAGTCCAGATGCCACAGCCAGAAACCCCTGCTCACTCCAACGAGCACGGGGAGGATTGCAGGTGCCGAGTTCACTCCCTCCACCGGGCTCTGCGATGAGGCTGGGAAGCAGCGTGACGATGCTCAACGGTGAACTGATGCCTCTTTTTTCTTGCCGCGGGGGGCAAAATGCACGCGACACAGACGTGTCTGAAGCACGCAACCCCGTGGCATTTGGCGTCTTCCCCGTGCTGCGCATCCAGCATCCCTACCCGGTTTCGAAACCTGGCGGGCGCTTCTCCTCACGGCTGGGGTTCGCTTCGACCCCGTCGTGCCTCAGGGGAAGGGGGCAAAGTGGAAAGGCAGGAAGAACATGAGTCCTGGCTACGGGCCGAACGCGGACCCCAGAACTCGTGTCGAAACCCCTCAAAGACGACGGTGCTGGGAGGCGAGGCCTTCGGGCACGAGGGTGGGGTGCTCTTATGAAATGGGGCCCGAGAATGGAATTGGTGTCCACAGTGGTTCCCCCCCCGCCCCCCGCCACCGTGTGAGGGCGCGGGGAGAAGGTGCCACCAGAATTTGGCCGTGCTGGCACCGTGATCCGGGTCTATGATTTACGTACCGGGGGCCCACAGGGACCCTTCCCCACGGGGACGCCCCCGGCCCCGTGGGGAAGCCTCGTGTCCTCTGCTGTCCTCTTCGGGCACGGCAGCCCGTGTGGACGGCTGCTGCAAACGCCTCGGTTTCGCTAGGCTGAGCGTTCATTTGTCTTTGTCCCGAGAGACCCTTTGGAGCCATCGCATGCCCTTTAAAATTCAAACTAATTAAACTCTAAATTAATTAAAAACATACGGAAATTGATCCGGAGAGCAAAGTAAACTGGGAGGAGAAGGAAATTAAATGGAAGTCGAGCCCTAGACAGAGGGCCAGGGGCGGCTCTGCCCACGGGTCTGTGTTCTTGGGGAGGTGGCCATTTCGGTCAGAATCCTTTGGACGATGTCACCTTCCTCTGTGAACTCCAGCATCCTTGGCACAGACAATGTGCATTAAAGTCTGAAGAGACTGCTCGGGCTCTGTGAACTTATTAAAAGATCATTTTAGAAATGAAAATAGCCTTAGAGCGTAACTTTGGGAGAATTCTAAATTGTCAGCTGGGCCACGGCGAGAGTATGTTCGCGAATGTCCGAGGACCGAGGTGGGAGTTCTGACTCCAGGGGAATGAAGCGGAGCATCTTCGAGCCTCTGTCGGCCATGTTTCCTACAAGATCACCAGTTGCCATGAGAACTAAATGACACAGGAATTGGGAACAGACCCAAGAACAGAAAGCAAGCACAAGAAAATCTCCCTTTACGAGAGAAAAATAACAGGACAATTCCTACGATAGATATGGCTATAAAAACCGATGTTGAGAAAGAATATTCATTATGTGAAAAGATTCATAATCTATTGCAGAAAGAAAAAAAAGGAGACCAAATTATTCTGATGAGCATGCCACTGATTTTGTAAATGCACGCATTTTGCAATTTTATACAAATATGTAATTTTATAATTAGCTATAGATCATTGACAACTCGTAAGGATGTATAATTTATGGGTGTATATGTGGGTGCACGTGTATTTTTAAAACCACAAGATCATCATAAAAATATTAGCAATGGTTATGTCTGGGGAGCATGACGCATGGGAGATATTCGCTCACTGTGTTTTCTGTGGGTGGTTTTATTTTTTTCAGTGTTTTGTGTGGAGTATGAACTGCTTGTAATCAGACGTGAAGACGCTGGTCCCCTCAGTCAGGAGAGCTGGGCGGGGGAGGGGGGCATCCACCTCTGTCTTGGACAACTGGTGCAGTATTCTTGAATCCGTGGAACTTAGTTTTTAGTTTGCTGTCCTGATTTACATATAAACTGAACAGTGAGAAACTGAACCAGAGGCTTCTCTAGATTAAATGGTGCTGCTGTGAAAAGTGGTGAAAATAAACTGATAGATATTGACAGACATGGACGGTTAAGAAGCTGTCGCTGAGTTTGAGTTGCAGAAGTGGCTTTGTTTTGCTCGTCATTCAGCTCCGTTTGGCCTGACCGGGTCTGAACGAGGCCCAAACAAACGGCTCTGCCTTGACCTTGGGTTTGCAGCCTGACTGGACGCCCTGGACATCTGATGAACTCTCTCTGCCGAGGTGGACGGGAAGCACCCAACAGCTGAGAAAGGTACTAATGTCAGCAAAGGTCTCCCTGGAAGGGGACGGCGACAGGGGTGACAGGGCCACTGGAGAGGGGCGTAGGCGCAGGTGAGCGGTGTGCGAGCGGGCGCAACACGGGAGGAGGCCCGGGCCCGGCGCGGGGTGGGCAGGCGGAGCGGAGTCGTGGAGGGGCCACAGGTAGGAGTGGACAGGTGTGGCTGTGTCATGGAGGGGACCCTGGGCACGGGCAGGAGCAGTGAGCACAGCGAGCTCTCAGAGGTCGGTCTCAGGAGCTGCTCTGGACAGAGACGCAGCTGGACAGACCTCTCCGAATGTACCCAAGATCATCGTGGGCGTGAACGTAGAGCCCCCCAAATAAGCGAGGGCCAAGCCCAGGCCCTGAGGAATGTTGGGATCTGTGGCCCAGGGGATGAGAAGGAGCCAGCTCTTCGAAGGTCCCTCCTCATTGAGGGAAGGGCTTAAGGACTTTGCCCCAGGAGGGACCCACAGGGAGAGGGGGAGCAGACAGAGGGGAAGGAGCCCGGCAAAAGTGGGGGGCCGGTCTAGTAGCCCAGACGCAGCCCTCTGCAGAGGTCAGGGCGCCAGCTGTCCGAATCTGGGGAGCAACCCGCCACACCCATGCCGGGGCCCCGATCTGTGTGGACACAGCTGTGGAGCCACGCCCTGTCCTCAAACATCAGACAGGTGGGTGGGAACCCCCAGGAGACACGGAGTCCCACGCGACAAGAGGTGGGGAGACCCGGAGCCTCGCCTTTGACACGATGGAACCGCGTGCACACGAACCTGCCTCTGCGCCAGCTCAAGCGGGAGCCCCAAGAGTGTGCACGGGGCCCCCACGTGCCATCCCAAGGCCGGGAGCAGACGGAGGCCCGAGCTGTGCCGTGCCCGCTCTCTCGCAGTGCGGTCCCTTGCTGTCACCGGCCCCCTCGCTGCCCTCACTTCCCATCTCTCCCGGGACAGATCGGCACCTCCCAGCGACCCCCGAACACAAACACGGCCAGCGCCTCCGCGGTCAACGGGCGCTGTCCCTGCGAGACCCGCCTCCGTGGGAGGTGTCGCCCCCTGGGGCTGCTTCCTGCTCAGTGCTCCTACCCAGCCAAGTCAGCACCCCCAAGTGTCCTCCCAGCTCCGCAGAGAAAGGCAGCGGGGTCGTCTGTCGCCGGGTCCGTCCGGGACTGCACCGGTTCTTTTGGGTCACTTGGTCGTTTGCCCTTCGCCTGGACTCCGCTCCGTCCTGGAACAGAGATCTGCACGGCCCCTCACAGCTCCCTTCCCCTAGCGGGGTCAGAGTGAACGCCAGATGCCGGGGGGGGGGGTCCCCGCTAATACTGCAGAAGGAAAACAGCCCTCGGAAACGCAGGAGTCTCTGACAGTTCAGGAAATGACCGATGAGCCGGAGCCTCGATTCATCAGCACATCGAGGTACGAGGCTGACTTCGCCCCTCGGTCTTGTCATCTGAGTCATCCTGGCGTGTCAGAGCAGGCTCAGATCCGGAAACAGAAAACGCTCTAAGTCCCCGGGTCAAGCTGGGCGCACACGTCTGTTCACCCAAAGGCACAAGACGGGTGCCGAGGGAACGGGTGGCTGGGCCCTCTGCTCACGGTGCATTTGAACGGGAAACAAAGGAGGTTGCAGACAGGTGCGTGAGGAACCCAGAGTCCGTCCCTGCTCTTCCCCGCGGGACTCGGAGAGCCTCTGACAAGCAGGACGCCGTGTGGTGCGCGACGAGGCCGGCTCAGCGCCTCCCTTCCGCGCTGTCCCTCACCTGACACGCGGCCCTGCAGTGCGCTCTGCCTCCTACTCGCCCCTCCGCCGGGGCTGACAGGTAGGGAAGGGACCTGGAGACGACTTTCCCGGTTTTCACCACTCTGCTCAAGACCCTCGCCCGCTCCCCAAACTGCAACTCCGAGGAGGCAGCCTGGCCTCTCGCTTCAAGCTGGTAAGACGCCGGGTCTGAGATCTTTCACGTCTCCACCCCCCACCCAGCCTGTGCCTCCCTCACACCTTCCTGACCCCACTCGGCCGAGCAAACACGTGCGATGTCGCAAATACGTCTGCTGGACCCAGTCATCAGGACCCTTCCCTGACCTTCCGGGGTGTGAGGGTGACATCGGACAGGCTGTGGCAGACGGAGGAGTGGGCGGCAGGGTGGGGGGGGCGGCGACGGAGCTTCCAGGGACAAAGGAATGGCCTGGGTGTCACTGTGGGGGGAGGGGGTTCCACGACTACCCGTGTTCGTCAAAATGCAGAGCTGCCCGCTCAGGGCGGTCAATGTCGCTCGATGTAACTTACACCTCAGTGAAACTGCCTCCGATATAAAGAAAATATAAATCGTCCTTACGCAACAGCGAGCTCTTTCCTCTCCAAAAAAACTCCTCTTCATTCTACACGTCACGCTTCGGGCGCCGCTAACGTACGAGGCTTCGAACAGAAATATTTCTCTCCCGCTCCGGTTCCGCTTCCTCCGTTCACCAATCTTCCTCCCGTTCGCCCTCGGCGCAGAAGTCCCTGTCCTCCCCTCTGTAATTAGTCCGCTCCGATCATTCTTTTATCCCGTGTGCTTTATTTCTAAAATAGTCACCGCTGTGGCTGGCCCGCGACGCCCTTAATGCTCAGTCCCCCGACGGCCGTTTTCACAGCCGTACGGTATTAATATCTTCTATTTCGGAGGCGCCTTTTTTTTCTTTTTCTGTCTAACCAACAGAAAAAGTGCTTTGCAGGCATTTTATATCCCCGTGAGGTAGTTAAGAAAGGAAAAGAGATTTTGCAGATGGAAAACTATGGGCATGGAGCATTGCACGACGTGCTGGCCACCAAGGATGGCGCTGCACGTCGGCCCAAGCTCAGCTCAGAGCTTCGGGTCCCAGGAAAGGCGTGGCCCCACCACCGCTGCCCCCCCCACCGCCCCCGCCAAGTTAACCCAGAGTCCCCCAGGCCCACCGCGGGGCGGGGGCCGAGGCCAGGCACCGGCTCAGCACAAAGGCCGCCAGGGCGGCACGAGAAAATGCATCTGTCGTTTGAGCCTGCGGAGCGGGGACACTCTGGTGGGCACACAGGGCCCGCAGAGAGAGAGGGCAGCGCGCGGTAACGGTGACTGTTCTCCCGGCCCGCCGGTCGGAGGAGCCACCTCTTTCTGCAGCGGGACAGAGGAAGTGACGGTGACGGTGCTCGTCCGCCGCGGAGACAGAGTCCTCCTTTCCATGGACCTGTGAGCGGCGGGACCACGAGAGCCGCCCCGCAGCGCGAGAGGCTCTTCGCGGCCTGATTTTGGCTCCCCCTTCGCCCCGAGCGCCCCGTGCTCCAGCCACCCCTGTGGTCCCTTCTGCCCCTGGACTCCCAGGGCCTTGGCAGGTGCCCTTCCTCGACCACGAATGCCGCCCCTGCTACCCAATCAGAAAGAGCCTCACGCGTCCTCTAAGACCTGCTGCAAATGTCACCTCGTTTCCAAAATCTTCCCCGACACCCCCCGCACGCAGCAGCGACGTGGCCACACTGGGCCCCTACTACTTTGTCACTCGTGCGGGGATCCATTGCTGCCTACGCCCAGGCCCCGAGGGCTGGGTCCATGCATCAGACAAGGCATGCACTCAATAAACGATTTTTCCATGAGAAAATAAATGAGCAAACACATCCAGCCTGTTGTGACTTCTGCCCCCGGAAGGATTTCTCACACTCACCGCCCCGCGCATCCCCACCACCCTCCCCTCCGGACTCGGCCTCCGTGAGCTGTGACACCAACAGCATCCAGCCAGCGTCCCTCTGTTCTCCTCCGAGAGGGACATGTCTCATTCTCATGGTTGGCTACTCTCGCGAAATGCAAATAATCACCTCTTAGTGCCCTAAGAAAAGCTTTTATTTAATTTAGCTGGCAGATGCTTCAGTGGAAGTCTCCAGCGCAAATAAAAGCACAGAGCCAAAATGTCAGGGACGTCAGGCACTGCCTCTGCTTGCGGGAGAGGCTGCAAAGTCAGGGGAGTGTGGGGGTCCCTCTTTCAGGCCGGACCCCAGAGGAAAAGCTGCCGCACCCGCCCGCCCAACGCCTCCGCCCGCCAGCCCTCCCACCCACTGTAAACATAACACGCCACGTCGCCCAGCCTTTCGCTATTTGCCCAAACCCTATCATACCCGTGACCTTCACCCCACCCCGTGAGGGTGGAACGCAGGTCTGGTTCCCCCCGGGATCCAGCTGGGCCCCACAGCAAGGGCAAGGCTGGACGCACTGGAGCGAGTGCGCTGTGGCTGGGATCACAGACGGGCGAGGTCCCCGAGCAGGAGGGCCATGGGGAGGGGCCCTGCGTGGACGAAGACTGAAGGGGGCGGCCCCGCCCAGCTGGCGGGGACGTGGACGGCAGTGGCCCAACCCCAGAGCGCGTGCTCTGCCTCCTGCCAGGCTGGAAACCTCGAGACTCCACGGGTCAGGACCCAGGCTCCCAATTCCGGTTCTAACGCGGCGGCCGTGAGACCGTGTGCAAAGCACCAGGCCACTGTGGGGGCCCCTGTAAGAACATGGGGTAGGACACCAATGACCCTTAGCCTGTAGGGCCTCAAAGCTCGGGACGTCAAAGACGTTGCCAAGACACACGTGTGCAGCTGTATCGGGCCAACGCATCTGCGATCGTTACAAAGCTCTGGCTTCCAGCCCAGATCGTATCTGGTGCCACCGGCTAAGAGGTTCTGCTTCCAGGTCAGACCGGGCATCTGAGCAGGAGAGCAATGTCCAAAGCGTGAGCTCTGCAACTAGGAAGGTCGGGGTGCAAACCCACCCCCACCTCCAGTGTGATCTCGAGCAAGGTTTTTAACCACGTCAGGCTTCAGTGTGCCTAGCTGTAAAATAAGTCTACAAAACGGAGCTGATAATAGGACGTACGTTAGGGCAGATAGCTGTCATCATGAAGCTCCAACGAGATGCTACAGCACCTGGCACCCAGGAAGTGCTTAATAAACACAGGTGATAGTATCATTATTCGTATTTAACAAAAGGATAAAGACAATCACATCAAAATTAGTTGTTTTAGGTACTAGATGCGAAAAAAATTATTATACATAGAGAACTGAAAAATTCTTGAGTTAATCAAGAGACTGGTTTAGAACAGTGTAACAGAAAGATCTGGAATTGTCAATTCAGTCTCAGCCCCGTAAGCTGTGGGCTGCTGCCCCCGCCCCGGGCCCTGGGACACCGGATCCTAGACGCAGCCCGCTCACCCACCCGCTCACCCACCCGCTCACCCACCCGCTCACCCCAGCCCCGCCCGCCACATTCTCCCAGCTTCACCATTGCTTGGCCGTCAGTTCACGAAGCGCCAACATCTGAAGGCAGCGCCTGCCCATAAACTCCAGCTCGTGACCCCAGCGTTCCATAGAAATCTGGGCACGTGGGATGGTCGCGCCAGCACGAAGAAGACAGGAGTCATCTCACAATCTCCTGATCGGCCGGGGTGGTCCTTCCCCCTTATCGAGGCCGAGGCTAGTAGTGATCACAAACTTACATGGCCACGGCAGCGAGGCAGTTGCCACAAAACGTGAAGCCGCGCGTGGAAGGAGCCTGGCACTGCAGTAGCGCAATATTTCGGTTTTCCTGCAGTCACTGACCGAGGCTTTGGGGTTAGGGGACACTCGGGGATGGAAGAGTCTGAGACTAACTGGAGACACAGGCGGAGCAGACTCTGTATTAGAATTTGGGTGTGAGGGCCCAATTTCTCCAGTTTCTCTGATTTTTCAGATGTTTAGATAAAATCCCCAAGTTTGAAAATATTGGCTTGACTTATATTTTTTAGACCGTAGATAAAATAAAAGCCCATCATTTCATGGGCTTTCGTTGGGTGTCACCTCCAGTGTGTGTGGACAGTGTGGACAGGAGTGGACAGTGGCCGGGGTCCCCACGTGTGGCTGTCCAGGGCGTGCACTGCCCACGAGCACCACACCTCAGAGGCTGCCATTTTCCCCCCCGCAGTCCAAGATTCAAACTACGAATTTCAAAGGTTTCCCAGCAGAGGGCAGTAGCGTGTCACACTCGAAGCCAGCGCATCACGCAGATTTCTCACACGTGGAAACCACGTGTCTTAAGGCAGGGATGCCCTTGCTCGAATTCCCGCCAAGATGCCGTGAGAACCAGCAGCAGCCCTGAGGATGGACGATACCGCGGCGATGACCCCAGCCATTCTGCTGGGCTGCACGACGCGAGTTCCCAGCACCGGGAGTCGGCGGCGTTACGGGGGCCTTGGCACTGGGGCACTGCCGGGACCCCCAGGTCGGAAACTGCTTGGCAGCTGAACCTCCAAATACCCACGACCCAGCAGTTCCACGAGCTGTACACCCGACCGTGTGCACGGGACGTGCACCCGGGGGCGGGTTCGAGACACCCACAGGCACATCGCAGGTGGCAGCCAACGCCGACCAGCAGCTAACGTCCGCCAGGAATCGGAAGGATAACCAAGTCGCGGTCCATTCACACAGCGGACACCAGGCAGCGACGCAAACGTATGACCTGCTGCTATGACCCTAACGTGGAGGAATCACATAAAAGTGACATTAAGTGAAGGCACCGCAAACACCTCGACCCGGGCGCTGTCATCTGCACGGAACAGAAGCGGCAGGCGAAGCTGACCTGTGGTGTTAGAGGTCCGGGTGGCCCGCGGGTGGTGGCTGGGAGGGCACATGGGGTGCTGGCAGGGTGTGGGGTCTCCACCTGGTCACGTGAGTGGGTTCACTTTGGGAGAACTGAGTGTACACTTTGTGCGCTTTTCCAGACGTGTGCTGTGTCACAGTAGGGCATCCACGTGTGCGTGGGGCAGAGCAGGGCTTCGGAGGGGGCGGGGGAGGAAACCACTAGGGTCGTGCATCACTCCAGAACCACCTGGAATCTTAGACACTGGATGGGCCGTGCCGACAGGCAGGCCTCCGGGATTTGCTGATGGGGACTCCTTGCTCCTGGCGGCCGCAAACGCCGGCTTGCCACATGCGAATCAAAAGGATGGCTGGCCCCTGACTTCCGAAGGAAACGAAAATGCTACAAGTTATCAGCACACCACTTAACAACGTATCACCACGTGGGAGCCTGGCGAAGTTGATTTGTCATTCCAGCAAGACCAGCAGCCACCTCTCCCCACCAGCTTCAGAACAGAGACCCCAGGCAGGAAAGACCAAGACGTCAAAGTCGAGACTCAATGTCCCCCACGTCCCAGCAGGGTGACAATGAATGGTGTCGAGCTGCGTGGCCTGCACACATCAAAGCTGGGAGGAGCCTGGGGTTCGCATTCCCAGGTGAGCCCTTAGCCAAAGACCGGCCGGTGAGAGAATAGACACCCAGCTCTCAAGCCCTCTGGGGAATTCCACCAAAAACAAAAAACAAAAACCAAAAACCTGCCCTCACTCGATTTCTTGGTCTCCCCTTGCAGAAATCCCTGGGTCACAACCTTCATAAACGACTTGCACTCAAATCTTCATCTCAGGGTTGGTTTCTGGGGACCCTGACCCCAAACACGGGGATGGATTCTAGCATCTTAGAGATTTCAAAACCCGAGACCATCTGCGGCGGGTCCTTCCGCCTCCCACACACGTGCCTGTACATCAGGTTTCTGCCAGCGCTAGCGAGTGGCTCGCAGAGAGCTTGCAAACGGCTGTCATCATTTCCAGGATTTGCTGTTACTCAAGTTGTAATGTTTTCTTTGGGTACACAGACCTGCTCCCTCCGGCCATACACCAGGGCTCCTTCCTACGTCCCGGGCTTGGAACTCAAAACGCGCTTTCCCATAGAAACGCCAGCGCTGTCACTGACAGAGCCCGTTCCCCAAAAAGCCTCCTTAACCCGCACGTTGCCAAACTTTAAGAAGGGCTAAAGTGAGTTCTGGCAGTCCCAGTCTCCCCCAGTTTGGTGGGGAAGAGATGCTTCCTGTCCCAGAATCCAGGCCGCTCTACGTCACAGCAGTAGGAGCTCTCTGTCACCTGAACAGACCCGAGGCCACCGCTGCCAGGCCACAGGTCCCCTCGCATAAGCAAGCGGACTGTACGGCCCCATTTAGGTCAAGTCCGAAATCTGGCAAAACTAACCATCTCAGGTCAGGCTGCTATAACAAAGCACCACAGACAAGGAGACTTATAAACGACAGACGTTCATTTCTCCCAGCTCTGGAGGACAGCGTCTGGGGTCAGGGCGCCAGCGGTTCGGTGGCCCAGTGGCAGATTCCCGTACCCAGCGTGACCCAGCAAGCCCGCTCCCCAGCATACACCCAAACAAAAACGTCCCCGATGTCCACAGCAGCGCTAGTCACAGTCGCCAAAGGCGCCGATCACCCAAGTGTCCAGTGAGCGATGAAGGAGCACGCACACCGCGGGGCGTTCACATGGCAGAACGCGGCTCCTCCGTAAAAGGGTCACGGACACACTGACACGCGCCAGAACGGGGTGGAACTCGGAGATGTTACACTGAGAGAGGCCAGACACTAAAGGACTTACATGGCACAATTCCATTCGTGTGAAACACCCAAAATAGCAAGTCCACAGAGACAGGAAACAGGTTTGCAGGGGCGGGGTGACTGCTTAAGGAGGATGTCACCTCCGTCTGGGAGGTGAAAAGTTCTGGAACCGAGAAAGGGTGACGGTTGCATGGCATTGTGACTTACTTAATGCCACCAAATGATACACTTTAAAATGATTAAAACGATGGATTTCATGCTATGTGTCTTTTGCCACTTACAAAAATAGTTAAACGTGGAGTTACATATGACTCAGCAGTTCTACTACTGAGCATGTGCCCGAGAGAACCGAAAACACAGGTCCACGCAGAAACCTGCCCTGTGCCCCTGGCGGCACGACCTCTAATGGCCCAGAGCTGGACTCAGTCCAGATGTCCATCAAGTGACGAACGGGTGTTGCCGTTTCCTGGGCCACCGAAACAACACAGACGCATCGTCTCACGGTTCGTCGAGGTGCCGGCAGGGCCGCGCGCCCTCTGAAACCTGTGGCGTGGCCGGCCATCCTTGGCATTTCTTGGCTCGTAGGTGCATCCCTAAGCTCTGCCTCTGTTGTCACGAGGCTGCCTCCTCTCTGCGTATCTCATAAGGACAGCAGCCATCAAGGGCTCCCTCCCCAGTGAGCCTCGCTTTAACTAATTACACCTGCAAGAACTCCAGTTCCACGTAAGGTCACAGTCTGAGGGTTAGTGTCCTTTTTGGAGGATACAATGCAGCTCATGCCAGGGGATAAACAGAATGTGGCCCGCCCACACGACAGACTATTATCCAGCTATGAAAGAGAAGGAAATACTTACTGTACCTGCTTCAGCGTATAACACCTGAAAACACAAAGCCAAACCCAAGAGTTCACAGAGTGTGTGATTCTACTTACACGAAATACCCAGCACAGGCGAATCCACAGAAAGAGAAAGCAGGCGGAGAGGCTGTGGGGGAGGGGAGCACGAGCAGGGAGGGCGGATGGGTGCGCGGCTTCCTTCTGGAGCGACGGGAATGTTCAGGGGTGAAACAGCTGTGACAGCTGCGCGACACTGAGAATACGCTAACAACTACTGCATTGTACAGTTTAAAGAGGTAAACTTATGATACGTCGATTTAGATCTCAACAGAAAAAGCAGAGTCTGTTAAAAAAATGAAAAAGCAAGCTACGATCTGGGAGAAAATACCTGCAAACTCCTTACTTAGCAAAAGACTTGTATCTAGAAGGAAAAAATAATAATAATAATATATATATACACACACACACACATATACATATGTGTGTGTATATATATATATACATATATACATACATACATATAGAGTAAAAAACCAATCTAATCGTATATATATATATACACATACATACATATAGAGTAAAAAACCAATCTAATTAGAAAATGGCCAAAAGAAATGAAGAGACGTTTCACTGGAAAAGCTATATAGGTGGCAAATTAACACATGAAAAGAATTCAACAGCACATGCCACTGGAGCGACGCAGATTGAAACCACAGCGAAGTATCACCATGCACCTATCAGAACAGCCAAAATAAAAAATACTGGTGACACCCAGTGCTGGCGAGATGTGCAGGAACCGCATCCTGCATACGCTGCTGGTGGGGACGTCACATGGCACAGCCGCTCGGGAAAACTGTTTGACGGTTTCTTACAAAACCAAATAGACTCTTACTGTATACCCCAGACATGACTCTCAACTACTCACCCAGAAATGGAAACTTATTTCCACACAAAAACCTGTACGCAGCTGCTCACAGCAGTTTTATTTGTAATGGCCAAAAACTGGGAACAACCCGGTGCCCTTCAAAGAAGCCGTGACATCCACACCGTGAATACCACTTGGCAATAAGAAGGAACAAGTCATCAATACACACAGTAATTTCTATGACTCTCAAGGGAATTATGCTGCATAGGGGAAAAAGCCAGTCTCAAAAGGTTACACGCTATATGATTCCATTTGTACAAAGTCCCTTAAGTGACAAAATTGTAGGAATGGAAAACAGATAGTAGTTTCCAGGGCTTAGGAGTGGGGTGGCGGGCGTGACGCATGAGGGAGGTCGGTTCTCTGTCTGGATCGTGGTGACATTTACACGACCTACATGTGCAATGAAATTACAGAAAACTATACACACGCACACACGTATGGCTGTGAAATCCGCATCAGTTCCGCAGACACACACGTCAGTTTCCCACTGATCACGACGTCCTATAATCACGCAAGATGTTGCCATCAGGGGAAACAGGATGTAGGGTCTGTGGGATCTCCTGCACATATATTTTTTGCAACTTCTTGTGAATATAAATCAAAATAAAGTATTTTGAAAATAGATTATTTATTAAAAAAAAAAATCACTGACTAGCCAGTACTGTTAACCAGACGGAATGGAGCCCAGCCATAAACAACCAGTGTGGCAGCCCCATAATGCTCGTCGACAGAGGGCTGGTTAACTAATTAGGAGGTATCCACGCATCGGCCAAGGGCCCGTCCTATAGAACAGTGGTTCCCCAACTGAGTCCAAATGTAGCCAGAGGAGGAGGTGGCCGATCGGGAGGGGTCTGGGTCGCCAGCGCCAGCGCCAGTCGGAGCAGCTCTGTCCTATTTTGTGACGTGAGCATCCCTTCAAGGGTTTTTAAAAACCTTAGGAAACCACTAGTCAGTAGAATACTTATTAATATGTAAATTTTAGTAATGATCTTTATTTCTGGGTAGTGGAATTACAGGTGATTTTGATCTTCGTTTTCTTACTTGTATTTTCCCACAATAAACCTAAAGGCATTATTTCTAGAAGAAAGCAAAAATGAGTCATGATGCCAGTCTCCTCTGGCCGAAAGACACAAAGTGATTTGACCTAATCCAAGCAAAAAAGAATCGTAGGGAGCATGTCGGGCTGAGGCGGAGACCGCGATTTGCCCACCCAGTTCACTCCCCGCCCTTCCTCGTGGCAGAAGCCTGCTTGCACTCGGGGCGGGGGGGGGGCTGTGTCACGTCTCAGCTTTCTAAACACCAGGGCTGCACACGTGACATGTGCTGTGGCAGGTGAGGTATAAATGGAAGTCCACCGGGTTGGAATTCGGGGGGAAATGTTTTAGCGTTCGACTGTGCTGGCAATGCCCTTTTGACCCTCCCTACCCCCTTCCTTGTTGCTCCTCCATGGGATGTCGCTGTGATGGCTGCCGCTGCAGCAGCAGCCGTGACCACTGTGCGACCTCGAGGATGGAAGCCACATGCTGAGGATGGTTAGAGCGAGAAGGAAGGAAGGGTCTGGAACACTGGTGCCCCGTGAAGCTAGAGACCAGCCCTAGCCACCTGGCTCTGATATTTATTTAATCCACTCTTTTTCTGTTGCCTGCAAACTCATCCCAAACCAATCCAGGGCTCACCGGATCACGTAGAATCGGGACAATCAGACTTGGAAGTGGGAAGAACCAAGGCAGCTCAAGAGTTAAAAAGCATATCACAAAGTTAAGGATGACATCATCACCATCACAGGATGGTTCTCCCTCCCGGGAGAGACTAGCGAGGTTAATAAAGCAACCGAAATCAAACCACGCCCTTTCCTACTTGCCTGGAAGGTAGGCCATGGGTTAGGACAAGGAAGGAGCACACAAAGTCTACACTGGCCGTCTAGAAGCCTCTCTCTGGGGATTTTCCTTGCTCATTGTTACGATTTTCCAGAGAGAAACTTACCCTCCCAGCATCTCGAATAACACAAGCATCATGAGCAGGCACGCCCACGCTTCTCCGTCACGAAGGCTCTCTCCATCACGCTGAGCTGTAAGCTAGGCGGTCGCTTGCACCCACACCTGCGCCAGGTAAGCCTTGCCGGCTCAGAGGTCCGGGATGTTTACACGAGTGAGGAAGCCCGCCGCCGGCTGAGAGTGGGGTGTACTACGGGCTGCACCTCAACATGGCTTCGAGAGGGAATAAAAAGACAGTGAAGCCCTCTGGGGCCGGGAATTTCCATCTCTTCGTAATTTTCAAAAAAAAAAAACCTAAGTGTGGCCTAACCCCCCAAGGGGCGGGGCCCTAATCTGGGCACACCCTAAGACAACAGGTCACACAGAGGAACTGGGGAGAATGGGACAGAGCTCTACTCGTTCGTGAGCTCTTTTGTCTTTCGCCCCAGATTCCATGTCCAGAGGAAGAAGCATCCGGTGGGTCCGGTGTGGCTCGTGTGACTCTGACAGGGGAGGGCAGACTCCAAACACAAACCCAACCCACCTCCACGGGGCTATATCCAACGGGAAAGTGATAGGTGACTCCTCAAGCAAAACCAGCAGGACTGGCTAACTGGGAAATAGAATTTTTAACTTTTAAATAGGTAAAATTTAAATTAAGTTTAAAATAGAAAAATTTATTTAAAACTTGAAAACTTTTAAAGAGAGGAAACTGGAGTTCCAGAGAGGTAAAGTGACACTGGGATGAACAGCCCTGCTCTGAGGGTTCGTTTCTGTGCCCGGCAGAACCCCATACTGAAGTCCAGCTGGACAATACGTGACTCTCTCGTGCCGCAAAAGACGAATGAAGCGATCCGTGGCATCGACGAGTTTCCAGTCTAAAGGGGAAGCAAGATAAATATGTGACAAACCACAAAGAGACTGGCGAGACCTGCCGAAGGCGCCCGACCACAGCGTCAAGGGAGAACAGAGAAAGGGGGTTGCTCGTTTTGACCCTCAAGATCAGAGGAGGCTTCCTGGAGGAGGAGGCATTTGAGTATAAGCTGAGAACGAAGGCGGAGATCTGGGCCTAAGGATATGGATCTTCGAATGTCATGCTAAACTTTTCTCTGGACGAGGGAGCGTCGGTGACGCTTTGTGAACACAGGGATGGTACGGTCTTGTCTTGGCGGCAGTGTAGAGATTAGACCCCCCCCAGCTGGAGAGGTTACAGGCAAGGACATCAGCAAGAAAGCTATGACCGTAACTCAGATCAGCGACGACGAGGGGCCAGTCCCGGAAGCCGGCGCGATGGTGAGAAACTTTCCAGGGACCGAGACTGGGCAAGTCTTGACGACTAACTGGATGTCAAGGTCAAAAGGAAGATAACGCAAGATTTTCGTCTGGGGTGATGTGGTGAGTGTGACGCTATCATCCAAACTGGGGACTCTGGAGTGGTGTGAAGGGGGAGGACGGGGAGGCTGACCGGGGTCAGACAGAGCTTGAGGTGTCTTAGAGACACCCTGTGAGGCCGTTTGAAACCCACGTCAGAACCTCAGGAAGAACAAGCTGGTAGTCGTTACTTTTGAGCACCGAATTATAGATCATTTTTGTTCGGTTATTATTTGGATCCTTAATGCACACGTTACTTTTATAGTCACAGAAAAAAAAAATTCGCTGTTTTTTAAGAATGACTAAAGACGGGTGGGGATCTGAGAAATCGGGAGGGTCGCAAACACGCGGGAACTGCGGACGAGGTCGCGGGGCTGGGGTCAGCTCCGCTAGGTGCAGACCCACAGATCCCGAGCGCTCCCCCTGGCCAGGCTCTGGGGGCGCTGCAGCAAACAGGACTCCGACCGTGACAGGGGGAGTCCCATCCTCAGAGATCCCTGAGGAGCGGGAAGAGGCCGAGAGAGAGAGTGAGAAAGGGCAGACGCCAGAGCTGCAGAGCTTGACGTCTGGCTGGGCAAAAAACCTCAAATCTTGTGAGCCCTGGAGGAACACGCGCTATGGGTGGTACCGTAGGGACCGCCCGGATCCATAGACTACCGATATCAATGGAAGACTAGAGAGGTCGTGTGTCTGGGTTTCTGCCAAACACATGGCAGAGGCCCTGGGCATGGCCCTACATGTGCGCCAGACAGACGCGGGCCGAGGGTGGCCGAGCGAGGCGGACCCGGAAGAGTCTGGAGGGCCAGATGCAAAGCTTTGATGAATGGGCTGCTGTCAGGCCAGAGAAAGGTCTCGAGACCTCCCAGTTCTCCTCTTGGCTCCGTCCTATTTATCATTCTTTTTAAACCAGGGAAATAGATATCGGCTCAGGACAAAGAACATAAGCATCAACTATCTCTGTGGTGGAGAAGCCCCGCCCCTGGGGGCGTGTCCGAGCAGGCCCTGGAGGACCGCGACCATGACCGCGACCCCGGAACGCGAAGGCCAGAGCCCAGTCCAGGATGAAAGGGGACCATGATGTCGCCTACGGCCCTCTCCAGCTCGGACGGCCTCGGCATCTGTGAGCACCCTCTTGGACGTGGCCACCTAGAAGCCATCCTGGAGAACTGAGCACGTCTGCAACAAGCCCGTCCACGGAAGGCTATTTGGTTCTTCCGTGGGCTGCGGGGTCTCCGCAGCCAGTGACACCTGGGTTCCCACCACAGCCACAACTGTCCCCGGGCACGCATCTGAGACAAGGCACTTCACCCCTCGCTCAGCCTCAGGATCTTCATCTGTAACAGGCAGGTGACGCCGACCTGGCAGAACTTTGGGGGTTCCACGAGGACCCATCATGTACATCGGTGCCTGGATCCACC
>NW_006431919.1:21053708-21059963 GCF_000325575.1 Pteropus alecto | reverse complement strand
ACAAACATACAATTAAAATGGGCGGACAAGCCAGAGAACATGTAATTACAAAGTGAGTGAGAGACCCAGGGCCAAGTAGGATTCACGACACCCCTTTCTGAGCTAAAAAAAAATAATAATACAAAATAAAAAAAAATAAAAATAAATCACCCATGCAGAGCCTTTCAGGCCTGGCACACAGTAGGCATCTGATAAATGTGGTGTGTCAGTCTGCCCAGGCTGCCGTAACAAAGTGCCACAGATGGGCGGCTTAAGCAACAGAGTTTTATTTTCTCACAGTCGCGGAGGCTGGAAGCCCCAGACCAAGCCCGGCAGAGTCTGTTTCCGGTGTGAGCTCTTCCTGGCTCGCAGACGGCCACCTCCTCACTGACTTCGCATCGCAGAGAGAGACAGACAGCAAGCTCTCCGATAAGGACACTAATCCTATGGGATCAGGGCCCCACCCTTAGCGCCTCATTTAACCTTAATCACTCCTTCAAAGGCCATCTCCAAACACAGACGCGCTGGGGGGCAGGGCTCAGCACACGGTATTGGAGGGATGCAAATGTCCGCTGCACGACAAACGGGCACCTGCCTCTCACAATTCCCACCTGCTTTTCACAGCGCGCGAGCCAGCTGCCGCCCCCTCGGCCTCCTTCACCAGGGCCTCTCCCTGGTCTTTCCAGTTGGTGAACCGGCTGGCGTGGCACGGCGTCCCCTCGACTTCCCTCCGAGGACCAATGGCAACCAGGTTTTCACATGGCAGACCAAGTCCCTCATGCCTGCCAGTCCCTGGAGTCACAATGATGTAACTCTTAGGACCACTCCAGCTCCCGCACCGGCTCCCGCACCGGCTCTGCTCCGGCTCCCACAACCAGCTCCGCACCAGCTCCCCCACCAGCTCCCCCACCAGCTCCCGCACCGGCTCCCGCACCGGCTCCGCACCGGCTCCCCCACCGGCTCCACACCAGTTCCCATGGTAAAGTCATGTGGGATTTGAACCCAGGCAGTCTGCCCTGATGCACCCAGGGAAGAAACCCCTGCCCGGCCCTCCGGTCCAGCTGAGGGCTGTGGTCAGTGACGTGCCTGAAATGCCTGCCTCTTCCTAAAGCCTCAATTTGCCTGGAAAAGTTGGGGAGAAATTCCGATAGCGTAGCCGGCAATTCAGAACATTGTCTTTATGCTACACGGGCCTCGACCATGCAGTAGAACGCAACATGCAAGAGTGTCTTTAAGGTAAAGCTGGATTTCAGCCAGATGGACCCTGGAAGCTTCCGGAGGGAGCTCACGATTATACGGTGGCCACACATCTGACAAGGTACCGAGGAGGACAAACCGGGGAGACACGGCTCCCTGAGCATCAGCCTTGTCCCGAGTCCTCTTGTCTGCACTGCCCTCCCGCCTGGCCCCCCCTGCACCCACTCCACTAGCCCACCCCATTCCTCCCCAGCACCCCATCCTCTGTCCTCTGAACTCCCCCGCATCCGCACCCTCTGGCTCCCATTTGCCCTGTCATAAACCACGTTGAACTGGTCTTCTCATGGGTAGTATCCCATCTTTTTAATAAAATCAGTGGTCCTTTGCCGACTGCTTCTCAGCACGACCCAGAGCCACATCCTTCCCATGACACACACTCAGAGGACACGTGCTGATTATTTTGAGGGTGGGTATTTCCCCGTAGTTTGGGGCCATTCCTGTAGAAAAGCACAGGGCACTTTGAGTGACTCGGTGTCCCGTAAACGCTTGCTTTGATTGGCTGAGACTAGTTCGTCACCAGAGAGGAGACTAGGGAAATCTGTCATCTATGCAGTCATGCATAACTATGTTGTCACCTTAAAGTCACCAAGCATGCTTCCTGTCCAAGCCACTCTGCCAAGCTACTTATTTACCCCTTACCCCTTAGACCTCGCCTCCCAGACGAGGTCAGAAACCCTTCTGGGGCGATGCTTCATCACCCACATGCTTTCTTCGCATTGGGTCTGTGTCTCCGGCACCTAGCAGGCTGCCTGTCACGCAGCAGGCAATTCACAAATGCTCATCAGGTGATCGAATGCTCTCCGGTGCTAGCCGATTACATGAACCTCCCACCAGCGTCCCTCAGTGCTGTCCTGTCGGAGGACCGCTCAGGGCTGACTGACAGTCCTGATTCACCCAGGAAACCAGAGTTCAGGGTAGGAGCCCCTGGAAGACCCCAGGCCAGTCCTGCGGATTACAGGACCTGTGGCACTAAATCGGGGAGGAGCCGCTGTTTTTTTTCCCAGCTCAGCCGCTTCAATCCCCGTCCTGCACTGCCATCTCCAGGGCACTGGGGCACTCTCCAGGACGAGTCAAGGTGCAGCAAACTTGGCTGGAAACACAAAATCACCCTCATAATCAGGGTTTTGAATCCCAGAAAGGTCAGAGGACTTGAGAAGCTTTTGCTCGCCATTATATTCCCTTTGCCTGCAGGGGTGACACCCAGTGCTCGGAGATGGCGTGACTACAGGGCCAAGGCGAGGAGTGTCCTAGATCGGCGCCTGTCCCAGGGAACCATGCCTGGCACGCCCCCAGTAGGCTGGGGTGATGAGAGTCTGCATTTCGAGCAAAGCCCAGATGCTGGGGCTGCTGGTCTGATGCTACAGTTGATCCTGGATGTTCAGAACGTGGACCACAGCCAGCAGCATCAGCGCCAGCATCACCTAGAAGAGTTTTGCTACTGATGATGCAGCCTCGGCATCACCGGAGAGCTTGTTAAAAATGCAGAGTCCCAGGCCCCGCCCTTGATCTCCTGATCGAGATCTGCTTTCGAACCAGTTCCCCAGGTGACGCATAGACACAGTGGGGTCTGAGACACTGTGCTGGTCCCTAAGCCCATCTGCCCATTGAAACCATCTGCAGGGCTTTTTAAAAAATTACTGACATAGAATGCCCAGAGACCCAATGTAATCTGCACTGGGTGCAACAGCAGATCTGGGTTGTGTTGAACGCCCCAGCTGAGCCTAACATGAAGCAAAGTTTGAGAGCCTTACTTTATGTCAGAATATCTTACCAACATTTTATTAAAATAAAATAAAAGTATTATTCATACTTTTATTAATATTTATTAGAATTATTTTCTCCAGGGAAGATATACAAATAGCCAATGAGCACATAAAAAGCCGCTCAGCCTCACAAATCATCAGGGAAATGCAAATCGGAGACACAGTGAGCTAGCACCTCACCCTTACGAGGATGGATACGATTCTCAGAACAGAAACGACGAGGGCTAGTGAGGACGCACACATGAGAACCTGCTTCGGGAAGAGACTGCGTCCACGGCTGAGACCCCACGATTATACGGTGGCCCACACATCTGACAAGACCTCGGTGGCACACTCGGGACTTCACGGGCGGTGCATGGGATTCCGCTATTTCTGTGGCTCCACTGGCAGAGGGACAAGTCACACGCAGGACGGAAACCTGGGGTTTTCCTGCTGGGTCCTCAGGACCCATGACCGTCACGGCAGGGCCTCCCCGCCCTACCAGCGGGGTGAAAGGCCACTGTGGACACCCTGCAGCTCTACACCCCAGAAGTCTTCATTCTAAAATCAACATTGGTGTCCTCAAGGAAAGAGATGTCACTGAAGGTGTGGCCAGCTTGTCCCCAGACCTTGTCCCCTTGGCCACATCCTCACTGCCAAGCAAATGGCAGCACGGCCTCCCCAGACAAGGGTCATCGTAAAACTGCCTTGTTTTTCTCATTTTCCCTTTCGGCTCCACGCCCTCTTCTCTCACCCAATAATTGTCTTTCTGACGCTGTGATTGTGATGAGCCTGTTTAACTCCCTTGAGATGAGGTGTGATGTAAACTAACACACATCTTTCGATAAGAATCCCCCACGGCTGTGCCAGTGGGACCCCACAGTCAACTAAAGCCCCGCCCTTATGAATTCTCTAGCCCACGACGAGTTTGGGAGATGGGGGCGGGGGCATTGTCAGTGGGCGAGCAATCCTGTCCTCGAGTGGGACCTTGGCTGTACCTCCTACCTGTGCAGAGGGCCCAAGGGGCACTGTGAGGACCACGCTCTCATCTGTAGAGTGTCTGTGTGTCCCAGGGGCCTGATGAGTAGCAGTCAGGAAGGCAGAGAGCACCTGCAGAGTGAAGCCTGAGCAGACGCTCGGACTCGCCCGTGGGACCACTAGGACGCCCCCTGTGGGCCAAGGCCGGGCTGGGCGCTGCAATCGCAGCTGTGACGGAGACAGACAGGCTCTCGGGAGTGGGTGAGACAAGCAATAACCCATAATCAGGGACGGTGACAAGGGCTATGGAGGCACTAAAACTAGGTCATGAAAGAGAGGGCTGCGTGCTACTTTCAGAGGGCACGGTTCCAGAAAGCCTCTCCGAGAGACATCCGAGCCAAAACCAGGTCAAGACAACCCCAGTCCCAAAGCCCCCTCCACGTGGCTGCAGCAGAGGCCGGTGGGAAGGGTGTGTGGGGGGGGACTGGGTCACTTTGTCCCTGTCCCTGCCTCACTCTGGAACCTCGGAGAAGACATTTCGCCTTGAAGCACGATTATTTTCATCTATGGAAAGAGCCCAGATCACCTGCCATGATTCTAAAACACGGCTCCAAAAGTCTTCGACGCCCCTCCCATCAAGAGGTGGGGTCTAGGGCCCCTGTCTCTGAGCCCGGGCAGGTTTCTGATTGGTCCAACCAACAAAGTCTGAGAAAAGTGACCCTGCGTGACTCCGGAAGATTAAAACCTAAAAGGCCACACAGTGCCCTCCTGCTTCTCGGAAGCCTTGCCGTGCGAGAAGTCCAACCACCCTGTGGCCGCCATGCTGAAGAAGCCACAGGTGGGCACGCCCAACGACAGCCCGCACGTATCACCTGCCGGCCAGGTGAGTTAGCCAACTTGGACATCCAGCCCTGTCTAGTCTCCAGGTGCCCGCAGCCCCCGCATCTGATGAGACCCCGAGCAGGAACTGCCCAGCCGAGCCCCAAACTCCTGACCCAACAAACTGCAAAGCCAAACAAAATGACTGTTTTACACTAGCAAGTGTGCAGGCGATTTGCCCCACAGTAGGAGTGACTGGGGCACCCACCTGCCCTCGTTCCGTAAACCTCTCCCTCTCGGGCTCCCACCACCTGGACTTTTTTCTGTCCCTCGAACACATGGAAATGGCTCTGGCCTCCGGGCTTCTTAGACCAGTGTTCCCTCTCTCCGGGGGAATTCCCTTTTCACTCTATTCTTAATCTTCCACGCCTGTCTCATCTCGTCCGTCTCAGCCCAATGGCCACCTCACCTGACCTAGATTAGATCCCCAGTCACCATGTCTGCGCAGCACGTCCACCACCTGACACCGTTCTGTGCCCACCAGCTGCCCTCTGCCAGAACACAAAGTCTGGGAGAGGGGCGGGTCCTTGTCCGTTTCCATCACCTGGGTGTCCCCTGCTCCGTGTACCATGCCCAGCTTGAAGTACCATGGACA
This sequence comes from Pteropus alecto, assembly GCF_000325575.1. NCBI lineage: Eukaryota > Metazoa > Chordata > Mammalia > Chiroptera > Pteropodidae > Pteropus > Pteropus alecto. Next base: position 21,054,533 of record NW_006431919.1, on the reverse strand, counting down.
CGTTTATTAAATACATGAGGAGGAAACAGCTTTGAGAAGACGAGAGGGGAAAAGCATCTGTCAGAAGGAACGGCAAGGAAAAACTGGGAGGCTGGTGCGTTCTAGGTAAGAAAGGCAGCTGGCTGGGGCTAGAGGGGTTCGAGCTGACACAGGCCGAGTAAGAGGCTGGGGGGCCTTTTAGAACATGGAAAGGATACTGCCAGGCATATCATGATCTGATGGGGCGGGAGGTAAAACGCACAGAAGGTACGATTCGGGAGTTAGTCTCCAGCTCAACGGCACTGCGCACATCCACATCGCGGCCCAGCCATCACCACCACCGTCTCCAGAACTTTTCCGTCTTCCGAAACAGGGACTCCGTCCCCAATAAACACTGACTCCTCCTCCCCCAGCCCCTGGCACCCGCTCTTCTACTGTGTTTCCACGAGCTCCACGGCTCTCTGGGGGGAATCACACAGCGTCGTTTCCCCTGGCCGGCGTCCTTCACTGGCGCCGCGCCGTGCTGCCCGCCCACGCCAGAGCACGTGATTTTGGAAGGCCGCGCAGTGTCCCAGCGTACGCGCCACGTTTTGTTCACCCAGTCACCAGCACGGTGACGCTGTGCTTACAGGGGCTCTCTGGTGGCCAGGTGGAGACTTGCCCCGGGGACAACATGGGCCTGGCAAGCAGCTGGGGCAGGTCGGTATCGGTACTTGATCTTCGCGACCACTTATCTCACTCAGCCCCACCTACAAGCGAGGAGCCGGGGCAGGCGGATCCCCGCCCATGGCACAGAGGGGAAGGAGCGAAGCTGGGCCCGGCCGCCGCCCGGCTTCCCGGCCGCGT
>NW_006431919.1:21051875-21053287 GCF_000325575.1 Pteropus alecto | reverse complement strand
CCCCCACGGCGCCCCCTGGCGGCCGTCCGGCGCGCCACGCTGCACGTTGCGCCTGCGCACAACGCGTTACAGCGTGCCTTCCGGTCTGCGCAGGAGCTGGGCGTGGGCCGGCTGCGCCCTAGTGACTGCTGCGCGTCCACGGGGCCTGGGTTGCCGGCGGGGTGGGGCGACTCGCCAGCGTCACGGGAGCGGGCCGGGGGACGCGTGGGACCCCAGGAGGGGACTCCGGCTGTCCACGTGGGGGTGCACGCCGGCTGATCGCGCTGGTCCGGCGGGCGGGGCCCCTCCAGCCTGCGTTCAGGTCCTGGTCTGACGTCAGTGTGCTGTGAGCTGCCTAGTGCGTGTTGCACAAGTGAACGGGTGGTGAATCAGCTCGTTTTTTAAATATTCAAGAATCGTTTCGGGTTTTTTTTTTTAACATCACTTACTCTGTAGATGAGATGCTGCTCTATGAAGAACACTGCAAGGCCCGTCTTAAGCTCTGAGTCTGTAGTCATCACCGTGACTGTGGCTTTTTTTTTCTTTTTCCTTCGAGTATACTGTCAAGTCGAAAAAGATTTGAAGGGGCTCACAGAGATTAAAAACACAAACTTTCCCTGACTTTTTCTGCTGTCTTATTGTAAAGGCTACAATTACGTTGCCACTGCTGGTTGCTCTGTAAAACTGGTATTCCTCAGAAGTTTACTCACTTGGGCAACATTTTTAAAATACCTGTTATGTGCCAGGCACTGATCCAGGCTCTAAGGGACATGGGTCATATCTGGCCAAGAGGAAATCTGAAAGCGGTTAGATTATAAAGGATGTCAGGAAGTACTTACCCTAAAGATCAGGCCGATGGGGCATGCTTAACAAGTAGCCGGGGAAGGAGTGCGTAGATGCATCCATACCGTCATTAGAAATGTTGCTGATATGAAGCATGTGCAAAGCTAAAAATATGATGAAACATACAATGCTTCTCGTGAATCCCCTAGAGCCAGCTGATTCTCAGATGCCGTTCTCAGATACTTTTACAAACACTTGTTTGCTTTTGTGAACTCATATCCACAGCCAACCTCTGGGTGAATTCAACTGCAGTCTGTCAAATTGAGTTGCCGCCCACCCACTATTTTCCCAATAAATTAGTCATTAAATGTAGTGTGTGATAAGAACATCGACTGATACTACATTAATAAGACAAACGAAGCCAGAAAGACACTGATCTTTATTCCTCAGTGATGTGCACTAACATGGTTCTGTACGGGCCATAGTTTCCAGCCCAGGCCTGCCAGCTGGTGACCTCCTTCCTCTTTTAACTCCTCTGTGCCCTGTCACCTTCCTCTCACTTCCCAGGCCTGCCCTGGCTTCTGCTGCGGTGGTAGGAGCCCCACTCAGCGGCCCCAAGTGGAGCCAAGGCTGACAGCCTAGAGCCCTGT
>NW_006431919.1:21042859-21051021 GCF_000325575.1 Pteropus alecto | reverse complement strand
ACACCCTTTCACTGGCCCCACCCCTGGCACCCGCCCGAGGGCCCTGCAGGCCCAGCCACCCCTCTGCCCGGCGTGCAGGCAGACGAATCTTCCCAGACCGGCTCAGGACCTGAGGTTGGGCTGGCAACGAGGAAGCCACGCAGGCATGAGGGCCAAATTCCCAGCCAACAGCCCATCACCGCTTTATAGCTGTTTTCTGCAGAACAAAGGCCTGGCTGGCCCCGGGAGCTCACGCTGTTGCTCTATTGAAATCTCGAGGTGGTTCTCTATTAATCACTCCCTTTGGTGCCTCAGAGGCCAAAAAAAGGAGTCAAACAAAGCCTCTTTTCTAAGCAGGAAGGGGTTCCAGCGGCCTGAGCAGAGCGGTGCCCCCGGTCCCTCTCGCCAGCGTAACACCAACAAGATGCTGGGGCCTCAGACTCACACTCTCAAATGAGACTGGCTGCCTGGCTGCCTGGAGTTCAGAATGTGTCGGTTCCACTGTGGGCTTGGTGCAGGGGGCGGCTGAGCGAGGGGCCTCTCCCGCCCGCAGCCTTTTCTCATTTTGTTTTAGAAACCAAAGACCCAATGAATGAAATGATGTTTTAAAAAGCAGACTCATACTAGGAAGATTAGAGAGAAAAACAAAAAGCCTATATTCCTTCCTCCTTAGACATAACCTTGAATCTCAACTCCTTTGTCTCGTTTGTCCCAATGTGGCTAGTGTGCATTAACCAGTAACTGGTGTTGCGTTATTCATTCATTTATTTCTATATGAAGTTTGGCTTCTGTTTTAAGCAGAAGATACAGGCCGAAACACGGAGCCATCATGTCCCCCTGAGTCCTCGTGTCCCCAGGGACCAGGCCTATTATCTGTGGGTCTGTTTAGGTTGCCATCACAGAGAGAAATGGCCTCTTCATCCAGGGAGTGTGCCTCCTCCTTGAGGGGCAGCAGCCTAGATGTTTATCCCTCTTGAGTGGAAAGCATGTTCTTTTTCACTAAAATTTGATTTTTAAAAAGGAAAGCGAAGAAGCCGGCTCAAAGAACGTTCGAGTGCCATCCATTCACATTTGAGAGCAGACGTCCCTCCAAAACCAAGGCAAAGCATTCACTTGGAAAACCGGATGAATAAAGATTCAGCAATTCACTGTGGAGGGGTCGTCCTTGGCCTGGCAAGGTAAGGGGTGTACATCACACTGTGGACTTGGCCTGTCTTGGATACAGCTGCGGTCTCGTGACTCTAGAACAGAGATGGCACAGACAACAGGAAGGCTGGCGAACAAGCGGCATCATCACTTTAGATAATCGGTACGATGCTTCAACCCGAGGAGCAGATGCTCTTCTCCCAAGGAAAATAAGCCTGAGGAACATGATAGGACCTGGTTTGTGATCAGCAACGCCTGCTCCTTCCATAAAGTCAACAGAATTAAGTGACTGGAGCTCCATCCACGTTAGGCGCAGGTCGTCCAGGCCGGCTCGCCCTGTAATCAGGCGGCAGACAGAAAGCCTAACAAGGCAGTTAAAAAAAATTCCGGAGCTCTGCTATTGCGAGATTTTTTTTTTTTAACAGAAAAAAAAACAAGACACTCTGGTAGGACGGGGGATTGCAGTAAAGGCTCTAAGTGCTTCCTAAGGCTCCATCACCCCAGCCAAGGGATGACATTTAAGGAGCAGCTGACAACCCACTCGCTCTTGTTCCGGGAACAGCTAAGGCACTGGACGGCGGGTCCTGGAAACAAATGCCGCTCGTTGTTGGAACGTCGTGTGTCTTGCTCCACGGTTTGCAGCACAGACCGAGGCGCAGGGTCCCACACAAGCTGTCGGAGACGGCACTGCCACCCCATCCTCAACGCAGGCTCGACTCTTCCCAAACTGAAGAAGAGGTTAGAAGGATGCTGGATCTTTGAACTAACCCCGAAATTCGACAAATGCAAACGGTACGGAAGGTTCGCGCTCAGGTACCCCGGCCACCCCCTTTCCCCATGAGCGTCCTGCCAACGCAGAAAATTACAGCGTCCTGCAGAGTAATTGTTCAATGCAAGTGCTGTGTAATTATTTCAAATGACGTCCGCTAAGGATTTTTAATAACGTGGGGAAACACTAATACTGTTTAATAAAGTGGAAAAAAGCAAGGTATCCTAAGGAAATGCACCAAATTAAAACTGGCCGGAAGTGAGATTTTGTGCTCAGCTTCTCTTCTACATGTATTTTCCTAATTTCCTACTGTGATCATCTGTTGCATGTCTAATCAGATGTGTAGTTTAAACAAAATTTACCAGAAATTGGAACAACTCTCTAACATTCTTTTTCTCCCACGCTACCTTTTTTAATGTGATTTCGTGGCCCATTTAAGTTCCTTTTACTCAACTCTTGCTATGCCAGCCCATTGTTTAATAACAGTCACGTCTAACGATTGCCCTTTCTTAAGGCTGCGTTGCAGAGCCACCTGGTGTGAAATGTGACCTCAGCTACACACCTTCCACCTCCTGAGACGTGAGTACTGGTGCCAATTTCCCCAAATAGGACATTTAATAAATGTCCTAGAAAGAATGACACCTTAAGGATTCGTGGTTCCTAGTTTTTGCTTCCACATCCAGCTGTGAAAATCTCTCTTTCTACCTGTGCTTATGGACCGCTGGTCTCTAGAATTCTTTGCCCTGTTGGATAGCAGGTGCGTTTGGGTTGCCTGTCTGCAGCCCGCTCCCCACCCCTCTCGTTTCCCTGCCAAGAGAACCCAGATTGTGTCGAGACACTCACTTTCCACTGGCTTCGGGAGAGGTCGGCCCAGCTCCTAAGACAGAACCATGATTGGGCTAAAAAGCAGGGTGATCTGCAGCGCCTTGCCCGGAAGTGGCAGGGCAAAGGCACGTGTATAATTTTGGCCCATGACATGTGAGAGGAAGTGGGCTGAGGGTGGGAGCTCCCGAGAAAAGGGTCTTTGTTCCTAAAAAGAGACACGCGAAGCAAAAGTGGTCTCCAAACCTGGATTGTGGAACGAGGACGGGGGCGGGGGGAGGTAGGACCCCTGCGGCCAGCTCGACATCCAGGCGAGAGGAGCCAAATGCTGGACGGAAACCGAGCCCCCGACGGCGTCGCCGAGTCCTGGGCTAACTTTCCCCCGTGTTCCTGTGTGTAAGGGCGTAAACCCTGGCAGCGTTGGAGCCACGTCGAGCTGGGTTTCCTGTCTGTCCTCCACAGACAGAGCCTTCCTGCTAAGCCTGTGCTCAACTCTGCACATCCTGTGACTCACAACCCTACTCCTGGATGAATAACCTAGAACAGCGATTCTTGAACTTTAGCAGGCACCAGAATCTCCTGGAGGCCCCCGGGCCCTGCCCCCAGAGTTTGAGTCAGGCGGGCCGGACGGAACCCCAGAGCCGGCAGCTCCAGCCAGTTTCCAGGTAATGCTGATAGCGCCGACCTAGGGGGCCACACTACAGATTGACGCCCCCCAGGACGCATGGACAGGAGGAAGTGTCCTCGGAGCAGCAGCTAAAAACGTCCATCAGCCGTTGAATGAGCGAGGCGTGGCACAGTCAGGCCATGGAACACTATAAAGCATGGCAGTGAACACGCGACCGCCGCCTGCACAATGTGGATACGTGCGTCTTCCCACGCCAGACCCCGTGGACCATACGCAGTACAATCCCAATCATAATCAGTTTAAAAACAGGTCACATCAAACCATCTTGTCCAGGTTGCACACGTAGGTGATGGAACTCTAAGGAAAGGCCAAGAAAACCACACCGAAGTGGGGGAAGGGCGAGTGACGTGAGCAGGGCAGGCGTGCTCAGCTACGGGGTTCTGACCTCTGGGCTCCAAACCCACGCCGGGTGGCAGCTTTGTGCCCGTGGGCTGGGACCCGCACGCCCCCTGTCCTCAGCCCGCAGGCTCCCTCTTAGGACCTGCGAGTAGGTGGCGCTAGACAAAGCCCGCGAGGCTGGGAGAGGAGGGGGGCCGTCCCGGGTGACCCGCTTTGGGTCTCACCTGTTTCATGCTGTAAGCGGCAGAGCGTCCTTACCCATCAGCCCCTTTCGGCGGCAGCAGCGGCGTCTTGTCTGCTGTTCTTCTGACCCAGAAATCACCCCTGCGCCCCCTCGGAACCCGCACACCAGCCAGCCCCCTGCTCATAGGCGGAGCGTCGGCTCCTCTGATCCCCGCGTTCCAATGATGCCAGCTCTTCGCCTCGCCCTGGGGATGGCAGGCACTCCATTTAGCTGCTACCTGTCACCGCTCTCTGTCACCCTTCAGGTACCTGGTTAACTGTTCTTTATACCAAGTTCTTTCTGTTAAGTTGGTGGCTCTCGTCCTCCTGCTTATTTCGGGGTTACCACTCGTGTCGAGCCCACGTCCCATGCAGCCAGAGGGGACAGCAAAGGGGAAACGGCACATCCCAGCTGCATCCGCCCCTTGACGATGACCGAGCGTCCCCGTTTGTTGGGGACGCAGTGCGTTCATTGCTGAAGCTGAGAAGGTCCAGGCAGACCGAGATGGTTGGACGTCCGAAGCCCCGTGACCTCTGCTTAAACGCATTATTAACCTGTGGCTTTAAGGGAGCCTGAGAAATGTCGTTTTTTAGAGAGGTCATTTTTAGGCTCAATACCATTCCAGGCCAAATCGGAGTTCTGTTAATAAGGAGAAACAGCAGAGCGAATGTAGGGGAGGCTGCTAGCGATTCTGCCTCTTCACCCCCAGACTGCTAGCTATCCCGCAGCGTTGCCTGAGAGCACATGGCTGTCAGCAGAGTGGTGACCAGAAGCCAGGTCTTCCGACGGTGGTCTTCGTTAGCCCACACTGCCCATTTTCCTCTCTCGAATGCAGAGTCTCTTCTGGAAGCCTAGAGAGAAGAATAGTCCCCACTCTTTAGCGGGTTCAACCTTCGATGGCTATTTAAGTTCTGTGGGTGAGGGGTCGGGCAGTAACTCTTCTCGCTGTGGCAGCGAGGCGCTGAGTGACAGCCGTGACCGAGGGAAACACAGCAGCGTTCCACGGGCTCCGTTCGTATTCCTGGGTTTGCAGTGGAGCGTGGCTCTGCCCCCGCGGGGATCGGGGTTCGAGTTCTCAGTTTCGAGAGGAGTTCGGGAATCTTGGGTCCTATACTCTTTCTATCTTGTATTTATTTAGTGTTTTTCTCGGACAGTAATTATCATTGTGTCCTAGGTGTATCCTAAATATCCTTTAGTACCTGCATTTACTACTATCGGCTTGGTGGGAAAACACTAGGGTTTGAAATCCACTAAGTCAGTACGCTGACTCTAATCAGCCAGCGGCTTGTCCTGTGTGAATAATAAACATGGGAAGAAGGAGGCAACACATGCCTCCTACATTTACCCTTTTTGATTAACTGAAAGTCTGTAGGACTCTCTCTCAGCTGGCTTTTCCCTTTGAAGAATTAACAGGTTCAGTTGTGGGGGGGATGGATGGTCGGTCGGCGCCCCACAACCGAGGGGAGCCAGACCGCGCACGGCTCACGTGCACTTGTGGTCTCCCCGCATGTCACCGCTGGGGGCCGCGTATCTGCAAGGTTCATGCAGGACCAGACGCTGCAGCTCATCTGCTTCCAATTACCCCAGCACTGTGTGTGTTAGGACGACCACACGTCATAGCGGCACCGAGAGCCGGGCCGGAAGCCAGGGCTTCTCAAATTCCATTTCCTCCTCCGGGATACAGATTTCGCCATAGATCTGGGAAGCTGCGTCTGCTTATTCCTTTTCTCCCACTTTGAAACGGAGACAGTGTTAACATATATTGAGATGCACGAGAGACGAGCAGTTTCCACCTACGGCACGTAATTCACTGAAGTACAACTTCATTTTTGTCAGCTTGTCTTTATTGAATTCTGTCGTCTTCCCCGTTCAGAGCTCCGACGGTTTCCAGTTAAACTCCTACACTTGGGCCTACTTTTTAAACTTAAGTTTGGTTTATAATTTTAGGTCGAACCACATGAAGTTAAGGACTATTCGTGAATGGCTGTAGGCTGATTCAGTCTAAGACTTGCTTGCCTGCCGGGCCCTGCTCCAAGCCCTCTGCACACACGCCACAATAAGCGCTCAATAAACGTAAACTCAAATGAATGATGGCACAGCGAACTGCAAAGGAAAAGCAGAGCATTGGACGGTGGAGAGCTGCTTCTGACGAGTCTGGTTAATTTTTTACCAGCAGCTTCTGAGAGTTTGGACAAGACACTTAAAAGTCCGAATACACGTTTTCTCAGCGATCACAACTGCCAGGATCATCGTAGTCTCTTGAACCACCTTCAAAAAAAAAACGTAGAAAATCATAAAAGCCAGGTATTGATGATTATTATAAAACATGAAGACAAGCTGCTTAAAAAGGATGCAGCGAGATAGTTCCCGATATGCAAATTTGCATTCTGCTCTGTCTGTATTTATTTCCGGGAGTAGCCAGGCCTCGCGCGCCCTTATTGTAGGGGACTTTGGAGTACAGAACTGAAAGCATATGTCTTCAGTGAGGGGGTCACAGCAGGGCCTCCGAGAAGCAGGAGAACGAGGGCGGGGTTCCGGGAGGGGCGGCTCAGGCGGCCGCTGACTGCGTGTTCTCTTTCTCATGCCCAGAATCTTTCAACACATGGACTTTTGCGTCTGGCTTTCACTAAGCACGAGGTTTGGGGGTTCATCTGCAGTGCTGCATCTATCGGTAATTCATCCCTATTAATGGCACTGGCGCTTGAGTGTATGAAAATACCACAGTATTTTTTAAAAAATATCAGTCCATCAGTTGATAGACATATGGATTATTTCTAGTTTGGGTTTTCTGAATCATTCTGCTGTAAACATTCACAGACTCGTCCTTGACACGAGTTTTTATTTCTCTTGAGTAGATTCTTAGCGAAGGCATCGCTGGATTACATACTGAGCGTAAGTTTAAGTTCGTAAGAAATTACTAGACTACTTTCCCAAGCGAGGCTTGACTGCAGATGGGCATAAAGAAACTTGGAGGGAATGGAAATATTCTAAAATATTCTAAAACTGGGTTGTGGTGACTGCTGGACAACTGTAGAAACCTACTAAGATCGATCAAACTATACACTCACGTGATGTGAACCGTACAGTATATAAATTTTACCTCGATGGAGTTATTAAATATCTAAACTCTGGCCAGAAATTTGAAACTATGAAGGCATTTTTAGGGTTCTCCTACAGGTGATAATATTGTGGTTATGTTTTTTTTAAAAAAAGAGCTCTTTTAGAGGTACACAGTGAATTATAGGAAATGATATAATGCCTGAGCCTTGCTTCAGAAGGATATGGGAGGATTTGGGTGGCTTATGGACAAAACAAGATGGAGCATAAAATTGATCATCGTTGAAGCTGGATGATGGGTGCACGGACGTTTTCTTTCATTATTCTGTCTTCTTTTGTATAGGTTTTCAGTGTTTCCATACTTTAAAGTTAAAAAAAAAAAAAGATGAACTTCACGGAGTCTTCAAAAAAGCTGAGTTGGCTGAGGCCTCCGCTGGTCCCTGACGAAATCTCGTTGGAATGAGGTAGTGGACAGCGATTGTTTCTGCCTGCTCAGCGTCCCCTCCCCCTCCCCCTCCTGCTGACAGGGAGCAGACTTGGCTTTGAGCGGCAGCCAGGCCTCTGCAGTCGTCTCCCAGGACTGCCTGGTGGGCCGTGGCGCCTGCCCACCCTCGGCCCAGGCCTGGGCACAGAGCCTCCGCCAAGCCCATCATCTGCCCTCTCCCGGGGCTTCCAGTCTCCTGCAGGACGATGTAAGAAGGGGAGGCGCTTGGGCAGGTTAATCCCAGCGGGGCATCCTGAGAGGCCGGCCTCGGGGGTTTTGCTGCTAAATCTGACGACTATTCGACTATACGACAGACCTGGCCCTTTCTGAAGCCTGGATCTCAGCGGTCTTCGGTTCTGTGAACTTCCCAACATTCTGCCAATAAATTCCCTCTTTGTTTAAGTTGGCCAGAGTTGGTTCCCGCAGCCGAAAAGCAAAGCGCTCTGTGGCGGAGACAGCCCCGCTCAGCGAGCAGGCTGTTAGGCTGCAGGCCCCGACGCCTCCAGCTCCAGCCATTCGGATACACGCAGACAACCTTGGACGTTAAAACTTACACAGGGTGACCTGACAACTAAAAGGAAGGAATGCAGATGACACAGAGGCACCGAACGGACAGCCCCGAGTCCGCACTCCCCCACGATGCAAGGTCAGAGCG
>NW_006431919.1:21036799-21042823 GCF_000325575.1 Pteropus alecto | reverse complement strand
AGCGTCGTCATCATGACGAAGAAGGTTCCACGGGTCTCCAGGGGCGCCCGCCGACGGGGCACCTAACGCGCGCCACGCACGCGAGGCGCAGACGCGATTTTAAACTTTCTCGTCACTGCATTAAAGCGGTAAAAAGAAATCGCCGAAATTAATTTTAGTGATACATTTTATGTAACCCAATAGATCCGAAATATTATCATTTCCAACTGTGGCCAATGTAAAAACTGCTGATGAGATTTTGCTCCTTTTTTGTTTTTAACCGAGTCTTTGAAATTCAGGTACGGTGTGTTTTACACTCACAGCTCGCCTCGATTTGGCCCAGCCACGGAAGCTACACAAGGCCACTGGCTGCCACGTGGGAAGTGCGGGACACTAACCTGTCCCCCGCATTTCCGCGTGAGTTCTTAGAATGGCTGCCATTCTGCCCGCTGCATCCTAGGATCCTACCCAAGGTTCCGGCCAAGGGCGCGCCCTGGGTGGCTCGCGGGTCATGGGTGGGTTTTGTCTGCAGAGGGGACCCCACGCCGTAATGACCCCACTGATTGGGCTCTCAAAGGCCTGGCCCCAAGCAGCCGATTTAAGGACAGGAAACCTGGTGTGACCCGTTCACCAGGTTCAAAGGTGACTTGGGGGGCCCGCCGGCTTTCTGTCCAGAGAAGCTGGCACTTGAGCTCTTAGAGAATTGAGCAGTTCTGGTGTAAGTAGATGCACAAAAGCCTCTGCACAGAAGCAGAAATAGAGCTGAATCGTCACTTGCAATTATGCCCGGTCCCCAGTCCTGCATGAAAGGCGCTTAGAAGTCCTCGCTCCCATCTACACAGCAGGAAAAAGCTGAATGAGCTGTCCCCTGAGGCCCTCCAGAGGAGTCAGGGCACAGGGCAAGCCGCTGCCCCGGCTTGGGGAGACAGACGGTCGATCACAGAGCAGGGGCCCAGGGACGGGAAACGCCAGGGGAACCAGTGCAGGTGGGCAGGTGTCCACTGCACTGGACGACCTGCCGCAGGCTGCCCGAGGACCAGGCTGAGGGCTGAAAGCCCTGGTTGCCTGGCCTGGCGTCCCACACTGCCGTGAGTTTTGCCACCAGAAGCCCTGCCAGGTTTTCACAGTAAAGATCAGGAAAAGTCCCCTCGAGCTTTCATCGGGGAACGAGCGGGGGACGAGAACGGCCATCCCGCAATCTGTCCAGGGTGTTCTTGTTGGCAAGGCCCGCCCCGCTGAGCAGCTTTTGGGGGCTTCCGTGGAGCTGGCCTTCAGGCTAAGGGTCTTGTTTTCCTTAATTCCAAGTCTAACAAAACGCTCTGCACTCCTGGGGGGCACCTGAGTGAGCTCCTCAGTATCCACAACCCATCAGCATCCTCTCTCTAAGCCCCCACCACCTGTAAGCCCGTTTTACAGCAGAGGAAACTGAGCCCAGAGAGGCACAAAACTTGTCCGAGGTCACACGGCGAGCCGGTTAACAGTGGAGGTGGCTGTGCCCCTCACACTGCACCTCATCCTACCCTGACAGATCCTCCAGGCTCGGGGAACCTTCCAGAAGTCGCGGCCCCAGCCGCATCTCACCACAATGATCCGGCTGAGTCATTCCCACATTCCCGACCCACAGCGACTGTACGATGATACACACTGACTGTTTCGAGCCGCTGCGTTTCGGAGCCATTTGTCTCTCTAAGTGCCGACACCAGTGTGTCTGTTCAGAGAAGTTTTCACCATGCTCTGGTTCACACGCGTTGCCTGTGGTGTCGGAGTCAGACATAACCTTTCCTGACCCGGTGTTTAAGCGTCACGTGTGAGCCCTAAATGACAAGGCGGCTGGGGATCGGCTGGAAAAGGAGAACGAGTCAGCCTGTTCCCCGTGAGCCGAGGAGGCAGCGTTCACCTCTCAAGTGCTTCAGGCCTCGAATGGGTGAGGCAGTGTTCCCGTGGATTATTCTGTGCGCCTCTGTGTCTGTGTCTCTCTCTCTCTCTCTCTCTCTCTCTCTCTCTCTCTCTCTCTCTCTCCATCTCTCACAGTGATAAAAAAACAATGCTTCTCAGTAATGGCCACAGGCCTCATCACTGTGGGACTGTGAAACCCTAAGGACTCAGCGAACAGGCAGGAAGCAGTGTTGGGGACACAGGAAGGACCCGAGAAGGATGTAGCAGCAGCAGGAAGTGACAGTCAGCAGACAGGAAAAGGAAGGGGATCGTGAGAAGACAGACAGGGGTCTGGGTCCCCCAGTCACTCACCGAATATTTATGGAGCTCCAGACCGTTGAAGGTGCTCGCGCGTGCGGATGCCCATGCGCGGGTGGATGCCCGTGTGGACGCCTGTGTGGACAGGCAGCTTCCAGACATGGCAGCTCTCCCTACTCAGCCCCTGCCACCCGCTTTCACGCTCCGCCAGGACGCGGGCTGAGGGGTCGCCGTGAGGATCCCACCATGTGCCACGGCTCTTCTCTGCCGCCTGCACCAGGACCAGGAGTCTGGGCGAGGACCCTCGGGCTCAAGGCAGGGGGTGGGGGTGACCCCGTCCGTGCTTTTTTGTGGGTCTTGCTGCCTGGTGTGACTGCCTGACTCGGGAAGGTAAAGAGAGGAGAAGGCAGCGGTCACCCAGCCGCGCTCCCTCAGGGTGGCACGGGCCAGCAGAACTTCCACGATGATGCCATGTCCTCACCTGCTGTGATCAGTACGTTGTCTACAGGCACATGGACCTCCAGACCCGGCCTTCGAAATGCAGGTCCTGCCACCAAGGGACACACGTCTCATCTTATTTCACCGTAAATGTAAATAGCCAGATGCTTCCGAGTTGGACAGCACAGCTCTTCATCCTTGTTTTGAGTCTATAAACACAATCTCTCTAGAGATTTCTTTTAAAAAAACTCTTAAGGTAGATTTACACAGAGTGAGATTCACTCTTTTTTAGTAAAGTGTTCTGCTACTTTTGACAAATAGAGTTCTATGATCACCACGATCCTCACCCCCTCTAAGAGAATCCCCCACGTGTCGCTTTGTGGTCAGCCTCTCCCCAGACCACCAGCCCCTGGCAGCGACCCGTCCGCTTCTGTCTCTATAGTTTTGCTTGTCCCAGCACGTCCCACGAATGAGCGAGCACACTCAGGACCCGTCCGTGCCGCCCTGTGTCGGAGTCCCTTGTCCCTTCGTAGGGCGGCGTAGTCTTCCACCGCATGGGCGTGCTGTTCCCCAGCTGAGGTCCGTTTATCCGTCAGGTCGTTTCCGGTTTTTGGTGATTACGAATATTTCCACTATAAATACTCATGGACAGGTTTCTGGGTTGACACAGTTTCCACTTCACATGGGAAAACACCCAGTCGTAGGATTGCGGGTCACATAGCAAGTTCGTCGAACTTCATAGGAGACCGCCAACCTTTCCCAAAGTGGCAGTGCCACTTGGCACCCCACTAGCAATGGAGGAGCGCTGCGGCTGGCCCCCGTTCTCAGAGACAGCTGGTTTGTCACTTTCTTTAAGCGGTTTTAAGAGATGTCCCGCCGCGGGTTTAATTCACTTGCTAACAATACGTGATGTTGGGCAGCTTTTCACTTATAAACACGAGCGCTGGTTTGTCATGCATGCATCTTCTTTGCCTCTGTCCACATGTTTTGGCTTTTTTTTTTTTTTTTCTAATGGATTATTTTCTGGGTATTTCACCGCCTCTTTTTCACACGGCCTTAAACGTCCCCTCCTAATACTGTGTGCTTTTCTTGTTGATGGTTTTGTGCCTCAGAGTTAAATTCTGTTCTTTTTTGTTTCTGCAGCCAGCTCCCCAGGCTTCTGCCCGGGTAGGAGCTGGGTGCCGGGGTCCAAAGGTTGGGTAGATTGTCCCTGGCCGGCTTTTTATTTTTCCTTTTTTGAGGGAATGCTTTGTGAAACAGCTTTATATCTATTTTCATTCTTTGATGATTTTCTACCGCCCCTTCTGGCCTGCCCTCTCGGCTGAAGCTGTCAATATATTCAACACGCGCCACGTTTAGGAGAAAGGAATTGTGAACAGTTAAATGGACGCCTAGACTCGGCGAGGTCGCCGAGAGTCAGCGCCGTGAGCCTCTGTCATTATCGTCACGCAGGTTCTTGCTCCTCAGGAGGAAAAGCTTCTGGGCTTCTCGTGTGTGTAAAAAGTCTTTACATTTAATATCGACTTTGGCCCGAGGGGCCTGGAAGCACACAGGTATCTCTTGTCATCCAACAGGACTGTCATTGAAAGTGAGAAGTCACCTCAAATGAGCCAGAAAAAAGAACCTCGGAGGTTGTGTATAAATCACTCTCTCTTTATTAAATAAAAAATAAAAAATAAATCGTGGTAAAACACAGATAGCGTGAAATACACCATTTTAAGCGTTTTAAGCGTACAGCTCAGTAGTGCTCGGCACATTGGCATTTGTGCGATCATCACCATCTCCAAAACGCTTTCATCTTGCAAAACTGAAACTCTGCCAAACACTACCTCCCCATTCGTTCCTCTCCCCCAGCCCCGGGTACCCGCCCTTCTCCTTTCTGTCTTGAGGGGCTCGACTATCCTAGGGACCCGCCCCCATAAGTGGGATCATACACTGTTTGTCTTTTGGAGACCCGCTGATTTCAGTGAGCATAACGTCCTCCAGGTCCGGGTTGGAGCACGTGTCAGAATCTCCTCTCTTTTTAAAGCCGAATGACAGATCCCCGGCAGTATGGATGGGCCACAGTTTGTTTATCCGGTCACCTGTCAGTGGACACTCTCCACCCTTTTTGGCTGTGAATAGTGCTGCTATGCACACTACTTAAAAATATCTCTTTAAGACCCTGTTTTCAATTCTTTGGGGTTTATGCCTGAAAGTGATTGCTGGGTCACATGGTCGTTCTATGTCTAATTTTTCGAGGAACTGCCATTCCGTTTTCCACAGCGGCTGCACAATTTTGCATTCCCACCGCCAGTGTGTGCAAATTTCTTCGTGGGAGGTGAATAGTGCCTGAATCCCCCAACTTCTCTCCATGTCCCTCTATCCGCCTCCCTTGCCTGGTCTGCCAGCTGGTGACCTGCCTCCCGCAGTCCCTCTGACCCCTTTCGGATCCAGGCTCCACAGGACATCCAGGACTCAATTTCAAATATGCGGATCTGCATCTAAAACCCCACGCTGGCTTCCATCGCTTTCAGGACCAGACCCAAATCCTCGCATGACGCTGCGTGGCCCCTGTCCTCTTCAGCCTAACCTGGTGCCACTGAGTGGTCACCCTCTCTTCCACCCACACCCTCCACCCTCCCTTCCTTAGCAGGTGCCCTTCCTTGGCTGGAATGTACCCCACCCCCACCCAACGGCCTCCCCTAAGGGCCCCAACCCATCCTTAGACTTTAGTTCAAGTGTCATTTCTTAGGGAAGAGATCCTTGACCCCTCCCTCAAGCAGGTTGCTGGACACAGCTTCTCACAAAAGTGTGTTACTCACCTCCCAACACTGCACCTACCTATCGATGTTGGCCCCAGGCTGGAAAGTGGGTAAGCAGACAGGCTTCCCATCCCCAGAGGCCCACATCTCCCCACACTCACTGCAGGGTGAATGGTAATTATATACTTATTAGTCCCTCCGCTTGATTCGCGTCTGCAACGGGGCTGTAAGCTCCGCCAGGGAGGGTCGCCGCAATTCTTCACTGCCACCTTTTCTAGGGGCCCTGGCTGAATTAGAATGCATGACCAGGACACCGGTACTAAAGGGATCCAAACCATGCCCAAATAGGCCGGTTCCGTGTTTACGGCTAAAGTCTCTCTCCTGGCATCTGCATGGCCTGGGGAACGTGAGGGGGGTCCCGGGGCACTGGATGGAGCTATTGGTCGAGTGAATGGGTGACTCTCAAAAGGTACACAGGGCATCGGGGATGGCAAGCACTCTCAGGCCAACCGCAGTTCCAGTTTGAAACCCCTGAATTTGGGTGCTTAGGTCCCAGCGCCCTTTGGGGTTGGCGGATGGAGCGGCTCGGGCTCAGGAGACTGCTGAGGTCATCTGTTCCTTTTTCCAGAGACCCGGGATCAAAACTTTCCGGTTAGACATTTGGGGGGCT
>NW_006431919.1:21032722-21035587 GCF_000325575.1 Pteropus alecto | reverse complement strand
CTTCCTTCACTTTCCCCTCTTCCGGTTCCCACGTACGCTCTTCTCCCCTAGAGATCCTTGTTTCTCAGGATCGGGAGGAAGCCCGTTTAATTACTCATTTCCTCCTCGGTCGCTTTCTTTTTCTACATGGTCATGGCTTTTAACTGCTCACTGGTGTTTGTATCTTCACTGTGCTTGGTGTCCCATCTCCTTGACTGTCTGATGACTGACTCTCTCTCTCTCATAAGCACCCTGAGTCCAGGGAATTTTTGCCGGGGTAATTCCCAGGGCCCAGAGCTTGTTTCTGTAAACTTCTCCCTTTCTAGGGTGTTGGCGCGTTCGATTGTAAATATTGTGTTGAATAACCTTCAGATGCAACATCAGCAGTGACTCAGTCCTGCTTAGGGAGTGACAGAGGGACTGTGGGTTCATTTCCCAGACATGAAAGGTATGTGTCTGGGAAGATCGGGGCTTGGTGAATATCAAAGCTGTTCCGCTCCTTGGTGGTTATAACTCTGTTCTATCTGACACTCTCTTCATTCTGGGCCTTTAAACGCATTTCAGGGCCAGCCACTCCTCTTGTGAGAAAGCACAGGTAAACAGCCTCCCCTCCCTGCCCTGTGGCTCTCGGAGGCCTGTTTCTGCCCAAGCACTGCCTGTGACTCAGGCTCTGTAGGCACCTGCATTGAGCAGTCCTGTTCTCAGTCCCCTGCCTGGCCGCTGGGTAGGTGTGCGCCTGACAAGCGCCTCGCTGACTGAATCTGAAAGCACTGGTATTTTCTCTAACTCAAGGGGAAGAAATCTCCGCCCAAGGAGCCCTCAGATTATCTGCCGAGTAGGCCAGGCCCAGCCTGTCGTCTGGGAAACGGTATTGGTGTTCACGGGCCTTGCACCGCGAGCACTGGCGTGTAGCTGGCAGCCTGAGTCCTAGCGCCCTCTGACCGGGCGCTGGGCCCCACTGTGCCCGCCCGCCTGACCGCATTTGTGCTCCTGAGCAGTGTCCACGTAGGCAGTGATGTCCAGTTTACAGGAGCAGAACCAGAGCGCAGAAGGAGGGACGTGAACTGGATTGTATGTGACCCTCCTACAGAGGGCTGTTTGCTGCTGAAAACTGTCACAGCCTGTTGACAAGTCTGTTTAGCAGTCTGAGCCTTTCATGCACGTTTTTTATTCTTTTTTTCTTTTAGAGAACTTAAACCTGAGTGCTCGCGTATACAGAATGGGTTGTAAATTTCCTTTTAGAGTGAGGTCAAGGGTCTTCGGCCTAGCAAGTTGAAAGTAATCAAGGAATTTTAATGAATTCAGAGCAAGGAAGTTGAACGTATACATTTTTGTCACTGTGAAGTGGGAAATTCATTCCTGACGTTCAGAGTGGTTGTGATTATTGACTGTTTCAGGCTTTGGTACAGTCTTGTCCTATTTGATGTTATTAATTTTTTTACCATAAATTTAAAATTCCGACTGCATTAGAAGTTTGTTGCCTGTGCTTCGGTTCGGGGGACTGCGGTGGCGTGAGACCCGTCTGTGCCTTTTTTTTGCGTTGTGTGCTGTGTCGCGCACGCCCATTCCGGACACACCGTTGCCCAGCGTCAGCCATCAGCAAGTGAAGGCCGAGGCGGTTCTCGCTTGGTCTCTGCTCATCTTTCTCCCTGCCCATCTTCCCCCAGTCATTTGAAAGCAAATCGCAAATGGCGTATTCCTCTGTCTCGCAATACTTCAATTAGGGATAAGGATCCTTTTTTTGGAAACCTAACCACAACATTGTTATCACACCTAAACAGTTAATAACAATTTCTTCCTATCGTCAAACGGCCACTCAGTGTTGGGATTTCTCTGTCTCGTGAATTCCTTCTGTTCTCACAGTGCATTTATTTGAATCAGGGACCAAAGCGGGGGCAACGTCGATTGGTTGCTGGGTCTCTCACGCCCCTTTTAATCTGTAGGCTCCATCTCACTCGCTTTATTGTTTTCCTCGAAGGGCCAGTGTTGTTTGTCCTACACAGTGTCCCATGTCTGCTGTCACCGATTGGACCCCGCGGTGTCCGTTTAGTATGGCCTCTCCCCCGCCGTTCCTGAAAGCTACAGGTTTGATCAGACTCGGATTTGATGGGGTTTTTTGTTTTTTGATTTGTTTGTTTGTTTGTTTGCCAGAACTGCCTGCCTTAGAGGTGGTGGTGCCTGTGTCTGTCAGGAAGCAGTCTCCCTTAGCGGCTTTCTAGTCATGGCCTAGGTCTGCAAATATATTGTCACCTACACCGTTGCAGTTCATTTTGGCTCATACTTTGCAGTGCCGACATGCTCTGCCCTCCGAAAGACATATTGTGAATGGCAGACATTAGCAGCTCAAGGCTTCTATGCATGTACTGTGATAAAAACCACTAAAGCATTTTACTGCATTAAGCAAGTGTTTTAGGCCCTCTGAAAACATACAGAATATAGTTTCTCATTGCTGTGCAACCGGTCACTTGAAGAATGTCGAATTAGTTACTAACCATCACACAAGCGGTTATCAGATTGACATTATGTTGAAAATAATCGGCGGATGGCCTAGACGTGTGAAGACAGCAGGTGTTAGCCGGGTGCTCACTCCCCAGCATCCCAGGAGACAGTGTCCTTCTTCCCTGGTCCCTCTGCCTCCCCTAGGTCCTTACGTGACCCGATGCCTCGGTCACGGGTGGTTGATTTGGGAATTCGCACTTGGGACAAGAGAGGGTGTCAGATCAGTCTGTTTCTAGTGGCTGAAACTGTAAGATGAGAAACTGTGGCTGTGCTGGCCATTTCCCCGTGGACAGAAGAGCCGGGGCTGGGGAGGAGGCCGGTCTGTCGTGATGTGTGTGGAGCTGGGCGGGCCACGGGGGAGATGGCCCCTGCAGTGGAGAGGAGAAG
>NW_006431919.1:20984037-21032687 GCF_000325575.1 Pteropus alecto | reverse complement strand
AGAGCTTCTGAGGAAGAAACGGTCCCATACGGTGGTCGTTTGGGCACTGGAGACTTTGACTCTGGAGCAGAGGAGGGCAGCCTGCTGCCGGACGGAGCTGGAGCTGGGGGCGGTGGGGAGCGGTCAGTGCAGGGAAACCAGCTTCAGACTCAGCCGTGTGAAGGGGCTGGACGGCAAGGTCACCGCACAGAATGTGGCTTTTTCTCTAAAGCAGTGCTTGCTTGTGGGGTTCTTGCTAGCTGGCAGTTAATGTATGTCATACATACCTGTGCAAAGTTAGGCTGTCATCTTGTTCAAAACTTACTTTTAAAAGGTTTCTGAGGGGGTAGCAAGTTGGGGGCCGGGCCCTCGAGTCTGTTAATAGAATGGGTACCGCTCTCCAGGGAGTATTTCACATGGAGGTCTAGGGCTCATCACCCGGATGAGAAAGTCGATATCGTATTTTAAAAATCAGTCTATGAGAAGGATGTGATTTATCATGTAGTGTGTGTTGAATTTATAATAAATTTATGAAAGCCTCTGTCATTGGTGAAGGAATAGGACTCGGTGGTACCAAAAGGGTATTGCATAGGGTTTCAGTGGTGTTCCTCATTAATGCTTTTGAAAAAGACACAGCTATGTTTAAAATTATGTGAAAAGAAAAGAAAGGAAAGCATTCGATTTGGACAGAACAGTAATTTACTCTTCGCTGTTTTCCCCTCTTGTGAATGGCAGGGGATAGACTCGCTAAATTAATGACAACTTGAATTATAGCAATGCCTCATTTCCATAATTACCCTGCATTTAAAGCATTTCATATTAAAATGAGTGGATTATATAAAATGCTTTTACTTTGGTTTCCTGGAAATAGGCCCTTGCGTTGTGACTCATTAGGAAACTTTGTAGTTAATTTTCATTGCTACTATCATTTTTCAGGAGGTTCCACTTTTCTGCTAAAATGTTGCTGGTTGGTTAAAAAGAAAGAACAATGGTATCTGTGTGTGAACGTGCTTCGTGCTTCATACGCTGTGCGTTGTCCGGGTTCCCACTCGAAGCCGTGGGGACCATGTGTCCCGGCCGGGTTGCTGGGGCTGGCCTCGTGGCCAGTTGGCTGGGGCTGACCCGGTGGCTGGTGTGCTGGGGTTGGTCCCGTGGCTGATGTGCTGGGGCTGGTCCTGTGGCCAGGTTGCTGGGGCTGGTCCCACGGCCGGGTTGCTGGGGCTGGCCCGGTGGCTGGCCCCCTCCGGCCCCGCTTGGCCCTCTTCTGGGACGTTGACAGCACGCTGTCCCAAGGTGATGAGGATGAGCCGGTGCATGTTCTGATTCGCTTGGACGTAGCGCTTCCGACGTTCAGTCTCAAGCTGCCTGTCTGTGCGTGCAGCTTCTCTCTCCTAGGAATTCTTCCAGTAGACGCACAGAAGGGGGATGATGTTCTGTACATGAGCTGCTTAGGAAACTCTTGTGCCCTGAGTCATCTGTATCATGTTTAACCCTGCCGTCTGCCGTGCATTTCCTCGTCTGCCTGCCCGGTACATGCATGCAGAGCCGAGCTCTGCCCATGTGGCCGCCCTGTCGAAACCTCGGTGGCCAGGCCCTGTGCCTTAGCCCAGAGGTCTTCCCCTAAGCTGCTCCCTGCGTTTCCAGGTGCACGGTTCCCTCTGGGCAGAGACGTCCCCGGGCGTCCCATACCTGTGTTTATTCTTGCAATTCTCAAGGCGTTTGGTCCAGGCCCTTTTGTACCCAAAGAGCTTTTGTTGACATGGGATTTGTCTGTTATTCTTACCGTATTAGAAATTAGAACTGAGAGATTAAAGTACACGTATTCATTAACCTATTCAAAAGTAGCAGTTGGAAAAAAACATTTAGAATGGATGTGTTCATGTCGGTAAAAATCTCGAGTGCCTGTGGGTCAGCATGCGGAGAAGATCCAGCCTCACCCCTGGCTGCAGCTGCCCACGGAGGGGCATCTCAGCAGCCTGTCCGGTGCTGTCCTTCGACGCGTCACCGGTGGTGTTCCCTCCCGCGTCATTGCAGCGTGGAATCTGAAACTTCAGTGGGCTTTCTGTTCTGCCACGTTCGAACCTATGACTCCTCCTTTCTTGCATTTTGAACGTGTCTCTTGCCCGTGCGTGGTTCCCTAACCCCACGCATTGGTCATCGGGACAAATATTGATTGAGTTTTGCAGATCTTCTAATGTCAGTATGTCTTATCATCCAAAGCAAAGCGTGGTTTATCCTTAAGTTCATTTGGTAGTTAAGTTTGATCATCTTGAACCCAATACGCTGTATTTTTGAAAATAGAAGTCTTTGAAAGGATTAGGCTTTTTGATATAGTTTAATTTTTAAATTTGCTTTAAAAGTCGAGTTGACACAGTACATTTTTATAGAAATAAAAAGGTCGTATAATTTAGTCATATAATTTAAGCCACATTATGTCACAAGGGTAGCTGGATGCCTCCCTGGCCCCTCCCACAGGCTTGCATGCCTCCATCTCACAGCGACCCTGGGGCTTGGGAGCAGCAGAGAGATTCAAAAAGTAATTTTATAGTTTTCAGGGCCTTGGGTCAGGCGTGGGGACTCCGTGGCGATGAGCTGCGTGTCAGCCACGGGGAGCACGGCAGGCAGGGGCCAGCTTGTGCCTGGTGCTCGGCGGCCGTGTGCGGGTTCAAGCCCAGGTACGCACAACGCAGCGGGTGGGGCCAGGTCCACAGGAAGCCTTCCCAGGGGGGGACTCACCCTGCTCCTGAGCTTGGGGTACAGCTGGCCGATGAAGTTAAGGAGCCTCTTGCAGGGGACCAGGAAGCTGTGGCTGGAAATAGTGACAAATCATCTGCAAACCTAGGGACTCTTCCGCGCTTACTTGGAAAGAACATTCAAGTGAAATCCGATGACGGAGCGGGCGAGGCGGAGGCCGTGAAGCCGTGTGGAAAAGAAAATCGTGCAGAAGTTCGCAGTCCCCCCTCCGCGCTTGGGGACATAAACTTCCGGTCTGCTTGGCAGGTGTATCCCCGGAAACTGGGGACGGTGCCTTCCCTGAAGTGTCCTCCCTTTGACAGGCTCCACGTTGCCTGGGGCTTTCATAGCCCTGCCTCACCTCGCCTCCCAGCCTGCAGGAATATTCGGCTTTCTTAGCGATGACATTTTTCTCTGTCACTTGTGTAGCATGTAGAGTCTCCGGCCTGCTAACCTCTGGGTGGGCCAGCAGAGAGCTCGCGGAGAGTCTAGAACTTTCTGCGGCGATGGCACTGTTCCGTGTGTGCACTGGCCAGTCGGGCAGCATGAGCCGTGTGCGGCCGCTGAGCGTTGGCAGCGTGGCCGACGTGACGGAAGAGCTGAACTTTTAGTTTTGTTTAGTTTTTCCATTAACGTGAGTTTAAGTAGCTGAGTGCGCTGCTCCCATCGGGTCCTAGAAGGCCACGCGGGCCTGTGGGCGTGGCCGCTGCCTCAGTTTACCCCAGCCGCCTCCGAGGGACGAGCGTTATTTCCGTGGTGTGTTCCCGGGCGAGAAAGGCGGGCAGGTCTGGTCTGGGCCCAGGGCCTGGATGAGGTGGTCGGTGGGCCGGGGTACGAGGGGAGGAGCCCGCAGCCCCCTCCCGCTGAAAGACGGCTCGTTGCCAAAGACGCTGACCGTTCTCTCCAGCCTCTGCCACTCGGGACGCAGACGAGTTAGAATGCACGGTTTCTGTCCCCTTTGTCACCCTAGTTCTTGGAGCCAGAGGGAGGGAGGGAGGGGACCCGAAAGATGGCCCCCGCGGACCGTAGACAAGGGGAGACACAGACTTGCTGACGTGGGGGAAATAGGAAAATCTCCGTGGTCCTTCGTAGCCCTGGGTCCACTGTGTGGCGGTCATTGCGGACAGCGTGGGAGCCCCGCCCTTCAGTGTAATGCTGTGGTTTGCAGCAGGGGACCCCAATCCCCAGGCCGCGGACCAGTACCGGTTCCGTGGCCTGTTAGGAACCGGGTCTCACAGCAGGAAGTGAGTGGCGGGTGAGCCAGCGAAGCTCCCTCTGTACCTGCAGCCGCTCCCAGCGCCGGCATCACCGCCTCGGCTCCGCCTCAGATCATCAAGCGTTAGAGTCTCATAGGAGCACCGGGCCCTGGTGCCAACAAGGTCGGGGACCGCTGGTTTACAGCTTTGCGGGTTATAAAATCCTTTATGAGCAAATGAGAGTGTGCTGCGTGTGTCTGGCTGTCCCCGTCCGCCTGGACACCTGTTCATATGGGATGGCGCTTGTCAGTGTGGTCGGTCGTTACGTGATGTGACTGTCCCTGGGACCTGCCCCAGGAAGCTGTCAATCCCCCGAGAGCAGGGCCGAGTTCTTTCACAGCGCCGCGTTCCTGGTCCCAGCACAGTGCTGGGCGCTGAGAAGTCACTCAGCGTCTGCTGCGTGACTGTTTACACACAGAACCTGCAGGCCGCTGGCTGGCCTGACACCGCAGCACCAACACCTCGCTCAGAAAGCCCGGAACAGGTGTTGCCCATCCGTGGTCAGACAAGGCCTCTTTCATGTGGCGAGTCGGGGCCCAGGGCTAGCACCTGGGCTGGTGACACCCCCACACCCTCCCACACCCCCACCCGCGTGAGCTCGCTCTCCAGGCTGCAGTGGTGTCTGCACCGGGCCTGCGGGAGGGTCAGTGGGGGCGTGTTAGTGGGCAGGCCCGGAAGTGGCAGGTCTCACTCCGCTCACATGCTGGTGACTGGAGCTCGGTCCACGGCCACTCCAAGGGAGGACCAGGCCACGTGCCCCGGAAGGAGGAGAAGTGCTTTGGTGAACAGCTAGCTGATCTCTGCCACATTTAGGGCCAGTCAGCAAACTGTAGCCTGTGGGCCAAATCCCGCCAGACTTTAGTTTTTATATAAAGTTTTATTGGCACACAGCCACGTTTACATGCTGTCTGGGTGCCTAGTTGCGACAGAGAGCATGTGGCCCCCAAACCTAAAACATTTACAGGAACAGCGTGTACACCGCTGATCTAGACCATCCACCTTCTTCCCCATCCGTGCATTTTACCGAGACGAATCAGCACCTTCTCGTTCCTGGTCCTCTCTGTGCAGAGCCCCTGTATTTCTCAGCGTGTTCTGTTCGATCTTGGGTGTTTCATGTATTTGTTTTGGGGATGGTTAATATGAGTGAGATCTTCGTTTCTTATCATTTTGTATTCTAAAAGGTCAGCACTTACACGGAGGAAAGGTGGTTCTGTCTGTGCGTGTTTGTTCTTTTTTTGGTACGAGCTTCATACTACTAATTGGTTTTTTTAATGTTACATTTTGAAAAAATTTCCAGCTTCCAAGAAAGTTACAGGACTAGCACAAATAATTCCTATACGTCTTCTGCCCAGATTCATCCGTTTTTGACATTCTGCCACGTTCGCTCTAGTATTTCCTGTCTCTCTTCCTCTCTCTCTACATATATATAAACGTTATTTGAGAAGGATTTATGTAGATCTGATCCTTTTTCCTTAATGCCACAATATGTATTTCCTAAGAAAAATGGTATTTTTCCATAAGCAGAGCCTTTTTAAAAAATTTTTTATAAGATTTTCTTTGAGCCAAACTGATGACCTTGCCAGGAAGCCAGATCACAGATGCTGTCGATAGCCTCAGCCTCGCTATTAAATCGAAGGAGTCCAGCATCACTGCGATGCGCTGGCCTAGCCCGGAGCCCGATTTGTCAGTCGTCCCGATCCATCTTTGCAGAATCCCAGCCCCGGCCGAGTCCTGTCCAGGTGGACGGAGCCTTGCGTCCCGCCGGCCTGGCATCTTTGTCGCCTGACCCTGGAGCAGACCCTCAGCCTTTCTCTGTCTTGATTGACCTTGGCATTTTTAAAAGAAAACAATACAGTTATTTTATCAATGTCTCTCAATTTGGGTGGTGTCCTTGATGCAGATAGTGTGGGTCACTTGTTCTGGGCGGGCGTCTGGGCCTCTCCACCGAGTCGTTACTGTTTTTCCTCTGTAACTAACAAGCAATTTTTGAAATTCAGTACTGGAATAAAATGTTAACTGTGTATCCAGTCACATTGACTGCTTCTAGTAACAGTTTTTCATTCACTTTTCACGTGTGTTTTCTAGGTCATCATCTTCATCTGCGTGACGGTTACTTTGTCTCTTTTTTGTTGTTGTCTCGTGGAATTGCCTAGAACCTCCAAGTAACACTGAATAAATACCATGATGGGGGCTTCTTTCTTCCCTCTGGCCCTGCCAGGAATGCTCACGAGGCATTTCAGAGCAAATACAGCTCGCCGCGTAAAAGCCACTCTCTTAAGGGAACCTTCCAGATGCCTCTCCGGGGCGAGGTCCCGTGGGCAGCACCCCGGCGCCCAGGGCTCCACGTCCTGCCGTCTCGGTGTTCCTTAGTGGTTGGTAGTTTGCTTATCTGATGCACCGAGTATCGTGGGGGCAGGACTGTGCTTTGCTGGTTGTCTTCCTGGAACCACAGTACCTGCCAGCACGCTTGGCACACAGCACTAGGGCACTTCGTGCATTGTTGGCAAAACGCATCAAGAAACAAATAGGACAGATCTGAATGCAAAACCAGTGTGGCCAAAGAAAGTGATAGCAGGCCATCATAGTGGTTCAGCTTTTGAAAGGTCTGGCTGCATCACCCCGCGGCTGGATGCCCTTGGACAAGTTGACAGAACCTCAGGCTCCTGTCTGTAGACAGAGCCGCTCCTGGGTAATCGTGAGACATTAACACACTCACGGCAGTGTGTTACAGTACCCACCTCTGTGCTGGCATGGAGGCACGCCCGCCGTCTGCCGCGTCATCGCTGTCGCCGCGTCGGAGAGGGACTGTGTTCACCCCACAGAGCATCTGGTGTCTGAAGCGAGATCTGACCCATTGGTACAGAAGCTGTGGCGGGACCTCGAGCCCATCACAGTGGAGCGGCGTGGACAGGCCCTCTGCCTTGCAGCGAGGTGCGACCCCTGACCGGGTGTCACAGAGCAGCATGTTCTTGCATCGCCAGGATCCCTCCCGGCTCCTACAGGTGTATGATCGGAGTGAAACATTAAGGTTTGTTTTCTTGTGCTTCTCCGAGCGGCTTGTACAGGGAGCTCAAAGGACAGGGGGTTGGAAAGGGGGAACTCGGGCTTTACCTTAGATCGGCTTGAACAACCTTTGTAGGGCAAAGCCTGGCTGGCTTAGGCAGGATACCAGGAGATAAGCAGGGCTGAGGGCTTTGATCCCCAGCCAGCCGCGGTCGCCAGTCACAGCACTGCAGTGTGAGCGAAGGAAATGCTGCGATCTGGCGGTGGGAGCCCAGAACTGGTTAAATAATTCATAGGTATTTCGAGGCATAAAAAATACAGAAAAGTGCAGAGGATAATTTACCACGTACTTGCGTAACCACAAGGCATCGATACTTGTTTACATTTGGCCATCTTTTTTCAAGCCTTTTTTAAAAAAGAGGATCCCGTGCAGATGACGTTGAGGTCCCCCGTGTTCCCCTTTCCAGCCTGTTTTGCTCCCTTCTCCAGAGGCAGCGACCTTTGGGAATTTAACCCTTTCTCAGGCTTTCCAAACACACAGAGGTGCCTACGAATAACACACTGTCTAGTTGTGCTGTGGGGGCAGTTTACGCAGATGGTGTCATGCAACCTCTTCAGTGTGCTATGCGTATTTCCACTTCTCCAAATAGACTTCTTCACGGGTGATACCATCAGACACAAATAACTGTGACTGTCCCTTGGTAGCCCTGACATTCGGGCCCAGGCCTCCCCTGCGGTGCGGCCGCGATTCCTGCCTCCCTTGTTCTCATGGCTCTAACCACAGTGGCTTCCTTAGTGCCTGGGTGGCCTTGCTGACCCCCGGTGTGTCTGGCCTTCGGGACTCCCTCCCGGTCTCAGGTGGAGCATCACTGTCTGCTTCGCGCCCCGTATCCCCGCCCCGCCCCCCCGCCCCGCTCGTCCCCCGCCCGCCTCTCCTGAGCTGCTGCCACCCGCTCGTCCCCAGCCCGCCTCTCCTGAGCTGCTGCCAGACCATATAGCAGCAGCACCCAAGACGAGACAACCCGAGCGTCCCCCCAGCTGGCATGGACTCGGAGGTGAATTGGGTGCTGGATTCTTGGAACTTGGACCAGACCCAGGCCTTTCTAAAGGGCCCACATAAGGTAGGCTCATCCTGGAGTGGCCAGGTCCCTCCATCACTGCACATGTGGCTCAGCATCGCTGCACTGTCTGGTCCTGTCACCTTCCACATTTATGTGTTTCATCTGCAGGTATGTGGAACCCTCGTTACGCGTTCGGCTGTATTTGGGGATATTTCATTCTTCAGGTTTCTTACCCTCTGTCATACCTCTAACCTTTAAGGGAATGACCTGTAATTCTGACATTTGGGGATTTGATGCTCACATTTGTTTTTACTTTATTTTAATCAATAATTTTGTCAAATTTCATTATAACTCCTTGTAGCCTTCATCTTTTACAATTTTCAGAATCGTAAAACTGTAAAAACAAAAAAAATGGGTAAAATTCTTAAAGTCAGTGACCTTTTAAAGGACTAGAGGGGATCTCTTTGGAGAGCCATCTATCCAAAACGACTTCTCCAGAGGGTTCCAGATTGCTGATATGGTAGCTAACAGGAAGTCAGACGTCTGGAATTCTAAAGCTTATTTGGGAGCTTACTTTATCAGCCTGCATTCTCTAACTTTTTTTTAAGTCAAAAATTCTTCAGTATCATTTCTTTACAAAGGAGCTAGTTTCTAAAAGACAGCAAAAAAAAATGCTTTCGCTTTTATATACTTTTATATGTTTATTTCAGATTTTTTAGTATTAAATATGTTTATAGAAAATCTGGAAAATACAGAAATGTGGCAAGGAGAAAAGTCACTAGTAACCCCTGAGCCCAGAGGTGACCGCTAACGCCCTGCAGCGAGTTTTCTTTGTCTGTTTCCTTAAAAAAAAAAAAAAAGCTGGAATAGGCACCTGCTGGAACTGCATATTTGGGATGTCACAGCTGCTGTGATCCAGTCTTGTCACCGGGGGCTCTGAAGCACCATTTTCATGTTAATGTCTGTTTAGGGGAGTGGGTTAGGGTCGCTGTGGCTCCGGGAGTTAGGGCTTCACCTCTGTGGCCTCCCCACAGCGGAACGTAAACAAACAGAAGGGAGGGAACTCAGCGGGGTCCCACAAACACGGCGCGGGTCACCTGGGGGGCGGGGCCGAGGCTGCTGGGCGCTGGGCGCTGGTCGGGAGCGGGGGCCTCTGCCAGGCCGCGGTCCCGGGCTGGGTCACAGTGCTCATGCTGTCCACAGGCCAGTGTCGCTCCCAGCAGTCCTGCCCCCAGAGTGGAGAGAGGTCAGAGGCTGGAGAGTCACAGGCCGTGTGAAGTTGGGGGTGGGGCCGCCGCACCCCGCGGTCACTGCGTGCATTCGTCTCCTCTGGGGGAGCAGCAGACGCTTCTCCCTGTTCTCAGCACTTTTTTTTTTTTTTGCAAGATCAAATAACTTTATTAAAACTGGACAAATGTCACGATGGCCCATGAAGAGCTCTCGTGAGGACATAACTTAGCTACTTTACGCCTTCGTCGTGCTCCACTGCGAAAAAACGAGACTGGAGCCTGAGGGCTTCCCCTGGTCCCCGTGGACGAGAGACGTGGGACCCGCCCAGGCGCGGGCGGGAGGGACGGTCCAGTCTGAGGGGAAGAGGGAAGGTTACCCGCTCCCCACCGCCTGGACCGCTGTCTCGTCTCTGTTTTTGTGAAGTGCACTAGCTCTGTGGAGCCGGCACAGCACTGGGGAAGGAGGAGTCCCTGGGGACTCAGGGCACGGGCTGGGTGGGTACAGGCCGGAGAGAGCGGGCTGGGTGGATGCTGGCCAGGAGAGAGCCCCTGGCTCCGTTTTTTTCGTTCAGAGAAAACCGTCCTGATGAATAGGCCTTCGGGAGAAGTCTGTGGGACTCCTGATGCCATTTACATAACAATTAAACTAGTTTAGTGTCCCCACGCCGGCTGCCGAGACCAGGCTTCTCCCGGCCATTGTTCAGCATTGTTAATCTGTTTTATGGCCCGGTTTCCCCAAGTGGGTGATTCCTTCTCCTTGGTACTAAACACACACAGAGACCTGGGAGGCTGCAGTGAGCGCGGGCTCTGAGAGCCGCCCGGGATCCTTCCCCCTGCCCGCCCCGCCTGGCCGGCTCGTCCCGGCTCCACGCCACGCTGGCCGGCTCCGGGGCCTGTGAAAGCCGCTTTGCCGTCGATGCTCAGGTCCTCGCTTCCACTCCCCGTGCTGAGCTGATGGAGGACGAGCCCCCCGCCCCCACCCCAGTGGGGCTAACGGAGGGGCTGGGCGCGTGCCCCCTGCTGGGCTCCGGCGGCTTCCCTGGGTCTCAGAGGTGGGTTTTGCAGGGCCTGAGTCTTGGGCCGAGGTCAGGCCTTTCCAGGTTCTGCCAGGTGCTGATTCTGGCCTCCTGTGTTTTGTCTTGGGTCTTATCCGAGAGGGCGTGGAGGCCTCTTGAAAGAGTCCATCGCTTTGTAAACATCGTCCGGTTGCCAGTGATTACCCCGCCTCCCGCCTCCCATAGGAAAACCCAGCTCCTGTGGCAGCGGTGGCCTGGCTGGGGGAGGGCGGCCTGAGGGCGGCCCGTGGGCGAGGCCACGCCCTCAGGAAAGGCTGAGCAGCGTGAAGTCTGTTGGCCTTCAGTTAGCCACAGTCATTCTTTTAGTATGGAATTTATGTGACAGAGAACAAAGGTGACCAAAGTGTAATAAATTAGTGTAATAAAAACAGAGCAGTTTGCCCCAGACAGTATTAACTTCACCTTTCGTGTGATCTGGGAGAGAGTTTTCTCCAGTCGTTTCCATGGTGAGGCCACCGGTGGAGGTGTGGCCTCCCCTCCCCCTCACCTGCTCCCAGCCCCCGTGTTTGAGTGCTGGCCACGCTGGGGGGCCCCTCTTCCCCCTGGCTGCTCCCTCTTGGGGAGCTCGGGGGTAGGCAGCAGTCAAATGCCGCTTCTGGAAAAGAGGCCAGTAGAAAATGCTGACTCCTGAAAGTGACCGGAGGAGCACTCGGTGGCTGCAGCGCTGGAGCCCAGGCCCACGGCCCCTCGTGGCCTCGAGTGCCCGCCCCGCTCCTCCCACTGGAGAAGCCCCCGGCCCGGGGCCTGCCCCAGCTGTTTCCCCCGCCCAGGCCGAGGCCCTGTATGTGGCTCCCTGTCACCTGTGCCGCTCACTCTGCAGCACGGACATGTCTGTCCTCCTCCCTGACTGGGTCACAGGCCCTGTACTCTCTTCTTTATTTCATTCCTAGGCCTGCACGGGGCCAGGCGCCTAAGCGTTTGATAACCATGTTGCTGAGCTAAAAGCCGGGCGAGCACGCAGCGGGAGAGGCCGTGTCCGGGCAGCGTGGCGGGCCCACCGGGCCGGCTGTGACCTGGGGAACTCCTGCCAGGTCACTCCTGCCTGCCAGGGCCGGCCTCATCCCAGTTTTGACCCCATGCACCTCCACGGACCTCACCCGAGAACTTGCCGTGCACACACACTCGTGGGTTGTGGTGGCACGGGTGGTCTGCGAGGCGTCCAGAGGGAGAAGTTCCAGAATTTAACTGGTGAAATGGTGAACTCCTTTTGCCACAGTAAAGTTAATGCACGTGATAAAAATTTTCAAATGGCATATTCTGCCACGGGTTTGAACGTGTGGGCAGTGAAGTTCCGCAGGGCAGTGCTGACTCCCTGCCGGAGTCACCTGGAGCTGCCCTGTGCCCCCTCTCCTGCTCACCTGTGCAGCGGGCGTGGTGGCGGTCTCCACCTCCACAGTGACCGGGGGCGACCGGGCTCACCGAGGACAGCCTGGCTCGCAGGGAGCCGGGCGGGTAGCCGCCCGCTTTTTGACGCGTGAGGCGGGAAAACCAGGCAGAAGGATGACTTTTAAAGTTAAATCACTTGGTGGTAGTCGATTCAGCACCACTTATGATTTTTATTGTCAAAAAACAGTTGACAGAGTTCAGTTTCTTTGATTTCTCATCCGTAAGAAGATGAGAAGCAGGAGCCATCATTTACTGTTTTGATGACTTCGGACAGTAAGTCACAGAAATGGCTTATCTCCAGTGAGCCTCGGTTTCCTCGTCTGTCAAACAGTGCGGACGCCTGCTCCTTCCTGAGTTAATGGGAGCCTCACAGAAAGCACTGGACGAAGCGCGCTTCCTGCCTTCGGCCTTGGTTCAGGTCATCCCTGACGGCCCGCTCACTGCCTGCGGAGATGGCGCTGTCCGTCGGCGTTGTAACGAGCACGTGCGTGAGTGCTGGCGTGCGGGGGTCTGCGTGGACGACTGCCCTTGTAACGGAAAGGTCACCGTGGATGCGAAAGAAGTTGGGCGCCAGGCGTACGATCCGCGGTTCTGCTCCGGCAGGACTGTCGTCCTCACGTGGCCAGAGGGCCCGGGCCGCGTGGGCCGCGTGGCCCAGGCTGCGTCTAATGGAAACCGAGCTCGGACCGTCCTCGTCATCGTGGGGGGTGCAGCCCTGCCGTGGCGCGGGGTTCTTCCGTTCACTGTCCTTGCTGTTGTTGCTGTCACGGGTCACGTGCTGTGACTCTTCTTTCCCTGCTCCGTGGGGTTCTCGGCGGAGCTGGGCATCCCTCGGCGTTACCGAGGGCGCACTTGTTAGACGCCGTCCTTGCCGTTGGAGTCCAGGAAGCTAGGTCGAGGTTCACAAGCCTCAGAGAGCTCCAGAGCTCCAGGCACCTGGGGAACCCGATGAATTGGTTACAGGAGGCAAAGCCGGGCTCCATCCCTCGTCTCCTGACCCTTAGTCATTGCCGCTTTTTCTGCTAAACAGGGTGTCTCTCCACGACGCCGTGCATAAGACTGAGTTTATTCCAGTCCGGTTCGTCCTGTGGGTGCCACCAGGAACGCAGGGCGGTTCGCACGGGGCAGCTCTGGTGAAGCAGGGTCAAGGCTGGCTGCTCGGGCCATGTGCCTGCCAGGGAGGCCAGGCCCAGCAGCAGAGGCACCCTGCTGCCGGTGGCGGCGTGGCCCACCCACTGTTCTCCCAGCCGCTGGGTTTGGGTGCTGACCTTGAATGAGGTCCGACTTGGTGAAAGATGCACAGGGTCAGGACTGGGGCAGGGACGCCAGGAAACGAGATGTGCACTCGGAGGGGGCCGGGGCAGGGGACGCCGGGAGGAGGGGTGTCGGGATCACACGCCTGGCACCCTTGGGTGTTGGAGGTGGCCTGTCTGTGCCGTGTGTCCGTAGCTTCCCGGGTTACTTGCCTTTCCACACGAGACAGGTGAGGAGAGACGGCTGGAGTGGAGCGAGCCGGGTGGTCAGACGTCACAGAGCCTTGTGCAGCCGGCCATGCCCCCCCCCACCCCCCACCCCGAGGTCGCTCACTCGGGCTCGGTCCCTGTCTCAGAAACTCGGGCGAGCGCAGCAGGCTGCCGTCTGCTCCGCGTGCGGTGCCACCGCAGTGGCTCTGAGGACTGCACGGAGGACGGGCCCGTCCCGCTGGGGCACAGTCCACTTCCTCTCACACCTCAGGACGGCGCGTAGTCGCGGAGGACGGAGGTGACCTGTGCCTTCCACTCTGATTCATCGCCATCAAGGAACAAGGTTCCAAGAGGTGGCTGGGCCAGTCCTCCTGCCTTCGTACCTCCCCAGAACGGACGCGGGCCGTGGACAAAGCCAGCCTGCTGCTCTGCGACTTCAGCACCGGCTCTCACCTGACCGTGGTCACGTCTGCGTTTGGCTTGAATGCACCAGCTCCTGGCTTCTCGCTTTGCAGCTGGGTCTCCCGTCCTCTTGCCTGTGACGGTCCCGGGTGACGGTCCCACTTCTACTCCGAGTGCAGCCAGACACATTTGTGATCGAACACTGCTCAGACAGCCAGGGTCGGCGTGGACTAGGCACTGGGCTGGGGTGAATCATCTCTGTTCTGTTTGTTTCCGGTTGACAAGAGGGGACGCTTATTTTTAAATGGTGCCCGTAGCTCTGTGACTTCTGCGGAACTGCAAGCCAGACCTCATTTTTCAATTATGGTCAGAGAGGGAACGTGGTGAATACTTCTGGGGGCACCTACTCCCGGCCCCCTTCAGTTGATGAACGTCACATCTAGATTCATAATCAGATACCTCGTTCAGGTAATTTATCCAAGTAAATTTGTAGCTTAAAAAAAATATATATATATATCCTTCTGCCCTATTATTTTGCTAGTTACTAAGATCTTTAAACAATGGACAGAAAATATTCATAACCCATTGTATAAGCTTAAAGTACTAAAAACAAAGTTCCTTTTATGTAGTTAGTTCAGCTCTGTCGTGCGCCGGGCCCTGGGCTTGGAGGAGGCTTGGGAGTCCCGCCTCCATCCACCAAGCCCAGCGTGACAGGAACCCAACGCGGGGAGAATCCAGGGACAGTGGCCCAGGCCAGGTCAGCTTCCTAAACAAAGGTTCCGGTAGCCACTGTGCTTTAAGACATTTTCAGCCTTCCGTTTTTGAGCACCGAAACGTGACTCCCACGTCTTGTCACTTTGGCGGGGGTGGGGGACACGGAGGTGAGGCCATCACTTTCTGTCATCTTACCGCAGCACTGAGGAGGAACATTG
The DNA here is from genome assembly GCF_000325575.1 of Pteropus alecto. NCBI lineage: Eukaryota > Metazoa > Chordata > Mammalia > Chiroptera > Pteropodidae > Pteropus > Pteropus alecto. The sequence goes on along the minus strand of NW_006431919.1, from coordinate 21,018,167 downwards.
CCACCGTCTCTCCTGGCAGCCCGGGTTCACAAAGTCCCCATCTTCCCGCACACTCTAGAAACAGGGGTGCTTCTTCATTCGTTTTCTCTTTAGGGCATTTTTAAAAATTTAAAAACATTTAAATTTTGATTTAAATGTTTTCTGAAGAGGTGATACCTTTCCACATTTCGAAACTCAAAGGGCGTGAGGCCAGCAGCCGGCCGCCTCGCGTCCCAGCTCCCTCCCAGGTGCCCGTTCCCGGCCCTGTGCAGGAAGAGCATAGCACGAAAAAGTGTCCTTTCCACCCTGCGTTCCGTCTCTCCGAGGAGAGCCACCCACGCTCAGCATCGAGTGTGCACGTGCTCGGGAAGGTGTGCGTGGGGCCCGAAGCTGCCCGCGTCTGCCTCGCGGGTGCGGGTCACAGCCCATCGGGGCCACGAGTGCGCTCGGCGGGGGTCTTGCTTTCATCTCGTGGGGAAGCCATGCAGAGGGGGTGTCACTGGAACTGCATGGCCGGTTCCAGGTGTTTCTCCTGCAGGAGGGGGAGGCATGCTGGTGAAGCATCTCGGAGGGGCTTTGGCATCGGGCTAAGTGACCTGAGCCAGACGTGGTGGCTGCAAGGCCGAGGGCCCAGTGCGAGCTCTAGCGAGACTGGCGCCATGCCCCGCTCTGCCCAGCCCCCGCTTCCCAGTGGGCCAGGTGGGACTTGGGCCTCCGCTGGCCGCCGGCGCGGGCGGGAGTGCCTAGCTGACCCGTGGGACGCCTCCTGTTTGCCAGTGGTCGGCGTCGGACTCCACAGAGCTGTTTGGGGTGAACGGGCGGGTGCTGGGAAGTCCTGTGTGGTGCAGCGTGGGACTGCAAGTTCTTTGTCTCTCACTGTCACCGACGGATAGGAACCGGGTCTCGCCAGGTGGCTGTGCAGGCGTGTCATTAAGCTGGGCGTCCCTGGCCAGTCACTGCCCAGCACCCTAAGGTCCTCGCGCTGTAGTGCCACCAACAGGAGTGTTTTCACGCCCAGCCGGCGCGGGGCTGGGGAGCAGAGCAGTAGGGAGACAACACGAGCAGAAGCAGCTCCCGGCGGGCGGGCGGGGGCTGCCGGCCCAGCCCGGACCCCACCATCTAGCGTCCGTAACTAAAGGACTGGCCAGTGGGGTGCCTCTCGGCAGTGCGTGGGCCGCCGTGGGCCGGGTGCGATCGATCCCGCATTCCCAGTGGATCGGGCGGGCAGTGGCCAAACTCTGAGAATGCACAGACGACCACGGGCCCAGGCCCGTCGCCCCGGTTCTGCTGGGGACAGAAGAGGAGGGGGGCCCGCGTGTCCTCGGAGCAGGCGCCCCACGGGCCGGGCGGGCTCAGAGCCGGTGCGGGCGGTGGACGCGCACTCAGTGCAAAGGGGCCGGGCCCTCCAGCGCCTGCGAGCCGTGTCTGCACCTCTGTTCCTAGACGTGGAGCCGGCCCGCAAAGGTGGGGGAGCGACGTCTGCACATGGTGGTTCCACGGGTCTGAAGCCGATGGCTTGATTTTTCTTTTTTATATATATATGAAAGTTAACACTGACGGTTGTTCTGTGTCAGGTGTTTGCAGTGAGGCACCCCTTTGGATGAAGGTGCTGTGGTGGGGTACACGCACTGTGGTGGGGTACATGTGCCGTGGTGGGGGCGCCTGGCCCAGAGGCGAGGTCCTGCACCTGACCCCACTGCCCACTGGGCCTGGGCGGCTCCTTTATCCTCTGTGAATCTGTTTCTTCATCTGTAAAAGAAAGAGCTTGAATTATATCTCTAAGCGCTACTAATTCTAAAACGTTCTCATGACGATATATTACATTTTTAGTTACGGCAAGCTGGTCCGTGCTCCCTTATGGAATAACCGACATTCCTACAGGATGTGAAGACCGCACCCTGAGTTGATAATGTGCTTGAGTTTCTCTCGGGTTTGGTCGAGTATGCCAGCTTCTTCCTGTCGTAAATGCAATAAAGCATTGAGCATCTTTACCTTCTTGCCTCCTCTCCCTGACAGGTGGCTGCAGACACTGCCTTCTGTGGATGAACCGGTGGGAGCCTTTCTGTTCCCTCCGCACGACGTTTCGGTTTTGGAGGAAGGGATGGCAGACGCCCGTACACGTACAGTCCAGGGCGGAGTGTGGGTGGCTGCCCACATGGGACCCTGTCGCCACCGTGGCCCCTAGCTCCGCAGGCACGCTCTTTATCTTGAGATGGTTACAGAGTCACAGGGAGTCACAGACATGTCGGGAGAGGTCCCCCGTCCGCGTCACCCAGTTCCCACGCTAGTTATGTACTAAGGGATTGTGGGACAGTGTCAGAACCAGGAAACTGACAATGCTGCAGCGTGTGTGTCCGTGTACCCACCACCCCCACCGAGACACACAGCTGTCCCACCACCACGGTGCCCCCTCCCCCGTGCTGCCCGTTAAAGTCACACCTAACCCCACCCCCAGCGCCTAGTGCCCGCGAATCCTTCTCCAGCTCTGATTTGTGCTGAGAATGTTGTGTAAGTGGAACCGTACGTGCCTTTGGAGTTGGGCTTTGTCAGACGCGGCACCCGCCTCCGTAGAAGCGCATGACTTTTATTGCTGAGGGCGCTGCCCCCGCCCCACCCCCCGTTTAAGCTTCACCTCGCGAGGGGCACTGGTTGACCCCACTTTGGGGCTCTTACAAGTACAGCTGCCGTGGCTAGTCACGTCCAGGTTTGAGTGGACGCACGTTTTCATCCCTCTGGGGTAGATGGCCGCGGGTACAGCTGCGAGCCTGTACCGTCCACGGATGCTCACTTTAAGGAAGCGTCATCTGAGAACTCTTCACCAGACCCTAGGGCCCAGTTGTTTTCCTCATGTCTGTCTGCTTGGCGTGGATTTCTTTGGGTTTCTCCTCTTGGGAATTCACTCACCTTCTAGAATCTAGGTTTACGTTCGTTGCCAGATTGGGACATTTTCAGCCGTTTCCTTTTTGAATACTTCTCCCCGCCACCCACCTTCCAGTCTCCTTTTGGTGGTCGGATAACATGAGCGTGCGACCTTTTGCGATGGTCCCACAGGTGCGTGAGACTATAGTTTCTGTTTCTTTGCTGAGACTTTCTGTTTCTTGTAATTGTTCTTATGGTGGCTGCTTCAGAATCCTTATCAGATAATTCTGACGTCGGCGTCATTCCGTGTTGGGTCTGTGGCCACCTTTTCTTATTTCGTTTGAGGTTGTCTTCGTTCTTGGTGTAACCTGGACATTTGGGGCATAATGTGGGATGGCTCTGGGTCTTATTTAAACCTCGTGTTTTATTAGCCCTCCTCTGACACTGCTCTGGTGGGTGAAGGGGGACACCCTCTGTGACTTCCTGAGTGGCCTCCAGGATGCTGAGGGCGTGCAGAGGTACATACACATGCTCCACCCCAGGCCGGCCTAGGACTGGGACACACTGAGTCCCCTAGTCTCCAGTGGGAATGATGTCCCACAGACTTTCAGTGGGAACAGCTCGTGCCCCATCTTTTTTGGGGATGGCACGTGTCCCCTGGTCCTCAGTGGGGATGGCATGTGTCCCCTGGTCCTCAGTGGGGATGGCACGTGTCCCTGGTCCTCAGTGGGGATGGCATGTGTCCCTGGTCCTCAGTGGGGATGGCACGTGTCCCTGGTCCTCAGTGGGGACGGCACGTGTCCCCTGGTCCTCAGTGGACGTGGTGTGCTTTCAGAAGCGTGTCTCCACCGTGGTTCCAGGCCCAGCAGAGTGAGGCCTTGTCAGTCTCCAGCCTCACTGTCCGTGGTGCCATCTCGTCCTTGCCACTTGTTTCAATGTCCTTCCTCCCTCAACAAATGTTCCCTAAGAATCAGACAGACCTATCACGAACTGTCGTAAACTCGGTGGCACATCTTTATTTTTCAATTAAGTCTTTCTTAAAGGTCTTGAATACCCCTGGGACTTTATCTGCTTTATTGTCATCATTGCCATTGGGGGTTTCCATTCACTTGGTGACCCTCGTTATGAACCCCCAGGCGCTGCCGTGGGGAGGGTTCCTGCGGAGCAGCTCAGATTCGCACAGGACCCTGGGCATGGCAGAGGCCTTGCACTGTGCCTTGCAATTAAACTAGATGGAAAACCCCACCAGAATTTCCCAGCCAAACCCTGTGGCTTCGTGGCCTCTGACAGTGCTGTAACCCCCTCCAGCAGCCTTGGTGAGAAGCTGGCATTCCCTGCGGCAACCAGGCCTGGTTCCTGTAGGCAGGCAGTGGTTCTAGAAAACGGCCTCACCCTAATCTTGAGCTGTCAGCAGTCGTTAATCTGAATTACATCAAGACTTTTCTGAAACTTTGGAAGTGAGAGTAGCTCCAGCCCTCCACCTGCGAGAACTCACGGCAGGTGGCCCCGTGTCCTCCCGTCCCACCGGTGCTGATGCGCCTCTCCCGGGCCCGGCCCTGGGGAGGGACAGTGAAAGGAAAGGCCTGGCTCCTGTCCTGGGAGGTGGCCATCCAGTGGGCCAGGCAGAGATGAAAAAGATGTCACAGAGCGCGACACACACCTGGAAAAGAACAGGGTGCTGGGAGAGGGAGGGCCTGGGGCCCGAGGCCTCTGAGTGCATCCACTGATGCTCACTGACCCCGTGGGCCCTGGCAGGGCAGGGGTGGCGAGGCCAGGAGAGAGCGGGGGGCACAGACGGGCTGGCGGGGTCAGTCACGCGGGGCTCCGAAGCTCGTATTTACTTCCAACAGTCGTGGGCAGCTCCTGAGCAGGGGGTCCTGACTCGCTCCGGAGTTTCACGGAGGCATCCTGCCGGCCTGGGGACGGAGTGGCCGCAGGGAGCCCGGGCACTGTCCAGGCCCCCAGGAAGCAGCGTCTGTGAGGTGCAGGAGGAGACGCCACATCCTCCTTTAAAGTGTACCTGTCATGTTTGGTCACATGCGCATTTGTGGAGAACGTCACGTGCGTGATTTATAAACGGACAGACACGCCTGACTCGGTGCGAGGCTGGGCCGCCGTCCCCACGCGGGTGGCGCTGAGAAGCCCTGATGCACAGACAGCCCTGCGCTGCAGCCCAGCCTCCCACAGCGGACCGGCTTGACCGAAACAGATGCCCCAAGTGAGCCCTGCCGCGGGAAACGCGTCCCGGCCCTCACGTGGAGCACGCTGGGATGGCTCTGTCCCTAGGTCTGCCTCCTCTCCCTTCCATTGGTGACGGAGTGCAACGTGATGGTGGCGGCAGGTGCAAAGGCCCGGCGACAGCTCACCGTGAGCTGTGCGGGAGACACGGACGGAGTAGGTAAGACCCTAGGTCTTTAGTGACGGAGCCCAAGAGACGTGTGGGACAAATGAAAACTGAGGAGACTTAGATGTCTTCTATTTCTCATTTCAAAACGAGACTTAAATTTAAACGTGGCCCTTTATCCTGTAGGACACGGCACAGCCCCTGCCCCCTGGGGCCCCTCCCCGGGGAGATGAGGGTGAGCAGAGTGACCACCCTCAGTCCCCGGAGAGGCCCCGCCCTGCCCCTGCGCCCTGTCCTAGCCCATGAGGCCCTCGCTGAAGAGGTGACTTGGTTCGGGCCCCAGGTTTGAGAGCTTGGTCGTGCCCAGTGCTTATTGAACAGATGAGGGACTGCGCGTGTCTTGGTGACTGCTTGCTGTCACCCTCGTTGCTGCCTGAAGACAGACGCCAGTGAGATGGGGCTGTGGCGTGTTCCCTCGTCCCTCTCGAGTCTCCGCGCCGGTGCCCACCCAGACCCTTAGAGTCTCTTGCTCCAGCCCCGCATCCGTGGGCAGGGTTTCCTTAGCTGGTCCTCTGCGCCCGGCCCGGCAAGCGGGCCCACCGTGCTGGGCGAGGGTGGCCTTGGTGTCCTGTGGGCCCGCAGAGGCCCAGGGCTCGCCCGTCACACAGCGAGGGTGCCGTCCTCACCCAGGAGGTTTTCGGGGGCCTCTCATTGGAATGTTAGGGACACACGGTCGGCCTGCAGTGAAGCGAGGAGGGTGAGACCAACCCCGCTGCCCAGCTGGGCTCTGGAGGACCCCGCCCCTCTGACCCCTTGCACGGGCCCCTCACCCTCGTGCCCAAACGTGTCCCCACCCCTCCGCGCTCCGGTTTGGGCCCAGGTCCCAAAGAGCCACTGTCCAGTCCTGAAGCCTCACGCGCAGAGCTCTCATTTGGAGATCAGATGGCGTGCTCAGGAGCACGGCCATCTGCGTGGAGCCCCCGGCAGTGGCAGCAGCAAACACGCAGACCATGTGCCGGGTCCCCCGCCCCACCACTCCCCACGTGGCGCCCGAGCGCAGAGCGTGCCCTCTGGGCCGTCCCCTCGTCAGAGGACGAAGGCGGACTCACAGGGCCTGTGTGTGGTACTGAGGCGAGTGGCCCGGTCCCTGCAGAATGCCAGCGCTGCCCCCGCCCGAGGGACTGACCAAGGGAAGGAGCGTGTTGGTCACCGTTGGCCAACAGCACGGTCGTCGGCTGCATGTGTCTTCTCAGAGCTGCTTTGTTTGGGGTTTTGGGTGTGCCAAGCTGACTTCTTTCAAGGACCGTCTTTAAATAATCTTCCCGCTTAGAAACACTAGAAATGGTCACGCTTGCACCAGACGGCGCCCCAGGAGGCCCGCCCATCCCTGTCCGCACCTGTAAACCTGCTCGGCTCCCCGTTGCCATGGCGGGTCACCATGGGCACAGCACAGACCGCGGGTTCCGGTAGGAATCTTCCTCCTGTTCTTTATTCCAAGCAGATGTGGTTGAAAATAATTACGTTTACGTCTAAGAAACCCAGTGACCTTGCATTTTCTGCTGCTTAATATTTCGAGGGCCTCCGGGATGCTGGGTTCTTCGTCCACGTGAGTAAAAACGCCGTGGCATGGCAGAGCTGCCCCGAGCGCCAAGCTGGCCGCAGCGGGCCTACCTGCCGTGACGCGGTGTCTACAGTAGAGAAGACTCACCTCCGACTCATGTTCCTTTCTAAGGCCAAGCAGTTTTGTTCAAATGCGTAAAAGATGAGAGATCCGCGTCTTGTGTGTGTGCGCGCACACGTGTCTGTGTGCGTGTGCGCGCGTGTGCGTGTGTAATGTGGTTCTCCTCTCTGGGCTGCTTCATTTCTTTGCCTACCATTCTTCTAGCATGAGGCTTCTGTTTTCAAGGTGATCTCCTTGTGCAGGGTGGCTGCTCACCCACCAGCCATCACGTTTCAGGTCCCGGCGAGACATGAGAGGAGGGGATGAGGGGTAGTCAAGCTCGGTAGCTGCCCAGCCACCTCTTCAGGGACCTCCTTAAGGCCTGCCCATGAGCTTCTCCTGGCCTCTCGGTGGTCACCCCTGACTACAGGGGAGGCTGGGAGACGGGCCTTTTAGCTGGGGCCACTCGAGGAGGAGGCGGGCTTGGGGACCGCCTTCTGCGCTCTCTCCCCGGCAGCAGCCTGCCCGGGCCACTCTCCGGCAGCACGGCCACTGCCTGCTGCACCGCTCACCCCTCCGCGTGGGCCTTCACCCCATGTAGCTCCAGACCTTAGGAAGGCAGGGCGGCTGCTCCTCCCGCCGGTGAGGACCCCCTGAGGAGCCCCTGCTCCCCTTTGCCAGAGCCGGGAGCAGACGTGAGCCCGGCGGCTGAAGCCGCAGGTCGCCCTTGGGCGCGGCTCTGTTAAGATATTGGGGAGATGGAGCCCGGCTCGGCGACAGGACGCCAGCCGCCTGGGAGGAAGGGCAGGGGTGCCCGGCCCCGCTTTCTCTTTCACTCTCGGGGGTGCCCCTGGTTCCGACCTGCCCCACCGGCCCGGACCACACCCGGACCGCGCTCAGCGGCCTCGACTGGCCCCGGCCGGTGGTCACTGTCGTTTGCTCTCTCAGTCCGTCAACTTCAGTCTCCTCCTGGGCTGTTCCACGGGGTTTCGGTTCTGGAGGGAAGTGGGCTGGGCGCCACGTGCGGCTCTCAGGTGGCGGGGTGGCGCCCGCCCTCTCTGGCCTCTCGCAGCAGTGGGGCGACCTGTCCGGGTTTCGGTTTGAGCCCGGTCGGAGTTTCCCCACGAGGCGGGTGAGCGGAGCTCGGCGGGCTACAGCCGGGACGCGGTTTGTCCACACGTTCAGCCCCTGCCCGGTTGCGTTTTGACATAGAACCTTTTTCTTTTTTTTTTAACAGCAGAAATGCAGACCGCGCGCTCGAGGGCGGTGTGGCGGGGCGTGCGCTGGGCCCTGCTGCTCTTTGCAGGGCTGGAAATGCGCCCCCGCGGTTCAGGTGCCGAGGCGTGCGGGGCGGGGCGGGGCCTGCCCGGTCACCCTGCTCCTGGCAAGCCCGGGCTCCGGTTAGGGAGGACGGACCGTGCGGCCCTCCGCATGGCGCCGTGGCCACTGCCTTCCTGGCTGCTCTTCCCGGCTCTGCCGGCAGCTCCTAGAAGCATCTCCTCAGCCGAGCTTAATGAAATTGCATCTGGGCCTTTCGATTTGCCAGAACCTGGAAAATTGCCACGGAGAGCTGGTTTCTGCTCTGTTTCCGTTCGTTTCTCCTCCCCGACAGTTCAGCAGCCGCCTCGTCCCCAAGTCCTCTCTCTGCCCCTCTGTGCATGGGGGGTGATAACGGAGACTTTTCTGTAACCTCAGGACGTACGGACAGCAGGCCCTCAGATCGCATCTCGGCACGACAGGGATGCGACTCTGCAGGAACGGAGTGGGCTCCCGTTCGCGTCCCTGAGGCTGCGGCGAAGGTGGTTTCGTCATACGCATTTTCACGACAGACGCCAGTTTTTAACTATTGTCGTGTTATTATTGAATTCCTTGTTAATTAAGAGTTAGACAATAGTCTCTTGTTTTTACAAATTCTTCTCAAATGGGTCATCTCTCCTTTGGCCGTGTCCCAGCACGTGGCAGTCCAGAGCTCGTGATGTCACGTGGACGTCCGTCGAGCAGGGCGAGGGTGCGGGACCCGAGGCAGCGCGTGGCCCGTGCTCTCGGGACGGACTCATTCAGCGTCCGTGCGACTGTTACTTGTTTGGGGCCAGTTTCTCTTCTAGTCACGTCAGACTCTTTCTGGGCCTCCCCGCCCAGCGGCCTCCTCTTCATGCTTACGTGCCCCGCCGTCCAGGGCTCAGACCAGTGTTAGGACAGCAGGTGTGGACCGCGGCGCAGACTACTCCAGTCCCCATTTGAGTGACACCTCGGCCTCGCGGCAGCCTGGCCCAGGGGACACCAGAGGGCTGCCACTTCTGCAGGCGGGACGCCCAGGCCCCGGGCGGTGGCTCAGCGTGGCTCTCTTCTCGTGGGCCCTTTCGAAAATGGTGGACGCGGGTCCCAGCGGCTGGGCGGGCGGCTCCCAGCCGTCCGTGGGGAGCATGGCGCTTTTCCTAGTCTGCCGCGTGCCTTTACCTCCTGCTGGGCCCTAAGTGGCAGACAGAAACGCACGTGGTGACCTCCTACCATGCGTGCAGACACGCGTGTGCTGTGGGTGGACCGCCCGCCGGCCGGAGAGAGCAGAGCAGCAGCGGTGCCGCCCTCACCCCCAGGGCCTTGCAGGCCAGTAAGGGGGACGAAACCTGCCCGGCGAAGTAACCCTGAGCCCATCACGGGGGCACGAGCAGGGGCAATCCAGGAAGGCTCCCTGGAGGTGGCCTTTGGGAATCAAACCTTAAAGAACATTAGTCCCCAGGGACGAGGCTGTGTCGCGCCGTGTCAGTCAGGCACTTGATGAATAACGGTGACTTAAGTTCCAGGGGCCACGTCGTAAGATCTGTAGAAAGGTCGTTTTCTTTAAGTCGGCACAGAGGGAAAAGGTGAACGGGACCCGGAGCGGCTCGTCATTGCACTTGAGCGTGTCTATGCAGCGTGACAGGCCCCACAGCCGTTCTAGAAAAACGTATCAAGTTTTTGCCAGAATTAGAAATTTTAGGTTAAAAATTTAGGAATCCTTTGGTTTGGGAATTTTATATGTAAACATTTTTTTCAAAACCACTTCCTGAGCAGTCTGATTTTTCTGTGGAGCGCTGACGGATCTCAGCGTCTCGTGCTCTGGCGCTCTAATTTCAGACCTTACGTAAAGGATGGGGGCTTGTGGCACAGGCCCACCCACCCGACGGTGCCTGATGGCGTGTGCCTGGAGCAGACCAGAACAGGGGGGGTGGGAGGGCCACGGAGGCCCTGCGGTTGTCTGCTGAGTCACGCTGGCTTCCCCGCCCTTCCTTCAGAGTCCTGGGGCCTGGGGACCGGTCCCGCCGGGCGTGGCCCTTCTCCCTGCCCCGGAGCCAGAGCACAGGCAGGACTGGGCCGGGTTTAACACTCGCGAGGTCTGAGATGCATGCCCCTTGCAACGTGTAACAGCTTCGTTTTCTGTTCCTGAATCTCTTATGTCTCAAAGACAAGATGACAACATGCAAAGGACACTCGGTCTCCGTGCCGCCCTGTCCCCGAGTCCGTCTTTGCCCGTCGGTCCCCATGTTCACCAGGGACCACTGGGGGACACAGGCCATCGCCGCTCGTTGGGTGCCAAGCCTGCGCTCGGTCTGCTGTCACCGCCGCTGAGCTCCTGCCTCACTGAGGCCTGAGTGACCCTGGTCGTCCGGCGAGGGCCTCAGAGTCCGTCGCTGGCCCAGGGCCCCGCACACTGTCGCTACAGCCCGTTCTCGAACCACGTCTGTCTGTTTCGAGTCCTGCGCCTGTAGTCACGGCCTGTACCATGTGGTCTCTGCCATTTTCACTTATCCGTGCGCCTCACGTTTCATGCCCTCCGTGGGCCAGTTTTTCGCGAGCGCTTCGTGTGTCAGATGGCGTGCGTGTCTGGTGTCTTTGCTTGGACTTCCCACTGAATGCTCGCGAGGACCCCGTGAAGCACAAGCTAGTCCCCCCAGCCTTCCCGACGAGGGAAACGGGGCTGGCGCATTGCAAGAACTGCCCGGAGACCCCGGTGCTGTACGTGTCCTCGTAAACGGCCACGCGCCGCGCCTCCTCGGGGAGCGTGGGCCGTGCGCCGGAGTGTGTGCATCCGGTCCCCAGGGAGCACTCTGGCGGTCTAGCGTTGGGTTTAGGTTTAGTTTTTATCACAGATGTCCCAAGAAACACGTGTATCGCCCCTGGCAGGAACCCCGGCCCACCCCGCACCCCCAGCCCCAGCCCTCGGCTGCCACCAAACGACCTTCTGCTTCTGTAAGTCAGGCAGAATTTTCTAGAGATCTGACACGGTCGCCCTCCCGGGAGCCATGCTTGCCGCGGGAGCCTCCCCCGCGGCTGGGCGGTCCCGGCCGGCACGTCCTGCCCGCACGGGCATCGCATCCCGACAGGCGTGTGACATGTGGCGTGTGGCTGCGTTTAGGGTGACTATGGAGCACCTATAAGAGAATAGCTTTAATTGCAAAACATGCTCATTAAAACTCTGGCTAGGGCCCGAAACCAGAATGAAAATGTTACAGGGAGGGTGACTGGCATACTGCGCCAGCACCCTGGGGAGACGTCTGTTTAAAACTAAGCAGCTCCCTGGTGTCTTCACCACCTCCTGGGTAGCAGATAGTCCGCCTCAGGATAATTTTTGGAAGAGTGAGTCAGGAGATGCTTTGGAAATAGCTGTTGCAGTACATAACGTGAGACTGTTTGTCGTTCAGCCTTAATTGGAAGGGAACTGTTAGTCGGAAGCCGACCTAGCACCAGTTCCTGGTGGCGTTCGTTTGCTGCGAGCGACATGCTCAGGTCTCTGACCTGTAACACACGCTGTGTTCGACGGAAGTCTCGGCCTGTGCGCACCTGTTTCTAGAATCTTAGGGTCTCGAACTGGGAAGAACCTGGGCGACGGTCTCTCCTGTTCGAAGCGTCTCGTTCTGCGAGCTGAGAACACGGAGGGCGCCGTGGGCGGGTCAGGCCCGCTCCCCCGCGACTCCACGTGGCATCCCACGCCTCACGCACGCACCCCTGGGTGCTTCTCCACCGGCCGTGAAGGCAGGAGACGCTGAGACGTGGAGGGCAGGGACGGGCTCTGATGTGGGTCCTGCTGACCCAGCTCCTCTCCCCGCCTGCGCCTGGGGCCACGCAGGCTCTGACGAGAGCCCCATGTTCAGACCCCCAGGCCGAGGCTTCCCTCTGGACCGTGTGACCCCTCTCGTCTTCACCCTGAAACCCCGTCTGTCTTGGGACCCCTGTTGTAGGCCTGAAGCCACACGGTTTTTCTAGTTTACCAGGGAAAAAAGGGAACTCAAATGAAGGGGTGTTTGCCGTGTCCGCGGGAGGTTGGGGAAGATTCGCTGTTGAAACGTGGCCACTGAGCGGCCTGCAGGCGGCCGGTCCACGCGGGAGGCCGAGGCCTCAGTATCGGGTCACGCGGCGCGATCGGAACGCCTTTGGCTGAGTGTGCGCTGAGGATGGATGTGTATGTGCGTTATTCCCAAGCCCCGTCCCCACCGTGTTTTACAAAGCACCTTTTCTGAGCAGCTGCTGCCGTGAGCTGTCGCCGTGTGTGTGCGTGTGTGTGGTGCGTGTGTGTGTGCGCGCGCGCGTGTGTGTGTGTACGTGCGTGTGTGTGTGTGTGTAGCAGCCTGTGCTCTCGTTTGGGCTCATTCTTAACTGAGCCATCGTGACAGTGAGCAACTTGCTGGTAACTTGTATGTGTGTGCGTGTGTGTGTGTGGTGTGTGTGCGTGCATGTGTGTATGTGCGTGTGTGTGCGTGCATGTGTGTGTGTAGCAGCCTGCGCTCTCTTTTGGGCTCGTTCTTAACTAAGCCATTGTGACAGTGAGCAACTTGCTGGTAACGGTTGAGATTTCTGGAAGGTGTGCTGGGTAAACAATGCCCAGGTTCTCGAGGTCCCCGTTTCTTAGTGGAGGACCCCCCGGGTTCACGCACACGTGATTCGCGAGGCTGCCGGCACCTAGGTCAGTGCTGCGTCTGTTGGCGTGTGGCCATCTGCGCGTGGAGGAAAGTGGGCCCAGTGCGGTCACCCTCCGCGTCCGCCATGCTGACCCCCCAGCTCCCGCCAGCACGGTTGTGGGCCGCGGTGCCGTTCTGGTCGGCGCCGTCCGCGCCCTGTCTTCTGTCTGGAGCGCCGCTGCGTGAGCGGTGTTCACGGCGCTCCGCGGGCAGCGAGCCCCACGCGGTGAGGCAGTGGCGATCACAGTGGGCGGGAGTCAGTCTGTCTGTCCGGCACGTCTGTTGGAGACGACAGCCTAGGTATTTGGGGATGTCTGTGTCTCTCCTGTTCACAGGCACAGGAAAAGGACTCTGGCTTCAGTGCTGGGGGTGTCCTGACGAGAGCGTAAGACTGGATTCCGGGACGCGAACCGCAGCGTGGTCGGGGACGGGTGACATAAGTCGCAGCCGCTGGGGCGCCGGCACGCCCCGCGTTCACGTCCCTGCCTGACGCGCTCCCTCCTGTCACAGGTGCACGTTCCGATTCCCCAGCACGGCCATCAAGATCCAGTTCACGGCGCTGTTCCACCAGGAGGAGGCCCCGGCGTCGCCCCTCCGGCCGCTCTACCCGCAGATCTCCCCGCTGAGGATCCACATCCCCGAGCCCGACCTCCGGAGCCTGGTCAGCCCCGTCCCCTCCCCGACCGGCACCATCAGGTGAGCAGCCCGCCGCCGGCTCCCCTCCAAAGCTGGGGTCCCCGTGCACTGGCAGTTTGTCAGGAAGGGGAAATGACACAGACGTTCCATGTTTTACCCAGCGTTAGAAATGTTTCTGGAAAATGGCATGTGGATGGAAAATCTGAAACTATTTTAAGAACATCAGGGGACCTCCCTAAATAAGTCTCTGGAGAACTCCCTTATAAAGCGAAGACTCGCTACCTAATTCGTCACTTTGCCAGTTTGAAACTTTGTATGCTAGGGCCTTTGACAGCGTTCACAGGTATGATTTTTTTAAAAGACATTGAAAGTATTTTTAAGTATATTTGTATACCAGGATTTGGTAAACTTTGTTTTTCTAAAATTTACTTGTGGAAAGTCTTTGTGAAGTTTTAGAAATTCATCTAGATTTGGAAAGGGAAAGGCCCCCAGCTCTCTCATCCTTGGCGTGTCGCAGCCTGGGGGGAGGGTCCACGTCAGGCTGTCCCGCTGGGCCCCGTCAGCCCGCAGTGGCACAGGTGCTTCTCATGACAGCCACTGTCGCGTCTCCGTGGCAGTCCTGCCTTCGTCCCATTTCGTCACAAAGCCTAGTGAAGAGACGTGCGTTCGAGGGTCAAGATTTAATACGTTTTAAAAAGTTTACGTGCTTCATTAAGGACATTTGAAGATGGACCTGGCATTTCCCCCCTTACTGCGTGTGGCACCTGCAGGTGCCAGGCCCACGAGCAGCCGTTGGCACCGGGGCTGCACGTCATCGGTGCCCGCGGAGCCCGTGGAAGAGGCACAGCGTGCCTTAGTGCAGGTGTGACAGAGCCGTGCCCTCACACGCCCCGGAAGGGTCTCCGGGCTCCTCAGGGGCACAGCTGGGGACCGCACTTGGGGACTCACGGCTCCAGCGGCTAGTCTTGCTGTCCGTCCGTCTCACCAGGTGCGAGGCCGTTTTCTCGCTGACCAGCCGTGCTCAGGGGGTCCCCGTGTCCGCACCCGTGGAGGCTCGCGTCGGGAGTCACTTGCCGGTTCGTCCCTGTGTCATAGTCCGTGTGCCACTCGCGCCCTTGCCTCCCCCCGTGGCATGTTGGCTGCACGCTGGGCTTTGTCTGCATCGCGTTGCTGGGAGTTGGTCCCTCTGGAGCCTGTGAGGAGGTGCGTCTCTCTCCTGCAGAGGGAGCTCGGGGGCAGCACTGAGCGCGGCCGGCCCAGAGTTCGGCCTGGGGCCTGAACCCTGGTTCTGGTGCAGCGGGGCAGGGCCCTGCACACTCACGGGCCTGTTTTTCCACGGATGAAGCCAGTGAGCGCTCTGTTCTCCGTGCGGCCAGCCCTGGTTACGTCCATCGTAGTCGTGATGGCCCTGATGAGCGGTGATGCTCTGACAGCTTCGTGCGTGCTGGACCCGGTACCCAGCACGGCACACGCGTGATTTTACTTGCTCTTTACAGCTCTACGTGATGCACCGTTTCTTCTAAGCTCCTTTCGGATTTCTAGCAGTAGCTGGCTCTGTTGTAAACCCAGAATTTAGCATGTGATCTCGTTTTTCCCAGACATCTAACTGGAATTTCATGTAAAGCATGAGGATTCCATACGAGTTCACGACTAGGCTGTGCTGTGAAAATGCTCTCACGTTTACTTACGTGTGTGTAACTTACACGTTACAAATTTCATGCAGTAAAACGATGCAGCCCCCTTGGAGCAGAGCTCCGTGTGGCCCAGCAGCTCACCGGCCCGTGAGGTCCGCAGGGACCACGTAGGCCAAGGCTCGCAGGAGCGGTCTGGACATCCCCTGGCTGACGGTGGGCACGTGGGATGTGGGTGTCCCTGCAGTGGAATGGTATTCAGCCATCAGAAGGCACAAGTGCTGATACCTGGCTCAACACGGGTGACCCTTGGGAACACGGAGCCGAGTGAGGGAAGCCGGGCACGGAAGGCCACACGTTGTGTGATCCCGTGGATAGGAAGTGTGCGGAACTGGCAAATCTTCAGGGGAAGTCGGGAGTGGCTGCCAGGGCCTGGCCAAAGGGGGTAACTGCTGACCGTGACGGGGTTCCTTCCCCGGGCGAAGCAAACGTTCTGGGTCACACGACTGAGTGGCACAGTCTGAATGGGCGAACTGTGACTCAGTGAAGCTGATGACAAACACACACACTGACACGTGTACCCAGGATCCCCTCATTGCTGCCGCGGCAACATTCGGCAGCGTTTCCTTGCTGCTGGGCGCCGAGGCTCGTGGGACGTGTCCCGTGCTCCATCAGGTGGCAGCAAAAGGCCTGCCTTCTGCACGTGAAGAGCACCGCAGGCTGACCGGTCAGCCTCAGACTGGCGCCGGATTATTAATCGTCGATGTAGAGATGCTCTTTAAGGAAGAAGGTGTTTGAGTTTGTACCTAGGGGACGACGTGATACAAGCATATTTCGCGGCCATATTTTAAATGAGCATGGTAGCCGGCTGGTTAGGGCGCTCCAGCACCCTTCGCGAGTTGAAGTTGCTTTTCTGTTTTAGGGGCGGTGGTTCACACAGGCGTTAAGAAGAGATTCCTAGGAAGCAGAAGGAGGCAGGTGTGGCTGGAACGGCTGGGCAGTGGTGTGACTGGCCACTCGATTTATATTTAACTTGCTCTTGCCCTAGAGTCAGTCAGGAGGGGGCGGCGCTGTCCCGCCCATGTCCTTTTGTTTGAGGGCCGCCCACGAGGGACAGCTTCTTGTTTTCATTTGGTAAAATATTTTCAGAGAGAGTAATAACTTTGGGGCAGGCTTTCTCACTTTTTGGCCTTTAATTAAGTGTCACACAAAAGGGTTTCTGTTTACATCCGTTTATCTTAGCACTGCGGAATTCAACAGAGTGTTTTAGAAACCTCAGAGGCCCTTGAGGTTTTGCTTGCCAAGATCCTTTTCATCATAGGGGAGGAGCCCGAGTATTTACAAACAGCCTGGGCTCGCCCTTCCTCTCCAATCCAGGACCCTCCCCAGGAGACCAGGGCCGGCAGCCCCCCTCTCCAAAGGTGCAGGAGCTAAGCGGGTCCCCAGGGAAGCTGGCGCCGGGGGAGGGTCCTTTATAAGAACAGGCGGCAGCCCGGGGCGCCCTCCCCCGCTCTGTTCTCCTAATTTGGTGTGACTGTGCCCTGCTCACCCCATTGGCCAGCTGGGTCCCTGCAGCCCAGACCTCGGTGAGGCTTGGTGGGGGTTGGTTCCCCCTGCCCCCCGGTCTCCTGCACCTTGCCCTGTGCCCCTCCCACCCAGGACTTGGGGAGGGGCTCTACCTGTGGGCAGTTCTCTGGGTGAAGAGCCCCCGCCCTGCCCTCCCGGACCAGCCCCTTCCTCCCTGGCCTTCTGTGCTTCCCCTCTGTTGTGTGTGTGGTTTTGTTTTTTTTTTTCTTTTTTTTCTTGCCCTAAAGTACTCCACCCAGAAAATGAATGAACTCACTTTGAAGTCAATTTTGCTGTCTTAAGCAGTATTTTGTTGACTTTTTTTTTTTTTCTGTTTTGCAAAGAAGTGTTTTTAGGAAAGAAGAAATTGGTTAATCATTTTCTAGGTATTGCAAAAACAGAGACAAGCCTAAAAGTGTTCCTTTCAGCTAGAGTTTTAAGAAAACTGCAGAAATAAAACCAGAGAGAAAGCATAACAGAATAACTAAATTACCCATTAAGAGCAAGATTTTGTAAGCTCTATCTCTAGGAAGGCTTTTCTTGATTTTTCTAATGTAGAGACCAAAAACAAAAGTAATTTGTTGGCTAAAATTTGGCAGAGGTTCGCGGAACATGATCCAAAAGAAAAAGCAACTGACTTCAGAATCTGAACTACTGCTAATCGTGACCTTGAAGCAGATAAAATTCAGCCCCGACTCAGATTGTTTTGTTTCGCAGTGTCGGATAGCTCGGAGTCTGGAGGTTGTCAGGTCCACCGTAGAACTGCTTTCGTTTCTCTGGCAGACTCTGGACCCTTCCTTGAGTGGTTTTTCTCGCTTAACGGTGTCTGGCTGCAGCCTCGCCCCGCGCTCTCAGCCCCATCTGGAGAGGGGTGTGGTTCTCGGGGGGGCTAAACCACACCAAGCAGAGACGCTCCCCGGCTGGCATAGGGGCCTCGCCATTTGTGGGTCACCTGGAGGGCCGTCTTCCTCCTGCCCTCCCCCGCCCGCCCCGCACCTGTACCTGTAGACCTCACAGCCCCCTGCCCCGCCCCCACCCACCTGGTCCCTGTCCTTATCTGAAAGCTTAGGAGAAGTAGAAATTGGTTCATCCACACAGGAAGGTGGGGCCTCCATGTCCTTTACATTTTCCCTTCTGCCCAAATCTCTGCCACGCTGTTATTTTTTGTTTTTGTTGGTTATTGTTTTTTGGGTTTTTTTGGCTCTAAGCTGTTGAGACAAAGTTGAATGAAGCTTGTACTTAAGTTCCTGTCTCCATTGCAGAGCTGCTGGGAGTGGCGTTTCCTGGTTCTCGGGTACATCTTGGGGGGCCCTTTGAGGGTTCACAGTGAATGTTTCTTGGATGTGCCTGCTGGGCACCACCCAGCCAGTGCGGGCACACGGAGCCCCCTTCCCAGATCGCACCCTCCGGGATTTGGGAAGCAGAAAGGACCTGGAGGGCAGGCTCTGCGGGAGGCGGGAGCCCCCACCCCAAGTCTGCATGAGGGTGGGCCCCGCTGCAGCGTGGGCGTGGGAGGAGGAGCCCCACAGCTTGCTGACCGGTTTTCACTGGGGCAAAACGTGTTTCGGAAAGTAGTCGTCTTAAAAACGCCTCCCAGATGTCACGAAACTGGACTTCCGTCCAGGCGACACAGACGTTCTGAAGGGCAGCTCGAAGACACTGGCCTCTGGGACTTTTGTTTCCTCCTTTTTTTTTCCTTTGTGATTGCAGAAGCACTGTCTGTACATGCGCTATACATAAGGCAGACGTTTCCGACAGCGACCCGCTCCCCGAGATAAGTCCCTGAGCTGCATCTCCTCCAGGGCCCATCAGGTGTGCTTGCCTGTCCCCCCCAAGGACCCCACAGAGCTCACACTCCCCTGCAGCCAACGTCCCCCCTCCTCACCGTGCCTTGGCGTCTTCCTGCGTGGCGGCGTTCAGTGGCTTCATGGCGGCCCGTCCTCCCGGAGATGCTGTGACGTGGCCCCCGCTGAGGGACGTGTGTGCCATTCCCAGGTCCCCTCAGAGCGGCATTGCAGCCACCTCACAGAGCAACGGCACGTCAGCCGTCCGAATTGCCTTTCCAGAGTGTCCGAACACTCTCCCGCGGTGACAACGGCCTCGGACTTGGCCACATCGTGAGACGTGTGCCCCTCGAGGTCGGCAGACTCCGGGTTTCAAGAACGGGAATAAAGATGGAGACCGTGACCGCCGCGCGTGCCAGGCCTGTGCCGCGGCTGGACACCCAGGCCACCCTCATCCCTGCGGTCACCCCGCAGGGCGCGGGCGTTGCCGGCCCACTCCACAGGTCGGGAGACCGAGGCGCCGGGTGAGGAGCTCTGCCGTCCGCCCGGGCAGGCCGTGGCACAGCCGGTTTATGTCATGCGTGCGTCGCAGAAGTTTGTGTCTATCGCGGTGACGCGTGCAGACGCACCTGCTGCGGGGGTCATCCTGCGGGGAGTCCGAGGCCACAGCGGCTGTTCCCGGCCACATCCCCGCTGGTCGCACCCCGGACCGTCCCTCTCGCTTCCCTCCTCTGCATCGATGCTCACGGGACTCGGTTTCTCAGGTGTAGACACGTTTAGGCCGCGTCCTTCTCCACCCCATCCTCCCGGGGAAACTCTGTCCGAACGGTCACTTTAATTCGAGTTGCGTTTTCCTCGGTGTAACCTCCTGGGTCCTGAGAACTGTGGGTTTCCTTACTGCGTCTTCCCGTGTCACAGTGTAGCTTGCGTTACTGTCGCCTTTTCTCCATTTAAGTGGTTTGTTACCGTTGCGTTTTCCTCGGTATCGTTGTCGTAGTTGGTTCGCCTTTTCCTTCCTGGTGCCTGGCTTTCCTCCTCGTTCCCGGGACCGGCACCCCCTCTGCCCGGTGTCAGCATCCGTCACGCGCACCTTCACTGCAACATCTCCCTCTGGGGCGCAGCCCGCCCCAGGCCTGGCCCCTCGGTCCCCGCGATCGGCTTCCTGTCGTCCTGGGGACCCCCTCTTCTCCAACTCCAGCCTTTCTCCTTCCCCATCGGCTGCTGTGTTTTATTGGGGACCATCCTCCAGCCCTGTCCCGGGACAGGCGACAGGAGAGGTACATTTTTTAAAAAGTCTTCCGTGCTGGGAAATTATTACTCTACGTCCACACTGGGTAGGTGGTTTTATTGCATGGAGAATTCTAGGTAGGAGACGTTTTCCCTCAGAATCGACGTCCCAGAGGTCGGGGAGCGCCCTGTGCGTCCAGCTGCGGCCCATCCCCGGCGTGCACTTGGCGGCAGCGGTGGCTTCCGAGCTCATCCCCGTCCACTGCCGTCGGTGGTCTCCGGAGTTCTAATCCCGTCACACACGCTGTGTCCCCTGCACGCAGCACGCGGCCGGCTCAGCGCCGGGCTTGCGAGGGGTCGTTGTCGTCTGGCCTGGGAGCGTGACGGGGCCTCTCGCCGTGAAGACTCGTGTCCTGCAGTCTAGGGAATTCTCGTCATTTCCGTGGCGTTTTTCCGCTGCGTGTCCTTATTCTCGCCTCTCTCTTCTGTCCCTCTGTCCTTCCCTCTCTCTCATCTGCTGCTGGGCACATTTCCTCAAGTCCCTCTTTCCACCCTTCCTTGAACTTTTATTTCTCCTCTTTTAAAAACACTTAAGAGCCTCTCCTTGTTCTCCAGATGTGCTTTCCATAGTGTCCTTGCCCCCTCCTACGTGCAGCCCCTCAGCCTCCCTGGGCGCCGGCCACGCTGGCTTTGCTCTGCCATTTCGTCCCCGCCCGGCCTGCCTGTCCTCGGAGCTTCTGTCCTGTCTGGTGGCCGAGTCCCTCAAGTGGCAGGTGTGCCTTGGTGGCTGTTCACGTCCAGGACAAGGTACCAGTCACCTCCGTGAAGCCAGAAAAATTATGAAGCGAGCCCATGCGTTTACTCAAAGGGCATTTCGAATAAGAAAGTCTATGTACTTTAACTGAAACATTGAGTTTATAGAATTAAAAAATTCCTATTTCCAAAAAAAATTCAAAAGGCATGAATGAAAAACAGTTACCACTTACTTCTGTGTGTTTATCAAAGTGTAACCTTCTGCCTGAAAAGTGTCAGCTCAGTTGCCACCCATCAAAGAGCTAATGATGTTTTTTAACTGAAAATTAGTGATCTAATTATAATCTCAAAACAAAAACT
Source organism: Pteropus alecto (assembly GCF_000325575.1). NCBI lineage: Eukaryota > Metazoa > Chordata > Mammalia > Chiroptera > Pteropodidae > Pteropus > Pteropus alecto. The sequence continues at coordinate 20,997,435 of NW_006431919.1, read as the reverse complement.
GAGGTACTAGAAGGCCGCTCGGATGGCTCAGAGGTGTTGGTGCGGGCGGGCCCGGGGGGCACGCGAGTGGCCCCTCCTGTGGGTCTCATCAGTGGCCTCTTTGGGGAGCAGGGAGACCCTCCCCCCTCAGCCTTCGGGGCGATGCTTAGGGTGTAGACTTGCCCTTGGCCTGTTCCCAGAGCACCTGCCCTCCCCAGAAGTCCACAGGCCCTTCCATTTCCTGCAGGGGGCGGGGAGGTCCCATGGTTCTCTCGATGAGCCCAGGGAAGGGGACCAGGGCGGAGAGGGGACCCGAATGCACCCGACAGGGTTCAGCCGCCAGACCTGGCAGCCCACGTTCCCACTAGGATTTCAGAGCCATGAGGGGCCATGTCCCAGGGGGCTGGCATGGGAGGCAGTGACCGGAGGGCGATTTTCCTGCAGCCCCCGGGCGCTCTCGGGGACCTGCTCACGGTCCCCAGCAGAGCCAGCCCGCCAGGCGTCTGAGCCAGTGTCGCCACAGAAAAGGCTCTTCGCCATCTCCAGGGACAGACTTCCGTTGCTGGCCCGGCGGTGGCTTTGGGCCTTTTGTCTGATTTATTTTTCTCAGCTTGAATTCTTATCACCATAGTGAGACCTTGAAACACGTATTCTCATCAGGCTGCCCATTCTCTTCCCACATTCCAAACAAAAGATGTAAACATTGCCAGCTGTGGCTTGGACGTCACAGAAGTCACGTTCTGTACCTGGGCTGTCACGGGGCCAGCAAGGGTTTGTCCCGGCGAGACAGTGGCCCACATCCAGAGCAGCTGGCAGCACAGGCCAGTCTCGAGGAGTCGCCACTCACGACCCGAAACAGAAATCCAGCCTCGAAATCGTTTTCCGTAAAAGGGGGCCGTGGTGACTGACGGTCTGAAGTGCATGTTCAGCTCGTGTCCTTCACTCTGAAGTCAGGGGACAGGTGCCTGTGTCACGTGACATCTAGTGCTGCTTTGCCACACCACGAATTCAGACTTCCCGCACACCTTTGCGTGAGCCCCGTGTCCCAGGAGGGCCCAGAATGTCTTCTCCCCGGAGACACACGAGCGTGTTTACACTTTAAGAATTTTTTTTAGATTTGCTAATTGTTGAGTTTTGCAGTGGAGTAGGATAAAACTTTGGTGTGGGACCCTGTCCATTGTCTCCAGAGCCCACTGCCCCGTCCCCTCCGAGGCCCGGCTCTGAGTTGAGCAGTTTACAGCCCTAAGACACGGCCCGCATGGCGTCCAGGCTGGCCCCCTCCCCTCACGTGGGGCTGCGGTGGTGACCGGGCGGCCGGGTACCAGGCACAGCCCTCGGCCGAGGCCCGCTCGCGGGAACAGCTGAATGGGCTGCATTGAGGAGCGAGCTGCTCTGAGGCTGGAAGGGCCGCGTGCACAGACGCACATCCCCCCAGGCAGCCTGCTGGGCTTGGGGCTCGGGAGGGACCGCTGTCCAGCTGTGCCCGTCCCCGCCGAAGCTTCAGCAGACGGTTTGTCGTGAGAGCCACCCAGCACAGTAGCCAGCTGGCCGAGGCTGCCCGCCTCTGTCCCTCGTGTGGGCCAGCCCTTCCAGCCTGCCATTTCCGTTTGGAATCCTGTGGGGACGGATGGCTTCTCTCCGGGCTTTGCCTTCTGAGGGTTAGATATACGTTTTCTATGGTCTTTTACAAAATGGTGATTGGGGACGGGCAGCACGGCCTCGTGCCTAAGCCCAGGAGTCGCTGTATCCGCTGTCCACCATGAGGGCGCCCGTCAGCCTGCGGGTTAGGAGTCCGCCTGCCACCTGCTTAGGCGCGTGTTCGGCTCCAGGAGGGTGGCGCGTGTCTGGGCGCCAGTCCTCGGCCCCTGATCCAGGGTCAGGCTGGTGCTCAGGTCTGGGAGGGGTGTCACCGTGTTTGGCCAGGAGCAGGTGAGCCATCCGCAGTGCCACCCCGCCTGGCAGAGGCAGCACCGAGCGCCTCCAGGGAAAGCCACCACCTCAGGCTCATCCACCGAGCCACAGCTTCGTGCCACGGACAGTGGCATCTGGTGCCCAAGCGGACGCTTTTGAAAAGCCTGGTTCTGAGCGTGTGACAATGTCACTAGCACAATCCTTTCTCCTCCCCCTCACCCTCCTTACTCTATGAGGTCGGGTTTTATATACTTGGTGCTGAATTAAATTCAGAAAAGGCTGCGTTTGCTGCTGCTTCCTGCCTGACAGGCTCGTTCGCGGTCATCGGGTAAAGTTTCTGCAGCGCACGCCTGTGTCTGCCATGTCCGGGCTCCAGTGGAGAAGGGAATGAGAATCCTCAGGCGAGGGTCCTTAAGGTCCCGTCCGGCTCACACGACGACGCGTGACTGAACTGGGCCACTGCCGTGGCTGAGTTTATCCTCACGCCGATCGCCAGGCTGTTCTCGGTCACAGTAGTTGAAGTTTTTATTCCTTTCTTTCCTCGGTAGTGGTTTCTCTGGCCACCGCGCCCACTGCCCCCCGCGTGCCGCAGACGGTGAGCGGGGAACACATGGAAAGCCCTCCATCCTGGGCTCATGGGAGAAGGAAGGTTCCGGCGTCCAGGGATGAGGACGGGGGTGACGTTTTGAGCTGGAGCTGTGGGGGTGGGGAGATGTCGTCACGTGGACATGGCGGGGGTGTTCGGGCAGGGGAACCGACAGGAGGACGTGGGAGTATGTGGGGCGTGTCCAGGTGGCTCTGGGTGGGGCGCTGGCCTTGGAGGCGCTCGTGCAGGCAGGGCCTCCTGTCCGCACGCTGCAGGGAGGCTGGGTAAGTGGGAGGAGGGTCTTGAGCTTCCCTAGAGGCAGGCGACCGTGGGACTCTGGTCAGCTCTCAGCTGGGGCACTTTTCCTGGGTTTATTACCCACTTTTAGTGCTTTTGTTGGTTTTCTCTGAATATTTTGTAATAGAATAAATTTTTAGAGTCAGTATTTCGATGTGGCTTGATAAGTGTCCTTCGTGTTTCTGAGAGGGAACGGGCCCAGGCCTGCGGCTGGCGGGCTGGCAACGGTGCGGGCCGGGTGCCGCCTGTGCCCGCTGAGCTCCGGGCTCCGGACGGGCGCGGCCTCACAGGAGGAGCCGGAGACGGCTCCAGCCCGAGTTTGGTTGCAGTTTCAACCTGGATTGTCGCTGCAGCACGGATCAGAGCCGGGCAAGCAGAGGCTGTGGCCCCGGAAGCATCTGGAGGGCCGTCCCCACGCCCACGGTGAGGTTTTGTCCCCAGCTGCTGGCCTTCTCAGAATCCACCGTTCCCGGCCTTTGCTCAGGGCGCCACCGTGTGGACGAGGGAGCACTGGACAGCCACTGGCCCTGCCTCCGTGCCACCCGCCTGCCTGTCTGGCCCCAGCGCCCCCTGCCAGCAGTCTCGGTCGGGGACACTGTCACCGTGGGTTTCTGGTTGCACTTGGTTGTCCTTTGTCAAGGGTTGGTGCAGCGTGGTGACATGGTGTGTGGGTGTCTTTCCTCCTGTGTCATCCAGGGGGGTCCTGAAATCCTGCTTCCTACACACAGCCCTGCTCGGGATCGTGAACTCAGGACGTGTCCTCTCTCTCCACAGTGTTCCCAACTCCTGCCCGGCCAGTCCACGCGGAGCTGGGTCCTCTGGCTACCGCTTTGTCCAGAACGTGACCTCGGACCTACAGCTGGCAGCGGAGTTCGCAGCGAAGGCTGCCTCGGAGCAGCAGGCGGACACGTCCGGAGGGGACAGCCCCAAGGTCTCAGCACTCACCCCCGCGCTGGGTGGGGGGCGGGGCTCCAGGGGCCACAGTCGTGCTCTGTGCTCGTTGGCCGACGGAGCGTCGCGCACCGCGGACCGTGTCCCCCGCGTCTGCTCCTTCCATGCCTGCCTGAGAGGCATGCCGGGTTTTTGCCTTACACCTTTGCATCTTAGTTCAGGCCCATCTAAAACTTTTCAAGTAGATTTGTGGAGACGCTGAGAAATTTCAGAGTAAATTGCGGCAAAAACCTAACTTTCCTGCCTGCAAGGCAGAAACGCTCTCTCCATGGGCTGCAGCGGGCACGCGGGCGGAGCAGGCACCGTCCCCGGGGCTGGGCTGGGTAAGACAGCTCCCGACCGTCCCCACCGGAAGGTGGCGGGCAGGGGGGTGGCACTTGGGAGCGGGCCTCACGCTCAGCCCGTGTCGTCTGTCGGCCTCAGGACGAGTCGAAGCCGCCGTACTCCTATGCCCAGCTGATCGTGCAGGCCATCTCCTCCGCCCAGGACAGGCAGCTGACACTAAGCGGCATCTACGCCCACATCACCAAGCATTATCCTTACTACAGGACGGCCGACAAGGGCTGGCAGGTGAGGTCGGCCGACAAGGGCTGGCAGGTGAGGTCGGCCCTGGGGCCTGGCCCAGAGCCGCTTCCTTAGAATGAGAAACCCTTTAAGACACACAGGGAAGAGAATGGGGGTGTCGTCACTGGTGACCTATAGTGTGTCTAAAACGGGCTGCACCCCGGCAGTCCACAGCCACCCCACCTCCATGGTCCGATAGCGTGCCCTGGCTCATGTGTGGGCCCCGCACGTGGTTCACGCCGCCCACGAGCACACACTGTGCCTTTGTTCGTGCAGAACCGCGAGGCCTTGTCCACACTGGGCATACCCGGCCTGCTGTCTGTCTCCATAGCGACTCTTGCCCGTTTGCCAGTGGATTCGGTACAAGTTGGAGCTGGGCACCCTCCCCGGCCCCGGCTGGCTTTTGCCTTGCTTCGTCCATGAAGACTGGTAGTGATGAATTTTGATAGAGAAAACCACCTGTGCCTTTGTCCTGCCCCATTAAGCGGTGACCTGGGCGGCTTGCCGGGGGGCCCTGGCCTCCTGTCACCTTTGGTCTCGCGTGTGTTGGGTCCTGACGTGGGGCGGGTTGGGCTTTGTTTTCTGACTTGCTAACGATTGGTGACGATCTCTGCTTCCCTGCAGAATTCCATCCGACACAACCTCTCCTTGAATCGTTACTTTATTAAAGTCCCTCGGTCCCAAGAGGAGCCCGGGAAGGGGTCCTTTTGGCGAATAGACCCCGCCTCAGAAGCCAAGCTCGTGGAACAGGCCTTCCGGAAGCGGAGGCAGAGGGGCGTCTCCTGCTTCCGCACCCCTTTCGGGCCTCTGTCGTCCAGGTGAGCTGCCGTGCCGGGAGCCAGCTTCCCCAGGTGTCCCCTGATATTTTTGGTGCTACAGCCCTTCACCTGTTTTAGAGAGAGAGAACGTGTCGGGGCCGAGGAGCTTCGGCAGTGAAGTCAGTCAGCTGCTGGCTGCCTCTCTGACCTGGCAGTTCTTAGCAGCTCAGCTACCTGCAGTGGTGGGAATGGCAGCTGAGAACGGCGGGGTAGGGTCGGTGCGGCTGGGGTGACCCTCGTGGCGTCAGGCATTCTGCTGGAGGGACACGGTGCACAGCTGCCCTCCCTGATGGACGGCACGCCGTATCTCAGGAGGGCAGACGGGGGCAGAGCTTGGCCCAGACCTCTCGCTCCACCTGCGTGTGACCAGCACAGTCCAGGGAGGCCCACGCCTCACGTGGCCAGGTAGTCTTGCCAGGGCCACCGATCTCAGGAGAGATCGGGAGATGGGGAGATGCTCTCGGAAATCCCTGCACGTGGAAGGAGACGTTAGCACCTGATGCTCCCCATCCCAAGGCTGCTTCGGGCCAGGTAGTCTTGCCAGGGCCACCGATCTCAGGAAAAAGTGCACGGAGCTGGGGAGATGCTCTCAGAAATCCCTGCACGTGGCAGGAGACGTTAGCACCTGATGCTCCCCGTCCCAAGGCTGCTCCGAACTCGATTACGTGAGCGACTGCTCCAGTAACTCGGAGGTGAACTCCGGTGCAGGCTGTCACCGGGGTTCTCACGTGTGTAATCAGAGGAGAAACCGGAACAGAGTGACTTGTTCATGTCGGTAAGGTGGGACTTCGGAAAAGGGTTTTCGTACCACTTGGCGTGTTTCCGCTGAGCTCGCATTGTCCAGAGCAGTGTATCGCTTAATGGGAACGTGGAGAGAGAATTAATCAAGCTGTCAAGATTCCACGGGCTGCCACGACCTAGCGCCACAAACTTGGCAGCTTAAACAGAAGTTCATCCTTGTACGGTTGTGGAGCTGGAAGTCTGAGGTCGGGCCTGGGCAGGGGGGTCCCTCCGCGCCTGTGAGGGGGTCTGCCCGAGGCCCCTCCCTGCTCCTGGGGGTTCGCTGGCCCTCTCTGAAGTCCCGCGGCTCGTGGACGCGTCACCCCAACCTCTGCCTTCATCCTCACGTCGCGTCCTCTGCGTGCGCATCTCTGGACGAAGGCCCACCCTACCGACCTCATCTAACGTGACCGGCTCTGCGAGGACCCTCTGCTAAACCCCTTCTCCAGAGAAGGCCCCTCGCGAGGCACTGGAAGTCAGGGTCCCAGGACGCCTTTTTGGGGACAGTTCAACCCATAGCAGTCCCCAGGCTACTTTCCACTTGTACATCAGCCCATGGCCAACTAGGGGACATTTCCTGGGGCTTCTTCGTGTGCCCAGCACCCCCAGGAAGCCCTGTATAACGGTGTGCGTAATGGTAGACCCGTCATCAAGGTCACACTGGAAGCTGGGGACCCCTGGTCTTATGCTGCAGGTAGAATTCTCTCAGGGAAGTTGGGGACCCTCTGTCTAGGGGACAGGGTCATAAAAGCTGTGGTGTGGGCTATGTCTTAGACGTGTGTTGGGGGTAGAGAGTGGGGAAGAAACGGGGTTCGTTTGGTAAAGAGGAGCAGGCCAGAGAGGGCCCGACAGGCGTTGGTAACAGTGAGTGCCGCTGCAGACCCAAGGGCAGGAGGGACCCGGTCACTCCGGCCGGAGCACGGGGATCGGCAGGCAGGGACCCCAGGCAGACGAGCGAGCCAAGGGAGGTGGGAGAAGCAGTGGGCCAGACCTCAGGGACAAGGAGGGACGAGAGGGCCGGGCCCCCCCGGAGACCGTGGAGGCGCAGTGAGTGCCCCCAGCCAGCAGGGACCCGGTCGTGGGCACAGAACGAAGGCGGGACCCCAGCTGCGTCTGGAGAGCCCCGGCGTCTGCCTCTGGGACTGCGTTGATCCCGTGCGTGTTCAGGGGACACGGGGACTGCGTGTCCTTGTGTTACGTGTGCTCGCCTGGCAGTTCCCTGAGCAGACAGCCCCAGCGGGCGGGAGCTAGACGGGGACATTGTCATGGGTCACAGTACTGCTGGTCGGCAGATGTCGCTGCGGCTCGTGCGCAGGGGAACGTGCCCCATGCCCCGTGCCCCGTGCCCTGTGCTCTGCACGCAGACCGGTCCTCATGGAGCGTCTGCACCGTCCCGCAGAGCTGAGCTCTGTGACGGGAGACAGAGCCACGTTTCCGGCAGCGAACGCTCCAGATCGTGGCCTTGGCAGAGGCGCAGAGCGCGCAGCCTCCTCCCCTGTGCTGGGCTGCCGTCAGGCTCGTCCGGTGGCCCGTCGGCGCTGGCGAGCCCCCGTGAGGACAGAGACGCGCCGGGGAGCGGGCGAGGGCAGCACGTGGGCTGGGCTGCCCAGGCGTCCCACGTCGTGAAGTCGCCTGTCGTTTATCCGTGTCTGCTCACCACCGTGGTCCCGTCTTCTTGCAGGAGTGCTCCGGCTTCACCCACTCACCCTGGGCTGATGTCCCCTCGGTCTAGTGGCCTGCAGACTCCAGAGTGCCTGTCTCGGGAGGGCTCCCCCATCCCACACGACCCCGACTTTGGGTCGAAGCTGGCGTCTGTCCCCGAGTACCGGTATTCCCAGAGCGCGCCCGGTAAGAGCGGCTTCGCCCTTTGATCCACCGTGGCGGGACCCGGGCTTGGCCGACAGGGCTGCCGGAGCGCCCACCGACCTCGCGCCCCTTCTCCACGCAGGCTCCCCCGTCAGCGCCCAGCCCGTGGTCATGGCCGTGCCTCCCCGACCTCCTAGTCTAGTGGCCAAGCCCGTGGCCTACATGCCAGCCTCCATAGTGACGGCACAGCAGCCCTCCGGCCACGCAATCCACGTCGTGCAGCAGGCCCCCCCGGTCACCATGCTCAGGGTGGTCACCTCCTCCGCCAGCTCCGCCAACGGGTACATCCTCGCCAGCCAGGCCTCGGCAGGGGGCGCCCACGAAGCGGCAGGCACAGCCGTGTTGGACCTCGGCAGCGAGGCAAGAGGTAACGTAGCCACGTGGTCATTCGGCTGAGCGTCCGGGAGATCGAGCCGTTGGCCTGGAGGAGCCTCGGGGGCTGCAGAGCCCAGGTGTTGGGGGCACAGAGCTGATGGCTCCCAGGCTGCCGCCCTCCTCCCCGCTACTCGTTTTTCGGGGAGCGTGTCCTTTTCAGTCAGCACTAGTCCTCCGAAACGTGTTCCTCCTCGTGTACTAGTGCCTTTGGGGGGGGTCCTGAACCTAGAACCTGGAGGGTGAGTCCTCTCAAGCCCCCAGCGAGGAGTCCTTAGAAGTCAATAAAACTTAAAAATAGTTACAGAGTCTTGAATCGGAAAGCCGGATCCCAGGGACTTGGTGGGGTAAATGGTGAAGATGGGGCCGCCCCGTAGCAGGCCGGAGCGCAGCGGCAGCTCCCAGCCTCACGCACCACCGGAGGCTGGTCACAGTGTCACTTCTGATGCCGCCATGTGACAGACGCGTTCTGGTAAAGAGGACTAAGTTATAGCTCCAGACGCAAATTGCTTCATTCCAAATAACGTATTTTCTTTCTCCAATTACATTTGGGTTTGTTAAAGTTTAAGGTATTTACATTTATTACTAAAAACCCTATTAATTGTTTTTTGGTCGTTTCAAAACTTAGCTCGTCAGTGGGATTTCTCTCTTGAGAACCAACGTGTTTTCCTAGCGTCAGTGCTTAAAAGCCACGAGTCGCGTCCCCGTTGACAGCCGTCCTGCCGAGCACGGGTGACAGACGGCCCCGGCCACCATGTTCTGACGCACTTTCCGCCCGCAGGCTTGGAGGAGAAGCCCACCATCGCCTTCGCCACCATCCCCACTGCCAGCAGGGTCATCCAGACGGTGGCCAGCCAGATGGCCCCCGGGGTCCCTGGACACACGGTCACCATCCTGCAGCCGGCCACGCCAGTCACCATCGGGCAGCACCATCTCCCAGTCCGGGCCGTCACTCAGAACGGAAAGCACTCTGTCCCCACGAACAGTTTAGCCAGCAGCGCTTACGGTGAGGCCCTGCCGACCTCCGCACGCTCGTCCTAGTGTGCAGCTCAGTCTGTAGTCGGTGTGGCGGGAGGACACGGCGGGAGGACGCTGCTGCCCGCTGACCAGACCAGCGGCCGGCGCAGTCAGTGTGTGAGCGCCCGCTGCGCCCCCCGCCCTGTGCCAGCGCTAGGGAAGGAGCGAAGTCCCTTCAGCACCGAGCTCACGGCCCGAGGTCCCGGAGGGCGTTGAACAGGAGCTCCGAGCGGGGGTGGGGTGGAGTGGAGCGGGCAGTGGTTTCCGTTTTCAGGCGGGTGGCATTTATTCGTCAGTGACCTGCCTGAGGTGAGGGCGGGAGCCGTTGGGGTCCCTAGAGGATCCACAGGGAGAAGTAAGAGCAAGGAGGGCCTGAAGGGGAGGGACCAGGGACAGCGCCCTCTCGCGCAGAGAGGGGCCAGGGCCAGGGGGCAGTGGCTCACAGGAGTCCAACCACAGAAAGGCCAGCTGAAGTGGGAGCTGGCGCAGGGCTGGCGCCCCAGGGCTGCGGTGGCTTAGCCGGAAGTGCCAGGGAGGCCGGTTCCGCCGTGATTTTCTTAGCTCTGGCGACTTGGGCTGAATCAGAACAAGCCAGGTCCTGACCAGTGTCCCAACGTTAATCTCTCCCCTCGCCCCCAGCCCTCACGAGCCCCCTGCAGCTCCTCGCGGCCCAGGCCAGCTCGTCAACACCGGTGGTGGTCACTCGCGTGTGTGAGGTGGGGCCCGAGGAACCAGCAGCCGCCGGAGCAGCAGGAGCCGGCACCGCCACCCCCGTCAGCACCGCCACCCCGGCCAGCACCGCCACCCCCGTCAGCACCGCCCCTTCCACTGGAGAACCCGAGGTCAAAAGGTCCCGGTTGGAGGAGCCCAGTGGGACTGTGCCCAGCGTGATCACGGCAGCCGGCCCACAGGGGCCGGGGACCGGGGAGTGACGTCGCCCGCGTGGAGGTGGAGTGGGACACACGCCAAAAGGATTCTGGAGCTGACAGCGCTGCTGCCCAGGCCGTGATGCGGAAGCTCCACGCTGACCGAAGCACGGCGCCAAACGGGCAGGGCGGCCTCCGTCCACCCGCACCCGGACACACTTGTCCCCCTTGTCATCTGTGTCCTGCCCCTGCTATAGTCTAAAACAAAAACACATAAACGAGTTCAGACAGCTGATTGTATGATTCTGGGGATTCCTTTGTTTTCATTTCCTTCTTCCTTGGCACTATCTTCTCTCCCTGGCCCTTTGGCACAGGCGTCGGGGGAAGGCTGGCTCAGCGTCTCAAGGAACGGCTCCCGGCCACGAGCAGAAGCAAGGCTCCCAGAGCAGCCTTCGCCCCCGGAGGACTGGACAGCAATGCCGCCTGGCAGACAGGCCTTCTGGGGAAGGGCACGGATCAGCCCGTTTGTAGTCGGCTGGAAACGGGCCAGAGAAAGGCAAGAACTGTCAGGTTTCAGACTGTCCCGTGACATCTCCTCCCCAAAACAGTGACACGGAAAGTACCAGGTTGGCATTAATCGGTGGGGAGAGGTCTGGCTTGGCTTCGGACCCCAGATACTTGTTTCGTTGAAACGTGGAATGCGGCTTCATCGTAGGTCTGAGGCAGACACAGCAGGGAGTGTCTGTTTCGAGCTTTTCATCTGCAAGTGGTGGGGCCAACATCCGTCTGAGGGTCTCCGGGAAAAGCAGACCTGCCTTCCCGTCTGCTAACTGCAGGAGAGGTCGCCAGCTTCCCCCCCTGTCTGTCTCTGCAGACAATGCCACTTTCCCGAGAGACAAGCTCACTGTCCGTCTGAGGGTCTCTGGGACAAGCAGACCTGCCTTCCCGTCTGCTAACTGCAGGAAAGGTCGCCAGCTTCCCGCATGGGTGTTCGAGGCAGAAAGCCACGTGATGACGGGTCAGAGCCAGCGGCCTGCAGTGTCCTCCCTACAGTGCTGGCCGCACCTGCTCTGTGGGGCCTGGAAGTCGGGCAGTTGGGGCTCCGGGAGACGGAGGTCGCCCAGCCAACAGGTGGATGTTCACGGATGCGTTGCTCCAAGAACGAAAGGACGAGCCCTGTGCCCTGTGTCCTGATGCCCCGGCCCACGCGGCACCGAGGACACTGCTGACACCGCTCCACCAAGTCCTCACCACCCAGGCCTGGCTGCTGTGCCAAGGCGGAGCTGTCCCCTCTGGCCCAGCACCGGGGCCCAGCGCCTGCTGACTCTGCCGGTCTTGTCTGACATGGCGAGAGCCAAGGGCAGTGCGCTCCGGGCCGGTGGCACCGGCTTGCCTGAGGAAGGACCCTGTGCCACTGGACACTGTCACCGGAGCAGGAGGCGAGCCTGAGCTGTCCGGTCCACCATCCACTGTGGGTCAGGCCGCCGTCCTGCAGCTTTCTCGGGGAACGTTCTCAGGAAGCATAAGTGTGTCTGTGAAAAGTGACTTTGACCGCCCCGGACGCCTACATTGGTTCTGGTGGGGGGCACCACGAAACGAAACGAAACGGGGCTCGGGAACGGCCTCGGAAACAGCCTGTCCTCGGCATGAGCATCTCACCTGCAGAGCCGCCTGCTCTTCCCTGAGCCCCTGTGGCGGCACCACCCAGACACCCGTAGCTTCTGTGGTCACCGAGAAGCGCAGGCGGGACAGGAGCCAGCGCAGAGGGAAGGGCACGGGGGGCCCGGTTCCGAGGTCGTGCGGGCAGGAGCGGCTCGTGTGCCGGGCGTGACCCCGCTGCAGCGGAGCCCGTCGGAGGGCAGGGTAGGGGCGACCAGCTCCGTCTCTGCGCTGTCCCCACACAGCCGCCGCCGTCAGTCGCTGGGGACAAGTGCAGAGCGTCCTCCAGCCCCTCTCCTCCCGCGCAGACAGGGGAGACACCTGTTCTGTGCTCCTAAGCCCCAAGCCAGCCGTCTCTGTGGCACCAAACTTACCTGGGAGACAAGCTCTCTGTGAAGTCCACACCTGCTGCCTTCGGCGAGGCTTCAGAGGAACGGGGTGAGGACGCAGCCGGCCGGCGTGCCGTCCTCAGACGCAGCGACCCGTCCGTGCTGGGGAAGCGCGCTCCATCCCTCGTTGACATGCTGTGTCATTTCACATAAACTCTCTCCACGCGGCAGCTGGTGTGTGTGTGTTGGCAGCACCGGTGCCTTGGGCTGAGGCAGGTTCCGTGTCTGGGCCTCACCTTTGAGGGTCTGTAACGAGGGGCTCTGGGGTCACCTGCTGCTTACCCTTCAGTCCGGCTGCATGCGGGCTCCTCCTCGGGTAGGTACATTGGCTCGCGGGCCAGCGTGACTGCCACAGGTTTGCCTCTCGGGAAAGTGGCATTGTCTGCAGAGACAGACGGGGCCGTTGGCCACAGCACGTTGTCAGGTGTTTGCCTGACCCAGTTGGTCTGGCTTTGACCTTTTCTCTTCCTGACGTTTGAGGTGTTTTGGTGTTCTGTCCATTTTCAGTGCCGATGCCGCCACATGGGAAGAGGTCCGAGGGGAAGGGCGTGGGGGCGGGGACAGAATGTCAGTCAGTGACATCCTGCCACGTGGGGAGCTTGTGTCTTTTCAGCTCCTGCGGACTGAGGATAGGGGAGGAGGGCTCAGTGTGGACAGCTCAGACTGCAGGCGGGGCAGAGAGAGGCAGGTGGGTCCCCAGACACTGCATTCCTGGACAGGTTTTGGTCATCCGACCGGACAGCCTGCTGGCATGGCCAGCACTGTCCTCGGTCCAGCAGCCAGAGGTCCAGGATGGCGGTGCCCCAAGGAGGTGCACACCTGGTTGCCTCAGCTGACCAAGCGATGGTGTCCCCCGAAACTCGTCGATGGGAGGAGGAGTGCCAGGCCACAAGTGACTGGCGGGCCCTGGCCCTCAGAGTCTGGTGGCCTGTGACCTACCACGGGGCGGGCTGCCCCCAGCCAGGGTCGGGGAGAGCGAGAGCCAGTCCATCATGTCGCTGTGGCCTCGGGGGTCTGAGGACCTGCTCCTCGTCCCATGAAGAGGGGAGTGGCTTCGCGGCCACAGCTGCCGACGCCAAACGCAGAGCGCTCGCTGTGCGTGGGAAGGTGGTCGCAGAGGTAGCTGTCGGGGAGCAGCCAAGCGTCTCCCACCGAGACCGTGGACGCCTGTCCCCGAGGCCCCGCCGCCGGGACGGTGCCAGCATCGCCCGTCACGCAGGGGCCGGGGCTCCGGACCCTGCTGTCGCTCGTGCAGCCCCCGCTCACCGAGCTCTCCCGGGCAGCGCCTTCGAGGGGCTGCCCAGACCCCCCTGCCCCCTCCTCCCGGGCCCCAGGGGTCCCTC